>NC_057824.1:54096114-54417052 GCF_910594005.1 Cervus elaphus | reverse complement strand
CTGGGGAGTGGCTCTGAGCACCCCAGAACCGCCTAAGCCCGCTCAGCCCCGCCTCCCCCAGGGGTCTCCCCATGGGCAGACAGCCCCTCAGTGTACAGTGGCAGCCACTGGGGGGTCACATGGCCCCCAAAGGCAGCCAGTGGCGGGAGGTCCCCACCGTCTCCACTGGGCAGCAGGGGGACGTGTCCTCTGATGGACTCCAGGTTCGGGGTTCCCCTCCTCTGTCCACCGCGGCCACGGTCCAGCGGGACACAGCTCGGTGACAGCAGAAGCCTCCAGAGTGAGCGCCGGGTGTCAGGGTTATCCTCGGGCCCGGCCGCGCTCAGGTGTGGAATGAATGGTTAAGATCGCTACTGTCGAAAGAAACAGACAAAATCCAGGGAGAGGACGTGGAGGACGGCCGGTGGGACTGTAAAACTCGGTGCTGCTGCGACAGAGAACGGAGCAACAGTTCCTCGTAAAGTTACACAGAGACTCGCCAGAGAACCCAGCAATTCCACGTCTGGGTCTATACCCAAAAGAACTGAAAGCAGGAACGAGAAGCCGTGGTCGCACAGCCAGGATCACGGCAGCCGAAGGGGAACTGCCCAGTGTCCGGGCTTCCCCAGCGGCTCAGTGGAGAAGAACCCATCTGCAATGCACGAGCCGTGGGTTCAATCCCTGGGTCGGGAAGACCCCCTGGAGGAGGAAATGGCAACGTGCTCCAGTATTCTTGCCTGGAGAATCCTGTGGACAGAGGAGCCTGGTGGGCTACAGTCCATAGAGCAGCAAAGAGTCAGACACAACTGAAGTGACTTAGCACCCAAGTGACCACTGACGGATGATGGATCAGCCAAGTGCAACTTGTCCACACAATGGAACAGTGCTCAGCCTGAAGAAGTAACCAACTACTGAACCTGCTACATCACGGAGGAACCTGGAGGATGTCACGCTCAGTGAGATGAGCCAGACGCAAAGACAAGTGGTGTGTGATTCCACCCTCACGAGGTTCCCAGAACGAAGTCACAGAAAAAGAAAGTAAAAGTGGGGGGTGTTATCGGGGGCTGGGGGAGAAGAGGCCGGGAGTGAGTGCTCGGCGGGCAGTTTCAGCTATGTGGGCTGAACCTGTAGACTCGGACAGTATCCACAGACACGGCAGAACAAACGTGCTCACCACCGCGGAAGGCACACCCAGCAACGGCTAAAGCTGCATGCTACGCGTATTTCACACGTGAAAACACTCAGAGTGCTGCCCGCCCCCGAGAGTCTAGGGTGGGGCCTGAGGGTCTGAGTTTCTCACGATTTCCCAGGTGACGCTGCTGGTCACAGGGCCTCTGTGGAGAACCGCGGTCACGGGGCCTGGGGTCCAGACCCTCACCTAAAACAAGCGGATGCTCACGGGATGAAGGACATTTCGGATGACAACGTTTCCACCAAAACAGCATGAAACGGGGTCAGCAGACACCTTCCGTGTTCAACCTGAATGTTCCTTCTCAGACTCACGAAACTGCTTCAACCTTTGGGAACGCTGAGCTATTCTGCTGTTCTGAAATTAACAAACTGTTCTCAGGAAATGGAAGCAGAAGTCTCCGCATCCTTATCACGGCCACGGCCTCAGAAATCAGAATTCAGCAGCTCTGTGGCCAGGGAACGTCAGGAATGCACCCCCCCCCCCCCGCCAATGCCAGGAAACAGAGCCCCCCGCCCCCGCCCCGTCTGTGGTCAGCTCGCCTCAAAAAGTGATGTCACCACTCAGCTCTTCATTATCCGTAACTCAGGAGCTCCAACAAACTGTGCATGGCCTCAATTTCATTAAATTCAAGGTTCACTTTTCTTTCAGCGACTTATTTTATTAACATCACAATATATTAACATATAGAAAACCCTCCAACCCAACAATCTATGAATATCCAGTCACTGTGTGCATTCTTCTCCACATGTGCAGAGTTGTAATATGACACAATTTTCAAGTATGTTTCCAAGTTTCCATGACCACATTTCTCTTTCAACTTTTCTGTAAAAGCAAAAACCTTCCTAATTCCTAGCCACTCATACAACCACCATGAACAGGCTCACTTCCACGGTGCCCTGCTGCTGCAACGCCCATGCTCAGCTGTGTCCTACTCTGCGACCCCAAAGACTGTAGCCCACCAGGCTCCTCTGTCCATGGGACTCTCCAGGAAAGAACCTGGAGTGGGCTGCCTTGCCCTCCTCCAGGGGATCTTCCCTGCCCAGGGATCAAACCCATGTCTCAGGTGTCTCCTGCATGCGTTACACACAAATTTTTCACCCCTTGAGCCATCGGGGGAATGTTATGTAACTTTTAAATGGACACATTTTTGTTGTGAAGAAATACTTCAAACAAACTTGAAAATATAGAAAATATCAGAACCCGTGTATCCACCGAGATTTCACTCAAGAGGACACGGTGCCATATTCTTTGCTGAAAAAAAATTTAAATAAAACATTACAGATGCACACACCATCCTCCCAACCCTGTTTCCTATTCCAAAGTCACCGCCATCCCAGAGTGGATGGGCGAGGTTTGTGCACTTTCTCTATATAAGTTTCCGGAAAGTACCTGTTCATCCTGTACTTCATTACAGAGAATAAACACACAGCTAGTTTCTTTTCCCAATGGCTGTGAAAACCTTTTCAGCTGAAACAGGGCGTGCTGACAGAGAAGAGAACGTCTCACACCGCTCACTGCAGGGAGCTCTCACAGCGCAGCAGCGCCCGGACAGACACCCCTCACGCGGCTCCTCCCCCGGGCAGAGAACGCTAGAGCCTCCGGGCAGCTCCGCCGGGCTTACACCACACTCGGGGCTGCGGGTCGGCCAGAGCCCCGCTCACTCTGCGCCCACCGGGCGCCTGGGCGGTTCCACACGCCGCTGCCAAGGACAGGCCAGCACCCTCGTGTGGGCGGCACATGTGTGCGTTCCTGCTGGGTCCGTTCCCAAGAGTGAGATCACTGCGTCCTGGGGCTCCGTGAGCGCCGCTCAGCAAACCCCCGTTCTCCCAGCGGCTGAGCCAGCTGCACCGGGGTCCCGGCGCCTCAGGCGCTGGCCCATGCTCACTACTTCCCGAGCGCCTGAACCCACCCTTCCAGAAGGCCCCTGACTCTCTAACGCCGTCTGCAGCCCACCTGCTGTTTTCTCTTGGTTTCCCTCCTTGTACGTTCTGTCTCTCTGAAGTTATTAAGACTGCTGCCTGCAGACATTGCGTAATGACCTAGGGACAGAACTAAAGGCCACTTAGCCGTACCCCGGCTAACTGCTCTCTGCTGTTAAAAGCAGCATGAAGAACACTGCCGTGCACAGAGTACTCTGCTCTGTTTTTCATTCTCTCCGTTACAATCAGTTCCTGGAGAATTCTACACTTTTTCCTGCTAACAGACACTTCCCCGAATGGCTTTTATCCGCCCACATGAGCCACACCGCATCGCTCACACACCTCTTCAGACATCACAGTCATCTGAGCCATCTGTGTGTGTCTCCTAGCAGCATCGAAGAAAAAAAGAGAGAGGGCTTTCCTGGGGGCTCAGGGGTTAAGAACCCGCTTGCCCATGCAGGGGACACGGGTTTGATCCCCGATCCGGGAGGATCTCACGTGCTGTGGAACAACTAAGCCCGTGGGCCACGACTACCGCGCCCGTGTCGAGAGCCCAGGAGCCCCACCCATCGCGCCCGTGTGCCCGAGAGCGCGAGCTGCCCAGCTAGAGGAGCCCGAGCACCCCCACGCAGAGGAGGCCCCGCTCCCGCAACTAGAGCAAAGTCTGCACGGCAACGCAGACCCCGCACAGCCATAAATAAACAAAGGAAATGACTTTTAGAAAAAGAAGAACGAACTAAAGCTTCCTAAGTGAGGATCATAATGACAGCCCATCAGCAGAACAGCTCTTAGCGGGAAGTTTCCTCACCTCCAGCACCGCCCGCCCCGAACATTCACTTCTTCAGCCGGGAAAGGCTCCTGCCCTCCTGGGCCGCCTCTCCGGCCACACTGGCTTCTTCCCGCGCTGCCCCTGAACACAGCTCACGCCTGCTGCCTCTTTGGCCAGGGTCCCCTTCCCCAGAAACCCACCAGGCCACCTCCTGGAAACTCGGTCCCACGTCGCTCTCAATGATGCTTCCTCGGTGACAGCAAGCTGCACCCTAACCACCCCCCAGCCAGAGCGCCCACCGGCATCCCACTCGCCTCGTCCACCAAATACCGTCCACCTCCACGGCGAGAACAGAGCCCACGAGCGCAGCCTGTGTTTACTCTGCTCCCAGCTGGCAGCCCGGTGACGAAGAACAGGGTCCAGCAGAGAGGAACGGCCCAGGAAGCATCTGTCAGCGCAAAGCGGGAATCCAACTCCCACGAGCAAGGCCGCGCGGAGCAGTCAAGGCCTGCTGTGCCTGGGGACAGGTGGGACGCCCCCCGCCCCCCCCCCACACCCCACAGCACTCAGGCCTCCCTGGCGGCAGGAACCCTGCCTCGGTGAGCTGCAGCGAGAGGAAGAGCTGCTCACACAGGGCGGCCGTCACCAAGCACGGCCACAGAGAGCCCTGAGCAGCGACAGCCTCACCCTGGCGGGTCTGCACCCCACCACGGCCTCTCTGCCAACCTGCGTCTTATCTGTTTATCTGCCCCAAAGAATATGAGACAAAAACCCTGATTCTATAAAGCTCCATTGGCCCAATCTCCACCACAAGAAAAGGATGTTTTCCACCTTCCTGCAAAGGTTTAAGTGCTTTTGTGTGTGCAAGCTCAGTCACTCGGTCGTGTCCGGCTCTCTGTGACCCCAGGGACTGTACCCCGCCAGGCTCCTCTGTCCCTGGGATCTCCCAGGCAGGAACATTGGAGTGGGCTGCACTTCCTTCTCCAGGGGTCTTCCCGACCCAGGGCTCAATCGCATTGCAGGCAGATTCCTTACCTTCTGAGACACCTGAGAAGCCATTAGGCGTTTGTATATTTTGCTTCACATATTTGTCTATAACAACCAACCTCTCAAGGTCCCTCCAAGCCCTCTGTACTTACTAGCTGGGAATTTCCGAATCGAGTCCCCTCCAGCCTCAGGAGCTGGACGCAGACGTGCTTCACCAGGGATGCGCCCCGAGCGCCCGTTGGAGTGTCTGGTCTTCGAGCTCTCGGGCTGGCCTGAGCGTCCTGGCCGAGCTCCTCCTAACCCACCTGGCTCACAGGCTTCCCACACACACCACGCAAACCCCTCAGGGAGCTCTCACTCCCTGATCCTGCCCAGCACAGGAGGGGCACACACCATGTGAATCCCAGGAGCTCTGCATGATGACGGACAGCCAGGTTCCCAGAGAACACCAGCAGGCACCGTCCCCACACCAAACACAACTCACCCAAGACGGATCACGGCCCCAAACGTCAGAGCTAAAACTATAAAACTCTCAGCAGAAAGCACAGGAGCAAATGCCTGTGACCTTGGGTCACACAAAGCCTTCCTAGATATGACCCCAGAAGCACCAGCAAAAGAAAACAGACCAACTGGACTTCATGAAAATCAGAAACTGCTGGGAATTTCCTGGTGGTCCAGTGGTAAGGACGCAGCACTTTCTCTGCCAGGGCCAGGTCGATCTCTGGTTGGGGAACTAAGATCCAGCAAGCCACAGAGCACAGCCAAACAACAACAACAACAAAAAAGAACAAAAACCAAAAACCTAGTGCTATAAAAAATCATCAAGAAAGTGAAAAGACAATCCACAGAATATGGACAAAACTATGCATCCAATAAGGGACTTGCGCCTAAAATACATAAAGAAGACATAACTCAAGCTTTTAAAGAAGACATTAATTTTAAAGGTTGGCAAGTGATCTGAATAGACATTTCACCAAAGGAGACGTACAGAAGGCCAAGAGGCACGTGAAAAGAGGTCCAACCCCTCGGGACCCGACCCACTGGGGTGGCTGGAGTCAGAAAGGCAGGCAGTGACAAGCGCTGGCAAGGTCGTGGAGAACCTGGAACCCACACACTCAGCGGTGAAAGAGCCCGGCAGCCAACCTCAGAAGGTCAAACACGGGCTGTGAGCCGATGACTCCACTCCTAGGTGGATGCCCACGAGAAGTGAAACACCACGTCCACCCAGCAGGCGGAGGGACGCTGGCGTCAGTACCAGTCACAGCAGCCAAGACACGGGAACAACCCAGACGTCCGTGGACTGACGCACGAATCAGTAAACTGTGAATTATCCACACGATGGAGTATTAGTCAGCCATAAAAAGAAATACTGATTCAAGCTACAACACAGATGAACTCTGAAAACACTGCTGAGTAAAAGGAGTCGTCACTAAGGCCTACGATGTTCTAATACACGGTTCTATTTATATGACGTCTCAAGAAGACACAAGTCCATAGAGACAGAAAGACTAGTGGTTATTAGTCTGGGTGACGAGGGGTCTGGAGGAAAAGGGGGGTGACTACTGATGGGAACCAGATGAGGAGAATGTTCTAGAATCAACCATGGTGAGGCTGCATCACTCTCAAGGTACACTAAAAACCACTGAACTGCAGGCTTGACGTGGGTGAATTATGTGGTATGTGAATTACACCTCAACAAAGCCTTTAAAAATGCCTGAGGAATTCCTTCTCCTCTGCAGTTCTTGTGAACACGGACTAAGTATCCTCCTAGCCCAGGACGGAGCCTGGAATACGGACGGCTCGCGCTCTGAGAGAAGGTGTCTGCTAAGAGGAAAAGACCATCCACACGCAAAACCCTCCGGTGGGTTCCAGGCACAGGTGAGAGAAGCTGAGCTGGGGAGGCCGCCCCAGAGACGCCCTGCGGCCACACTCAGGGCCCCGGGACCTCCCGTGTCCGCGCGGCTGTGAAGCCGCAGGTCAGTCGGAGCAGACGCAGCTGCTGAGCGCGGAGAAACCCCTTAATAAAGCGTCTCCCCCTTCCTCCTCCCGCCACAGACCCAAAAGCGGGATGAAGGCGGTCACCCGGACAGCTGTGTGCAGGGCCAACCACCACTGAAGAGGCACGACCGGTGTCTGAAACTTCTGGATGCTCATGTAACGTCTCCTTAACCCTGCAGACGCTCCAAGTAAACACTCTGACCTCATCTTACAGACGTGAAAGCTGGAGGCCCCCCAGCAGCAAGGCCGGCCGGACGTCAGGGTGAGCCAGGTGACTCGTGGGGCCAGAGCCCACGCCAGGTGAGGGGACTCACGGGGCCTCATGCGACGCCCGCAACGTGCAGGGGACCGGGGCCACGCCACACTCCGGGGCCAGAGGTCGGGGCGCCTCGGTGCAAACGCCTGTCTCCCCTGTGGCTGTGAGCGGGCAGCTCAGCTCTCCGCACTGCTTCCTCCTCTCCGAAACGGGGACACCAGGCACATTCCTGGTTGACGGCAAGAACTTTAAAAACACGTTTCTATGTGAAAGCTTACAGCACCGTGCCCGGTTTTTACAGGACGTGCGCCCAGACAGAACCGCAGACTGAAACCAACTGCTGGCCAGGGCACGCCGGTCACTCCAGTGCTGGTCCCACGGCGACGTGACTCCCTAAATCCCACGAGAACCCCCAGAGCACAGACGGCCCGGCCCTCCAGTCCGGGCACATGAACGACTGACGCTCACGCCAACGGGGCTTCTCTGGCTGCGAGTGGCTGTTCCTCCCTGCGGTAGACGCAAGGGGCCAAACCACACAGAGGGGGGAAATCGCCCATTTGTTTCCTTAGGACATCACAAAATGGAAGGAGTCCCGAAAGGAGTCACCTGTCAGATGGTCTCCCCGGCCCAACTCCCAGCAAGAGGAACCCGCCCGCCCGCGGGGACCCCTGCTTCTTCAGGAACCTGACTAACCTGCTTCTGGAAGGACTCGTGGAATCTGTTCATCAAAGTCTCCTTGGGTCTCTCACTTCTGGAATGCTTTCATGTGGGGAGGCCCAGGGACTTTTTTCCAGAGTTTAAAAAAAAAAACAAAACTATTTTAGCTAACTCGGGAATCTTGGAATTACTGACAAAGCAGAAGTTCAAAGTTCCAAAAAGAATACTCATCTCTGTTCAATTCAATCTGGTTTTGGTTTTGTTCTTTTTAAAAAAAAAAAAAAAAAAAACCCCTCCCAGGCCTGGATGGTTTCGTCTAAAAGTGACTCAGGTTTTCTAGGATCTCTGGATGGGAAAATGAACATATTCTAAAATACCTGGCAGGCTCCATCTCTGGATTCCAGCGGAGGCGACGCAGAGAACCTGCGTTTGCAGCCTAATTCAGTCCCTCTGATAAAATCCCAAGCAATCACCCAATATTATAAGCCAAGTGACATACAAGTAAACCCACTTAAACAGGTATTTACTGATCACAGGGAGTGAGACAGGGCCCCTGCCTGCCGGCTGCCTTGCAGTAGACAACTAGGAACGCAGTTAATCAACCAGAACACGGAACGCCTCGGAAACTGGCAGGGACCAACTAGGAACTATGAAAAATGTCACAGAAAGGAAAGTATTGAGTCAGTTCTCGCCCACAGCTAAGTCTGCACAGAAGGTGGAGAGCCAGGTCTCCAGGCAGGGAAGGCTGAGCGCCCGGAGCCCCAGAACTGGAGGATGCGGCTGATCCGAGCCACGCACACGTGAGGGACTCAGCCCGGGCTCCACACACGCGGGCCGGGGCCTGCTACTCCTGAGTTTCCACACCCACCGCCACGGGAAGCAAGCCCCCTGCGACGCCCCCCCCAAGGCTGATCGCGGGCTTCTCGGGGGGCGAGGGCAGGGCCGGGCCCCCTCACGGCCCTCCTGCGCTCGGGGAACACACCCTCTGGGCAGATGCCCCCTTTCTGGACAGAGAAGACGGCAACCCTCATGAGGGTCTCGGGTGGTCTCCACAAGAACGGGATCCTGGAACCTCCTTCCCCTCAGAAAAACCCTCTGAGGACGAAGGGTCTGTGTCTAGGAGTGGCTGGTTACTCAGTCAGAAGCCAATTCTCCAGACAGGCTCCTAAAGGGGCCGGCGGCGTGAGGAGGTCGGACCCGACGCATCGCCGGAGCCGGGCGCCAGGGGACCCCAGCTCGGCCACCAGCAGCAGGTGCGGGCGAGTCTCAGTCTCTGGGTGCCTCGGTTTCCCCATCTGTAAGGTGGGGCGGGTGAGACCCCTCACTGCACAGCATTACTGCAGGATTAAGCTGGTTCATGCGTCAGGCACAAGGCAGGCCCTGGTCACCACTGCGCACACGCAGCACTACCGTGCACCACGCCCCGCCAAGCCCCCCACCAGGGAGGTGGCGGGCGGGACACGCTCTCCCCCAGCAGAGCCCCTCTCAGGGGACAGAACCCCCACAGCGCACGGGGAACCCTGAACCTCTTACGGAGACTTCACGAGACCCCGACTTCACCATCCCTCCCACGAGGACGCGCGGGGGGCAGAAGCCACCCCAAGATAAGGACACGTGCAGACTGGCCTTGGGCCCTGAAGAGCTGACAACGCAATTTCAAACCTCCCTTCGGTGTGAAACCCCACCCGTGAGTGGTCAGTTCCCGCCGCCTGGACTGGAACTTCTCGGGAGCTGGGAGGTGAAATTACGGTTCTGCAGATAATGAACTGTGCAGAGTCAGGAGTGTCGCCCGCCTCCGTCCCAGCACAGGGCCTCTGCACTTCCAACAGAGTGACATCCCCAGACGTCCCCCCTCCCAACACACGATGCCAGAGGCCCTGGGGCCCTTCCTGCTGGTCCCAGGGGCCACGGGGACACTGGGCTCGCCAGTGGGCTGGGCCAGCACCAGCATAACCAGACACAGACATCGGAAACAGCAGAGCCAGGAATCTCCTGCTGATGAGCTGCATGGTTCTCCTTTGGGGGTGGGTGTTGACACAACAAAGCATGCTTTTCGTTATAAATACATCTGCAATTATTAACGAGAGTGGAAGCTGAGAGGCCAAAATTCCTACAAAACCATTTTCAAACAAGATCCCCGGCGCCCACCTCTGCCTGTCAGGCTGTGTTATTAGCAAATCCACTTAATGTCACAGAATCTGGGACACGCTGGGATTTCCCTGACACTTTTCTCCTGGGAAACAGACACAGACACACAGGCGTGTAAAATGTCTACGGACAATTTTATGTATCAACACACGTGGTCTGACCTATCCAGGTCAAAAACGGAAAAGAGAACTGGGGGGACTTCCCTGGTGGCCCAGCGGCTAAGACTCTGCACTCCCAACACAGGGGTGCCCCGTTCCATCCCTGGTCAGGGAACTGGACCCCAGAGGCCACAATGAAAGAGTTCACATGCCACAACTAAGACCCAGTCAGTCAAATAAACACAAAGATTAAAAGGCCAACAGCACTGGGGTCCTGGAAGCCCCCGGCCTGCGCCCTCACAGGCGCTCCCTCCTCCGACCAGAGGCAAGCACAGCCCCAGTCTCAGGGTCTCTCCCTCGCTCCTCACCTGCCGCCTCTCCACCTGCGTAAGCGCCCCCCACTGCAGAGTCTAACTGCACGGCGTGCACTTTAGATGAACAGGGGTCACACGGGGTCTTTTCTCTGGCTTCTCTCAAACACCCCCAGGAGAGGGCACACGGGCTCAGGACTCGTATTTGCAGACGGTCACTAAGCAGGACACGACCAAGGTCATCTGAGGACACCTCCCCAGCTCCAAAGTCTAACAGCAAGCTTAGTAAACCGTGGTTCCACACGCATAGCTAACAGCAGCCATCACCTCTAGGTTGGGGAACTAGTTTAGCAGGAGAGAGGCCTTGTTTACCAAGTGCAACCATCAGGACAATTTTTAATGTTGACTCCAGGTGAAGGATCACATTTTACCACCTTCGTACTCTACAAGCACACATGATTCACTGTCATGCAGACCTCAAACAGAAAAGCATGAAAACTCCTTAGCAGCGTAGAATAACGTTAAGGGAACCGAGCAGACAAGATGTAAATACACCCTGAGGTTAACCATGTCCAACACATGCACAGGGGCAGGAAACGGGCTAAAACCAGTGGTTATGGGCTCACGGGTGATTTCTCTTTTATAAGACATTCGTATTTGTGGTTGTCTTACTTGTGCAACCTTCTCCTCAGAGTGCGGAATCACACACCACGTGAAATCTTACTGGTCCAGTTACGACTCATTCATAAGACTTGTAGGCAAGAAGGTCACTAGCACAAAGCGGGTTAGAGTCTTGGAAAGGCGTGTCTCAATGCTTCCAGAGTTGCCTCCAGACCTTACACCAACTGCCCTGGAACTCATCAGTCATGAATCTTCACCTCACACGTGCTTAGTACGCATACTTCAAAGTGGGTAAGAGAGCTGATGGACCCTGAACACACCCATCCCCACACCCCAAGGGCATGAGTGTCCTCCCCCAACCAGGCCAGCCGTAAACAGCACCAAGGGTGGCCTCAGCTTTTCCTGGAGCTCCACTCGCGGAGCACGCCCACCCCGTCCACACGAGGTTTTAACACTGATCCCTGGTTGTGGTCAGTCGCTCAGTCGTGTCCAACTCTTTGCGACCCCACGGACTGCAGCATGCCAGGCCTCCCTGTCCATCACCAACCTCCAGAGTTTAGTCAAATGTCCATCGAGTCGGTGATGCCATCCAACCATCTCATCCTGTGTCGCCCCCTTCTCCTCCCGCCCTCAGTCTTTCCCAGCATCAGGGTCTTTTCCAGTGAGTCAGCTCTTCACATCGGGCGGCCAAAGTACTGGAGATTCAGCTTCAGCACCAGTCCTCCCAGGGAACGTTCAGGCCTGGTCTCCTCTAGGATGGACTGGCTGGATCTCCTGCTGACACGTCTCCCCAGGAATCTCTCCCTCGAGTCCGGTTATGATTTCTTACCTATTCTACAACGAACACATTCAAAGGATGAAAACACTACTGTTCTTCAGAGGGTAACACGGTCAGGGGGTGCACTCTTTGAATCCCTGAGGGTCCAGGCCGCCAGCCTGCTCACTGGGCCTGGGTTCTAATCACCGGGGCAGCTCGTCTTAACACGAATTGCAGGCCCCGGGGAGGCCACTCCCATCTCTCCGGCACCTCACCACTGAAGCCTCTCCCATCAGCCTGCACGCTGCAGGCCAAACATCTCTTTTTCTGGTGCATTTTTCTTGGGAAGGAAAAAAATAAACCAAAACAGAATTCCCCTACCAGAACACATCACTTTCTTGCTAACCACAAATTCTGGCAAAATCTGCCCTACGTAGGAGAGATTCAGTTCCTCTTTCCTCAGATGGACACATTTTACCTTGCAAATTGTGTGTGTGTGAGAGAGACAGAGGAACAGAGTTCAAAGAGCATTAACACCAATTTAAATAACACTCACACAGCTACCACTGTCACCAAACTAAAATGTGACGCTATCCTAAACACACTTGGGATAAAAACGTAA
Organism: Cervus elaphus; assembly: GCF_910594005.1. Classification (NCBI taxonomy): domain Eukaryota; kingdom Metazoa; phylum Chordata; class Mammalia; order Artiodactyla; family Cervidae; genus Cervus; species Cervus elaphus. Next base: position 54,404,738 of record NC_057824.1, on the reverse strand, counting down.
TTCTAGGGAATTTCCTGCGGTGCAGCATATCAGGACTCTGCGCTTCTACTGCAGGGGGCCCAGGTTCCATCGCTGGTTGGGGAACTAAGATCCTGCATGGCACCGAAAAAAAAAAAAAAAACCACATGTGATTCTATTCTAGCGGAGCCCTGTCTCCATTAGCAGATGCTGAGATATAAAGAAAAATAATGGTTTCTGCCCCTCAGGAGCTGACAACAGAAATGTGTGTGATGGAGGGAAAGAGATGGATGGACAGGAAGGTATTTTTTTGGCCCAAAGCAGGTGATACTTTAAGGTATAATTTAATCCGTCAAATGCATACACCTCAAGCAACAGGTCAGTGAACTGCCTGACAACTGTGTCCAGGCAAAGCAGCGGCAGTGGGGTGGTGGCGGGAGCATGGGGGGCGTGCAGACCACACAAGTGCGCAGGCGATGGGGTCGCTCAGAGGAGGAGCAGAGTTCAGGTCTGACCCCACAGAAAGCCCGGAGGCCCCCGCCCCCGCCCCCCGAGGCTTGGGACGACAAACAGCTCAGAGCTTCCTAACCGAGCAGCAGGTACGGCGCACTTTCAGCGAGGGGCTACAGCAGAACTGAAACCGATCACTTAGGACATGGCGCTTTCACTGTCAAGGTCTAGAGTTCAATCCCTAGTCAGGAAACTAAGATCCCAGGAGCTTTGAGGTGCAGGGAAGAAGGAAAGAAGGAAGGGAAGACTAAGTTTAGGTCTGCAGGGTTGTAGGAAAGCAGGGCTGGGACCCAGTGGTAATCTGTATTCTTATCCAGTATGATGCAATTCCCAAAATCAGATTAGACAAGCAAGCACCTATCACACTGATTCTTAGGCACTCCAGGGCATCCTCACTGAGCTTTATAACCTCTGAACAGACCCTGAAATAAACTCTCATGCTGCAATCAGAAAAAAGTGTTCCAGTCAATCAGATATTTTGATGGTTATTTTAATATGAAATCCACAACAGGTCTAAGTCCAAAATGCAAAAAGAACTGCTACAAAGCGAAAAAAAAAATAAAAATCCCGTAAGAAAATGGGCCAAAGATAAGAACAGTCAGCTCAGGAAGGTCATACAAGATCAAAGCATCACAAGAAACTAAACCTCACCAATAACTGAAGAAACAGACATTAAAACAAAAATAAAACATGTTCTTAATTTCTCTAATGCTGAAGGAATCTTTTTTAAAACATGGCATTTAGTGGTGGTGAGGTGACGGGGAAAAGAGGCGTTGCTGTTACAGGTATAAACGGGTAACAGCCACCAGAGAGGATAATTTGTCAGAATTTGTTAAAACAAAAAACGTGCAACTGGGCTTCCCTGGTGGCTCAGGGGTAAAGAATCCGCCTGCCAATGCAGGTGACATGGGATTGATGTCTGATCCAGGAGGACCCCACATGCCGCGGAGCAACTAAGCCCGGGAGTCACGATATTGAGCCCGTGCTCTAGAGCCCAGGACCCACAACTACTGAACTCTGCGCCAGAGAGCCTGTGCTCCGCAACGAGAGAACCCACCCAGGGAGAACCCACCCAGGGAGAAGCCCACACACCACCACTAGAGAGTAACCCCTCGTTAGCTGCGACTAGAGAAAAGCCCAGGCAGCAAGAAAGACCCAGCACAGCCAAAAATAATTTTTTTTAAAAAAAGTATGTAACGCTACGACCCAGCAATTCCACTCCTTAGGGTGTTTATGGCAGAATGTGGGTGGGTGCTCAGTCGTGTCTGACTCTTGCAAGGCCATGGACTACAGCCCACCAGGTTCCTCTGTCCAGGGGATTTCCCAGGCAACAATACTGTGGGGTGGGCTGCCATTTCCTCCTCCAGGGGATCTTTCCGACCTGGGGATCAAGCCCAAGTCGTCTGCATCTCCTGCACTGGCAACTGGGTTCCTTACCGATGAGCCACCTTGGGCAGCCATTATGGCAGACTAATGACCTCTAAAGGTACCCACACCCTAATCCCAGAAAATCCCAGAAAGACCCTAAAGTCTGTTAGATTACACAGTAAAGGAGAACTAAAGGTGCAGATAAAATTCAGGTTGCTAATAAGCTGACATTAAAATTGGGAGAATCCTATCAGATTACCAGGTGGGCCCAATGTAATCCGAGGGGTCCTTAAATGTAGAAGAAGTGGACAGAAGAAAGAGTCGGAGACAGGACAGGGCAAGAAAGGCGTGGCCTGGGGCACCTGGAGCAAGGGGGTTATCAGTCAAGGAATGTGGAAGGCATCTGGGAGCTGGGAAAGACCAAGAAACGGCTTCTCCCCCAGGGCCTCCGGATGGAACGCAGATCTGCCCACAGCTAGATTTCAGCTCAGGGAAACCCGTTCTGGACTACAGACCTTCTGAACTGTAAAATGATAAATTTCTGCTGGTTAAGCCACTTTGTGGTCACTTTGTGCGGTCATTTTTGTTTCAGCAGCAGCAGAAAACCAATACACGACCCTAGGGAAAAACAGGCACAGAGGCACAAGGAGGTGTACACTGTCTGAGCACACGTGAGTATAAACACAGAAACGGGGTGAGAGGATCCATCCCAAACTGGTGAGCGGGGGTGAGTGCCGATCTGTAGTGTTCTCAGTTGTGTTTGCCTTTTTTTTTTTTTTTGGAAAGGAAATGTAGTTGTCTACGTCTTGCAAAATTGAAAGTTAAATTTTTAGGAAGGGAGTTATCACTCACAGCTTAAGCTTCCAGGGATTAGAATATAATATGATTCTTGGGACTCCCCTGATGGTACAGTGGAAAAGAATCTGCCTGCCAATGCAGGGAACACAGGCTGGATCCCTGGTCTGGGAAGATTCCACAGGCTGCGGAGAAAATGAAGTCCGGGCGCAACAACCACCAAGCCTCCTGCAACGGCTGAAGCCCACTCTCCGTGAGCCTGTGCTCCACTGCAAGAGGAGCCGCCGCAATAAGAGGCCCACACACAGCAAGGAAGAGCAGCCCGTGTTCCACGCAACTAGAGAAAGCCCTTTCACAGCAACAAAGACCCAGAGCAGCCAAAAAAAAATTAACCTCAAAAAAAAATTTTTTTAAACATTAAGGCTGAAAACTACAGTGAACATCATTTTTTCTGAGAATCCCAAAGGCATTACAAAGACCTAGACCCCCATGGTCCCCACAGTTAATACTAATAGTGAGCTACGGCTGTGTGGACAGAACACCAGAGAAAATGAAATTCGCTGTATATCCATAAGTCACAACTTCAACAGTCAAAACAAACCTTTGCTCAAGCATGAGACACATATAACATGTTTGGATAAAATTCACTCTCAAAAACTTATTTTCTGATTGCAGCCCATCTAACCACCATCCCCACCACAACATACCCTCTTAACATTGCCCACTGTGGGCAGGCCACTTACCTCTGGGTTTTCGCTTTCCCAGTTTTAAAATAAAAAATTTGGTTTTTTCGCTCTTGTTGCGTTTTTCCTCTACCATGCCACCTCCTTCAAGTGGATGTGTAATGTTAACATAATCACCGCGGCCCCTAACAAGGCCAGCTGCCAGTCTCAGAGAGCAGGGGTGGCTGACACCATCCATAATGGCAGCCAGTGGCTGAGTCCTGCAGGAGACATTCAGGCTGCCCTTGACCTGCAAAGAGAGCCCAGAACGACCACCACATCCAGCACCTCTGAACTGCTTTACAATCCCCAGGGGAAGCAGCGATCCTGCTTAAACACTGCCTCACATTTCCAAATGTGACCTGGATAAGGAGTCCAGTGTGGGCACCTGATAGAGGCAGGCTGGACTGGCCCACGCTGGGCTCAAACGTGTGACCTCCTGAACACAATGTTCTAACCATGAGCACAAGCCATCACATGCTACTCCTTACAAAGCTACAAGTGAAACAAAAAATAAAGACCAAGGGTGGGGAGCGGCGGGTCCGGTGTCTAAAGGTAGACTCACCCAAGGTCTTCAAAGCACTTAGGCCAATCCAGAGCACTGTTCACCCCCACCCCGGCCCCCAGCAGCTTCACTCCACTCCTACCTCCTTTTCTCCCTAATAAATCAACCGTCTCACCAGCCCTCCAGGACTCACTTTAAGCATGACCTCCTCAGGGACACCTTGCCAGGCCCTCCAAACGGAGTTTCCAACTTCGTGCCGCCGCCGCCACCACCACCACGAAGCTGCAGTAACTCACACCCACATGTATTCTCCCGTTGGAAGGCTAGAGGGGGTACCATCTAAATGGGGCCATCCTAGAAAAGCCAAGCCTCACGCAGTAAGAAAAGCACTTACGGAGAAACACGACGGGCTGGCAGAAGAAACGCCCAAGTCCTAAGCCGCCACAGTACGTGCAAGGCCCGGCAAGTCCAGGGACACGCGGCGGGCAGGTGGGCACGCAGGAAGCGCGGGGCGGGCGGGTCCTGCGGCCCCGAGGGGCCCGGACAGTCCCGGGGAGACGCAAGCAGAAACGCGCGGAGAGGCGCAAACCCGGACAGGTGCTGGGGTTCTGAGCCGCGGAGCCACGCGCCCTCCTGGGCGTGGACCGGGAGGGGCCGTGAGAGGGGAGGACCCAGCAGGCGCGGAGAGTCCGGAGCCAGGAAGAGAACGGAAGGCCGCAGGGCCTCAGGGGGCGCGGGCCGGAGCCACGCGGGGCCTGGGGGGATGCCTGCCATACCTGCCGCTGGCGGGTCCGCCTCCTCGTCCGCCTCCGCCTCAGCAGCTGCAGCTCCGGGCGCGGTGGGCAGCGGGTCCATCGCGCCGCCGGTCATGTGAGCGCTCGCCACGTGACTTCCTCCGCGCCCGCCGGCCTGGGCCCGGGCTCGCCCCGCCCACGCCCAGGGTTCGACCACGCCCACTCCCGGCCTATCCCCGCCCGCCCCGGGCCTGCCCCGCCCATCCTCGGCATCGCCCCGCCCACTCTCGGCCTCGCCACGCCCACGCGCCTGGTCCGCCACGCCCACTCCCGGCGTCGCCCCGCCCACTCCCCCGCCTCTTCCCGACCAGCCCAGGCTCAGCTGCCACGCGGAGGGCAGGTGGCGCGGTCCAGGCGCGAGCTCAGCGTCCGGCGTCCGCCGCTCCCCCGCTGCAGGTTCTCTGGCCGCTCCCTCGCCCGCCCAGTCAGTCCCCACCTGCCCTCTCTCAGGCCCCCACTCACTCATTCATCCATTTATTCTCACTCTCACCCTCTGGTCCGCTCTCTCGCTCACTTCCTCGTTCGTCCGCCCGCTGGTCCATCCGCTCGTTCGTTCACCGACTCGATCACCCGCTCACTCAGCCACCTAGTCATTCAGTCGTTCACTCACTCAGTCAGGTCTCCAGACTGCCCCCTGGAGGCCAGGCGGGCCTGTGCATCTGGTACCCTCCCCTATCTGGAGGACGGACAGGCCACCGGAGTGGAGCTAGTGTCCCGACTTCCAGAACAAGACTGTGGGAGCGCCGCACAAGAGCGCTCCCCCGGCCCTGGCCGGGTGAAGGGATCCCGGGATGCGGAGAGCCTCAGCTGAAGCTGGAGGAATGAGGAATTCGGCGGGAGGAAGGACCGGATACCCACAGGCCCCGAGGCATAGCACAGCTGCAAATGCTGTGGTCTTCCTGGAGCTAAAAGCGGAGGCCAAAGAGGAAGCTGGAGCGACTGGTAGGGCTCCGTTAGGGAGGGCCTTGTTCCCAAGGTAAGGACCGTGGACCTCCTAATACCGGGACAACTGTCAACGCCCGGGGAGCCGGTAACAGCAATCAAGAGCCCAGAGCCCCAGTCAGGGTCCTAGGAAGGAGTCCCCTCCGCAGGGTGTTAGTTCTCCTTGCTACAGCCACCGGATATCTTTGTGAGCCCGACCAACAACGATGCTGTCCCCAGCATAACTGAGGAAGTGGTGTGCCTCTTCCAGAGACGGGCTTGTAGAAGCTTTCCCAAGTCCCAGCGGGATGCTGTTTCCTTCCGCCACCGCAGGCTTCCTTTAAGCTGGTTTTGCATCAAATGATGTGCTCAGCACTTTCTCCCCTCCCAAGGGCGCACGCGCGCGCACACGCGCGCACACACACACACACACACACACACACATTGTCATTCTCTTGTCTCCCACTCCCTCCCTCTCTCTCCGCCTCTCTAACTTCCTGGAAGAATTTGCTACATATCTGTGTCCCCCTCCCCCCACTAGGTCATAAGGTCCTTATTCAATGCTTAAACTAAACTCACTGCACCTTGAAAACTGTAAGGCATTGAACAAGTATAAAGCTAGCCATTACACAAGAATAAAAGCATGCATATGCTAAGTCGCTTCAGTCGTGTCCGACTCTTTGCGACCCTATGAACTGCAGCCTGACAGGCTCCTCTGTTCATGGGATTCTCCAGCAAGTATACTGGAATGGCTAAGTAATATTCCATGGTGTATATGTACCACAGCTTCCTTATCCATTTGTCTGCTGATGGGCATCTAGGTTCCTTCCATGTCCTGGCTATTATAAACAGTGCTGCGATGAACATTGGGGTGCACGTGTCTCTTTCAGATCTGGTTTCCTCCGTGTGTATGCCCAGGAGTGGGATTGCTGGGTCATATGGCACATCGAAACATGTATATTATCTAGGGTGAAACAGATCACCAGCCCAGGCTGGATGCCTGAGACAAGTGCTCGGGCCTGGTGCACTGGGAAGACCCAGAGGAATCGGGTGGAGAGGGAGGGGGGATCGGGATGGGGAATACTTGTAAATCCATGGCTGATTCATGTCAATGTATGACAAAAACCACTACAATATTGTAAAGTACTTAGCCTCCAACTAATAAAAATTTAAAAAAAAAAAAAGAATACTGGAATGGGATATAGTGCCTTCCTCCAGCGGATCTTCCAACCTAGGGATCGAACCTGCATCTCTTGCATCTCCTGCATTGGCAGGTAGGTTCTTTACCACTAGTGCCACCTGGGAAGCCGCATGAATAACAGCACATTAAATTTATTATTTTACTTGAACACCCCTGACATGGTCAGCCGGCCTCTGTTGTAGTTCGGTGGTCCTGCACCTTGGCTGCAGTAATCACCTGGGAGCATTTAAATATACTCCGCCTGAAGCCCACCCTCAGAAGTTCTGATTTAATTGGTCTCAGGTATGATCTGGAGAAGGCAATGGCACCCCACTCCAGTACCCTTGCCTGGAAAATTGCATGGACGGAGGAGCCTCGTAGGCTGCAGTCCATGGGGCCGCAAAGAGTCAGACACGACTGAGCGACTTCACTCTCACTTTTGACTTTCATGCATTGGAGAAGGAAATGGCAACCCACTCCAGTGTTCTTGACGGCGGAGCCTGGTGGGCTGCCATCTATGGGGTCACACAGAGCCGGACACGACTGAAGCAAGTTAGCAGCAGCAGCAGCAGGTATGATCCAAACTCGGGATTTTTTTTTTAAAGCTCCCTGGATGATGCTAAGGTGCAGCCCAGGTGGAAAACCACTGCTCTAAGTTGAAAGTTTGTTTTATCCTTGCAAATTTCTTGAGCATCTGCTCAGTTGGGAATTGTTTGTCATGGGAGAGGACAGTGAGGAACCCCACATAGGGATAATCAGGAGAGGCCCCCGCCTTCCAAATTTTCTGATGGAATTGATCAGAGGAGCAGAACACAGCAGGATTCCCACACCACACAGAGCACAGTGGGAGCCAAGGGCTGCAAACACGGGCACTGTGGGAGGAAAGATGAATGGTTGGTTCTGATGTGACAGGCTGTGAATGCCTCCAGGGGAAGGGAACTCAGCCCTCACGAGCTGTGGGCTCCACTGCCAGATACCACTAACAGTGAGAGCATGCTTGGGAAACACGCATCGAAATATGTCTGCCTGTCATGTCTTTAGATCCTCGCCCAAGAAGCCTAATCCTTATGCTATTTCTGTTTCATTCAGGAAATGGTAAATAGAAAATGGAATGTCTGCTTTTTCAGACCCTTTGATTAGTGGCACAAATTCAAGTACATGAAGACTGTTAATGTGTTTCAAGTCACTTTTATCACTTTCCCTTCAGGAAAAGGAGAACTGTGTGAGCGAACTGACAGAACTTGGGACGCAGAACACTGAAGCTGGGACTCCTATGCAGGCGGATGTGCAGAAGGGGGCTCTTACTGGTCATCCTACCGATGCAAGCACCTCCAAGTCCTACTAAAGACCTTTCCAGAGAGTCACTAAAATGCCTCAAGGAGGATACCCTCCTCGAGGTTATTAATAATCGTACACATGTTTGTGAGCACAGGCTCGATCACACTGCAGTAACAATCTCAAATCTCAGAGGCCAGAAACAACAAAGGGGTTGTATTCACCATCAACCCTCAGAAACCCAGGGTAAGAGGGCAGCCACCACTTTGAATTTCTGCCCTCCTGACAAAGGGAAAGCACTCGGAGCATTTAACTGCTCTGGCTCAGAATCACCACAAGGCTTCTACTCACGACTCATTGGCCAGAACTAGTCATGGCTATACCCAACCACAAGTGGAACACATTACCATGCCCTTGGAAGAGAGCCAGCCAGAAACGCCTGATAAACAGCAGTAAATGCTAACCACACTAACCAAACGAACATTTACTGAACATGCCTATTATGTACTGAGCACTCTTACATATGCCTTTTACTTAGAAACTCGTCGACTTCTCACAATAAATCTAGAAAATAGTAGTATGATTATCTCCATTTTGTTCAGAAAAGTTCAACCCTCTAAGACCCCACAGCTAGTCGATAAAAGATCTGGGGTTCAAATCCACACTGTCTGGGGCCAGAGACCATCCCCAGAGCCCCTGCGGCATCTCCCCTGTGCTGTAAAGCCAGCAATTTATCTTCTAATTTCCTAATCCCCAAATTCTGCTCCACCCATAACCCCTTGTTCCAGGAGGCTGGTAGGGAAGCTGCCTATGGCTCTGTAAAGCAAAAAGTAGGGAAGAGAAATAACTCTAAAAGTAGAGAAAATTATAATTTCATTAATAATATCAATCATCTCAAACTTTTAAAAAAAATACGTACTAAGTTTCAGGCACTATGCTAATTGATGAACCAGCATCATCTCATTTAATACTGCGACAATCATGAAATCAAATCCTCTTCTGACACTATTATGGGTTACCTGCTCAAGCAGTGCCTCTCCAGTACCCATTCTGAAATTCCTGCCTCTGGCAGTTCAGCAGTTAAGACTTTGTGCTTCCATTGCAGGGGTGCAGGTTTAATCCTAAACTAAACTAAAGTTTCCATCCCTGGTGGAGGAACTAAGATTGTCAGAGAACTAAGATCCCACATGTGTCGCAGCATGGCCAAATAATAATAAAGATAAATAAATAAACATTTAAAAAATAAAATTTCTGCCTGGAGGAAAGGGGGTTGCTCACATCCTCCATGAGCCCCAGAAAGCTTTAAATATCTCAAACAAGTTGGCTGTCCTAGTCAAACCTTATTTTTGGGGTTTCTATTTTTTTATTTGGCTTCGTGAGATCTTGGCTCTGACACCAAGGCTTCAACCCGCATCCTCTGAATTGGGCTTCCCAAGTGACGCTAGTGGTAAAGAAGCTGCCTGTGGTGCAGAAAACATAAGAGACTACTGTTCGATCCCTGGGTCAGGAAGATCCCCTGGAGAAGGAAATGTCAACCACCCCGGCATTCTTGCCTGGGAAATCCCACGGACAGAGCCTGGCGGGCTCCAGTCCATGGCATCGCAAAGAAACGGACACAGCTGAGCACACACATACACATTCTTAACCACTGGACCACCAGGGAAGTCCCTGTCCTAATTCGACTTTGGACAAGCTGCTTAACTTGCTTCAGTTTGCTCACATGCAAAATGGATATATCAAGATTACTTGCTCCAACACGTTGCCCTGGGTCAAAGGTAAAGTTTTAAATAAGAGACTTCTTGAGACGGTCTGAACCGATGCAGAAGTACATTCACTGTGTTCCCCAAACAGAAATGCTAGCTAACATTTTACCCCCAAACTATTTTTTATTACATAGCTGGATTCAAAAGCAATAAAGAGTGCCCCATAGGGGGAACTTTAAGTTACAGGAATGGACAAAAACTGAAGAAAACAACTCACAGAGCTTTCAGAAATAAGATAAGGTCCTAGGAACTTGGGTTAAGGCAATAGGAAGGCTTCGGTCCCAGCAAGCACGGGAAACAGACCTGAACTTCCTAGACATAATCAGGATTGATGAAGGGATGACCTACCAGCCTCCCGAAGCAGCATGGGAGCTGGCTGTCCACAGTGGACGAAGAGTGGAAAAGGAATAATCCTTGAAGCAATCCCACTCCAAGATATTTACCCACAAGAAATAAAAGCATATGTCCACCAAAAAAAGGCTCATTCCTAGAAGCCACATGCAAAGAGCTGAAAATTGGAGATAACCCAAATGTCTATTAACAACAGACTGGATGAACATATTGCTGTGGAGTCATACAATAGATTGCCACACTGCAATTAAAAAAAAAAGTACAAAATACTAATACAAGTACTGGGAAGTGGGGTATTGCTATGACAAATACCTAAAAACGTGAAGCTGACTTCAGAATTAGGTGATGGGTAGAGACTGGAAGAATTTTAAGAAGCACAATAGAAGACACCTTGGTTGCCTTGAATAGACTGTTAGTAGGCATATGGATGTTAACAATTCTGCTAACTGTGGTAAAGAAAATCTGTATCATCTGAGATGATGATACTTAAATTGTCATAAACAGACTGTTGGTAGCAATAAGGACACTTCAGCCAAGGGCTCAGAGGAAATGAGGAACATGTTGTTGGAAACTGGATGTAAAAGGGAACGTGTTCTACAGTGACAGAGAGTTTAGCTCAACTGTATCCTATAGTTATATGGAAAAGAACTTATCCAGGTTGCAAAGTGAAAGTCACTCAGTCATGTCCAGCTCTTTGCGACCCCGTGGACTACATGGTCCGTGGAATTCTCCAGACCCGAATACTGGAGTGGGTAGCCTTTCCCTTCTCCAGGGGGTCTTCCCAATCCAGGGATTGAACCCAGGTCTCCCACATTGCAGGCAGATTCTTCACCAGCTGAGCCGCCAAGGAAGCCCAAGAATATTGGACTGGGTAGCCTAGGAGGCTCACTGTTGGGAAAGTGTGCTTTGGAGAGAAAACCAAGGCTGAACAGCACTTTTCTAGTGCCGAGAAAGGTACGGAACGTCACAGTATCTGGTGACACAGAGGGCTCTTGGAAGACATTAGGTCTCTTTGAAGTGAAAATAGAAATAGAATTATCTATCCACAGGAAAGACCTGTGGATGAGCCCCTTTTCCAGTGACGTCCATGGGAGAGCCATAGGCTCCTTCGCATGTTATGTCAGTAGAAATACTGCCAGCTAGGACAGACAGGGACAAAGAAACAAGAAATGAAAGGCGGCTGCCTGACCCTCAAAATTCTACAGGCAGGAAACAGCCTCACAAGACTACTCAGCTGCAAACCTGTGCTAACCCCTGATGAAAAAGCAAGACTGAGGGTGGGGCCGTGGGCCCAGAGGGCAGAACAGGAAGCCACAGAGGATAATTCCTAGGCCTTGAAACCTGAGTGTGCTACACTGGATTTCAAAAAATTAGTATTTATTTATTTACTTGGTACAACAGGTCTTAGTTACAACACAAAAGATCTTTTTAATTTTTTAAATTATTTACTCTTTTGGCTGCATAGGTCTTCCTTGCTTTGTACAGACTTTCTCCAGTTGCAGCGAGCGGGGGCAGCTCCTCACTGCAGGGCGCGGGCTTCTCCTTGCGGGGGCTTCTCCCGCCGCAGAGCCGGGGCTCCAGGCGCACAGGCTCCAGTAGCTGCGGCTCACGGGCTCAGCACTTGTGGTGCACAGGCTGAGTTGCTCCCTGGTATGTGGAATCTTGAGAGTCCCTTGGACTGCAAGGAGATCAAACGTCAATCCTAAAGGAAGTCAACCCTGGCTATTCATTGGAAGGACTGAAGTTGAAGCTCCAATACTTTGGCCACCTGATGGAAGAGCTAACTCCAGTGGACATGAGTTTGGGCAAACTCCAGGAGACAGTGAAAGACAGGGAAGTCTGGTGCACTGCTGTCCACGGGGTCACAAAGAGCTGGACACGACGTAACGACTGAACAACAACCATGTGGAGTCTTCCCGGACAAGGGATCAAACCTGTGTCCCCTGCACTGGCAAATGGATCCCTACCCACTCTGCCAGCAGCAAAGTCCACAGGATCTTTTTAGTTGTGGCATGTGAACTCTTAGCTGTGGCATGTGGGATCAAGTTCCGTAACCATGGAATGAACCTAGGCCCCCTTCACTGGGAGCACAGAATATTAGCCACTGGACCAGCAACAAATTACGTGGATTTCAAAATTGCTTGGGACTGCAATTCCTTTTCCATTCCTTCTCCCATTTTGAATGGGAATGTCTGTAACTGTTCAGTTCAGTTCAGTTCAGTCGCTCAGTCGTGTCCGACTCTTTGTGACCCCATGAATCGCAGCACACCAGGCCTCCCTGTCCATCACCAACTCCCAGAGATTACCCAAACTCATCTCCATCGAGTCGGTGATGCCATCCAACCATCCCATCCTCTGTCGTCCCTTTCTCCTCCTGCCCCCAAACCCTCCCAGCATCAGGGTCTTTTCCAATGAGTCAACTCTTCATGAGGTGGCCAAAGTATTGGAGTTTCAGCTTCAGCATCAGTCCTTCCAGTGAACACCCAGGACTGATCTTCTTTAGGATGGACTGGTTGGATCTCCTTGCAGTCCAAGGGACTCTCAAGAGTCTTCTCCAACACCACAGTTCAAAAGCATCAATTCTTCGGTGCTCAGCTTTCTTTATGGTCCAACTCTCACATCCATACATGACCACTGGAAAAACCAGAGCCTTGACTAGATGGACGTTTGTTGGCAAAGTAATGTCTCTGCTTTTTAATATGCTGTCTAGGTTGGTCATAACTTTCCTTCCAAGGAGTAAGCATCTTTTAATTTCATGGCTGCAATCACCATCTACAGTGATTTTGGAGCCCCCAAAAATAAAGTCTGACACTGTCTCCACTGTTTCCCCATCTATTTCCCATGAAGTGATGGGACCAGATACCATGATCTTAGTTTTCTGAATGTTGAGCTTTAAGCCAACTTTTTCACTCTCCTCCTTCACTTTCATCAAGAGGCTTTTTAGTTCTTCTTCATTTTGTGCCATAAGGGTGGTGTCTTCTGCATATCTGAGGTTATTGATATTCCTCCCGGCAATCTTGAGTCCAGCTTGTGCTTCTTCCAGCCCAGAGTTTCTCATGATGTACTCTGCATATAAGTTAAATAAGCAGGGTGACAATTTACAGTCTTGACGTATTCCTTTTCCTATTTGGAACCAGTCTGTTGTTCCATGTCCAGTTCTAACTGTTGCTTCCTGACCTGCATATAGGTTTCTCAGGAGGCAGGTCAGATGGTCTGGTATTGCCATCTCTTTCAGAATTTTCCACAGTTTATTGTGATCCACACAGTCAAAGGTTTTGGCATAGTCAATAAAGCAGAAATAGATGTTTTTCTGGAACTCTCTTCCTTTTTCAATGATCCAGTGGATGTTGGCAATTTGATCTCTGGTTCCTCTGCCTTTTCTAAAACCAGCCTGAACTTCTGGAAGTTCACGGTTCATGTATTGCTGAAGCCTGGCTTGGAGAATTTTGAGCATTACTTCACTAGTGTGTGAGATGACTGCAATCGTGTGGTAGTTTGAGCATTCTTTGGCATTGCCTTTCTTTGGGATTGGAATGAAAACTGACCTTTTCCAGTCCTGTGGCCACTGCTGAGTTTTCCAGATTTGCTGGCATATTGAGTGCAGCACTTTCACAGCATCATCTTTCAGGATTTGAAATAGCTCAACTGGAATTCCATCACCTCCACTAGCTTTGTTTGTAGTGATGATTTCTAAGGCCCGCTTGACTTCACATTCTAGGATGTCAGGCTCTAGGTGAGTGGTCACACCATCGTGATTATCTGGGTCGTGAAGATCTTTTTTGTACAGTTCTTCTATGTATTCTTGACACCTCTTCTTAATATCTTCTGCTTCTGTTAGGTCCAACTGTAACTGTTACCCTATACCTATCAGTATTGTATTTGGGGATTAGATCACTTATTCTCTAAGTGCACAGATGGAAAGGAATTTTGCCTCAGGATGAATCACACACTCAGTCCCACCCATAGCGATTTATATTATTCAAATAAGGAGTCTTGTGACTTTTGAGCTGATGAGATTTCGATAAGATTCTGGACTGAGTTGATGCTATAAAGGGTTGAGACTTCAGAGGATGTTGAGATGGGATGAATGTATTTTTTTTAATGTTTATTTATTTGGCTGTGCCAGGTCTTAAGTGCAGTACGCAGGATCTCTGATCTTCATTATGGGGATCTTCAGTTGCATGCACACTCTTCCTTGCGGCACATGGAATCCAGTTCCCTGACCTGGGACGGCCCGGGCCTCCGGCATTGGGAGTGTGGAGCCTTAGCCCCTGGACTGCCAAGGAAGTTCCAAGGACTATCCTGAATTACCTGGGCGGGTTCAATGTCATTATGAGAGTGCCGTACAAAAGGAATCGTGGAAGACTGTCAAAGCTGGGCAGAAGGCCATGTGACATTAAAGATAGAGACTGGAGTCATGAGCCAAGGAATGCCAGGAGCTTCTAGAAGTGGGAGGAGGCAAGGAAGGCGTTCTCTACTGGAGCCTCCAAAAGCAACAGTCATGCCAACACCTCGATTTTAACTCTATGAGCCTTATCTCAGACTTGTGACCTCCAGATCTGTAAGACGACATTTCTGTTGTTTCAAGCCATTAAACTTGTGGTCCTTCGTGCCACTGAACTGTACACTTTTAAAATGGTTGATGTTATGTATATTTTACAATTTAAAAAGAAAAAAATTGAAAATTCCCTGGTGGTCCAGTGGTTAAGACTCCATGTTCCCAGTGCGGGGGCTTGGGTTTTGATCCCCGGTCGGGGAAATAAGATCCCATCTGCCTCGAGGTGCGGCCAAAAAGAAAAGGAAAAAAACCTTCCTTGTGAAGAAAATTCCTAGTCCATATGGCTCCTCTAGTGAATTCTGTCAAACTTCTAAAGGAAAAAAATAATAGCAATCTAAGGCAAGCAGGGCATATGCCAGGAATGCACTGTTGGTTTCATTATCTAAAAAATCAGTGTAATTCATCATATTAACAGAAGACTCATATGAGTATCTCATATGCAGAAAGTATAAATTGCAAAAAAAAAAAAAATGCAGATAAATTCTGACAAAATTTAACACCCGTTCACAATTATAACTCTGCAAACTAGGATGATAAGGAAAGTTCTTCCTGGTAAAGAGCATCTCTGAGAGCCTAGCGCTACCATCATACATCAAGTGGAAGACTAAACAGTCTCCCCCAGGACTGGCAATAAAGCAAGACGCTCGCTCTCCTACTCAGCGTTGACTGGAGGCCCCCGCCTGTGAAGTAGGCAGGAAAAAAGGCATAGAGATTGGAAGGAAGGTGCATATGGAAGCATATTTTTAAAATGCTAAGGAATCTTAAAAACAAAAACCCAAGTTGAATGAGAATAACTGAATTTACCAGGAATGTAGGACACAACACCAACACACAGAATTCTACTGTACTTCTTTTTTTTTTTAATATTTATTTTTATTATTTACTTGGCTGTGCCGGGTCTTAGTTGCAGCATGCAGAATCTTCGATCTTCGTTGCAGCATGAGAGATCTTTAGTTGCGGCCTTCCAACTCTTAGCTGAAGCATGTGGGATCTAGTTCCCTGACCAGGGATTGAACCCAGGTGCCCTGCATTGGCAGCATGGAGTCTTAGCCACTGGACCACCAGAGAAGTACCAATTGTATTTCTGCACAGTATCAACAAGGGCTTCCCTGGTGGCCCAGTGGTAAAGAATCTGACTTTCAAGGCAGGGGACACAAGTTGGATTCCTAAGCGGGGAAGATCCCTGGGAGAAGGAAATGGCAACCCACTCCAGTATTCTAGCCCATGAGATCCTATGGACAGAGCCTGGGTGGACGCCAGTCCGTGGGATCAAAAAACAGTCAGACACGACTTAGTGACTAAACAACAACATAATAGCAACAAACAAATGGAAAATTAAGAAACAAAACCATTTCCCCAACTCATCTAAACTCACTGAGTGAAGAACATCAAGAGTGAACCCTAAGGTGAAACACTGACTTTGAGTGATTACGATGTGTCAGTGTAGATTCGTTCTTGGTAATAAACCCACCATTCTGGAGACTGGTGCTGATGAAATGGGGGAAGTAATGCCTGTGGGGGCAGGGTGCACATGGGGATTCTCTGTATCTCCCCCTCAATTTTGTTGTGAACCTAAACTTCCCTTAACAAAATAGTCTTAAAGAAACTATTCCCCCAAACTCTTTCTGTAAGAGTCTGACACCAAAGTAAGACAAAGACATTAAAAGAAAATCACCTTAATACCAAAATCAAACAAATACGTCACAAGAAGACTACAGATAACATTCTTCATGAACACAGACATGGAAGTCCTTAGCAAAATAGAAGAAAAGAAAACAAAATATAAGCAAGTCCAATCCAGCAACACATAAAAAGTACTTCGACCAAGTGAAATGCAAGTTTGGCGTAACATCAAGGTAATTCGCCACATGGATTCCTCTCCTGCGGCTGCCCTAACAAAGCGCGGCAATCCGTGTGCCTCATCAGAACCGCAGAGCTGTGTTGCCCACAGTTCTGGAGGCCTGAAGTCTGAAAGCACGTTGGTGGCCACAGTCCCTCTGAAACCTCAGACGAGAAGCCCTCCTTGCTTTTCCGAGCTTCCCGCGTTCGCCGCAGTCCTCGGTGCTGCTGGGCTTGTAGACATATCGTGCGGCTGCCTTCTCCCTGGGGGTCTGTCTTCACAGGGCGTTCTCATCTTCTTACAGGGCCGTGCTGTGCTGCAAAGCGACTCAGTCACACACACATATACATTCCTCGTTCTCTTCCTGAGAAGGAAGTCTGAGTGGCCAATAAACATAAAAGATGTTCAGCCTCACTCTTGAGTCAGGTCTGCTGACACCTGTCACTTTTTGGTCATACCACACGTGAACCTGCTTTTCCATGTTGGAAGAATTCCTTCCTTTTCGAGTCCCCTGACACTCCTAGAGGTGAAATGTCGGACACTCAGTCCCAGCGGCGCCCAGCCAGGCTGACGTGAAGCTGGGGTCCGGAGGCAGAGCGGCCTCTGCGACGGTGATAACTCACAGCAGCCACGCGCCTACACCCTACATCTAGGGGGGTGGGGGCTGGGGGCTTCCACCAGCATCAGGGGC
Organism: Cervus elaphus; assembly: GCF_910594005.1. Classification (NCBI taxonomy): domain Eukaryota; kingdom Metazoa; phylum Chordata; class Mammalia; order Artiodactyla; family Cervidae; genus Cervus; species Cervus elaphus. Next base: position 54,387,507 of record NC_057824.1, on the reverse strand, counting down.
TGGGGTGCAACTCTGACATCTGGGACCCAGCGTTGTCTTCACCGCCCATTCTTGGCCAGGTCCGCACATTTCTGGGCTGCTCAGCTTTGAGCCTGGTTTCCCAGCCCTCCTGGAGATTTTATCTACTTTTAATAACTTCCTTTTCTGCTTAAATCAGAAATCCATTTACATCAGGGAAATGCAAATTCGAACAGCAGTGAGATAGATACCCTTTCATGAACAGGAGATGAAGAGAAACAGAAATACTCCTACACTGCTGGAGGGAGTGCGAATGCTGTGGAGGACAAGCTGCTAATGTCTAATAAATGGGAGTGCAGATGTCTCGTGACTCGGAAATCCCCCTTCTGGTCGTGTCCTCTGATCTACGGCCGGGGGTGAAAAGTACAAGTCTCGTCACTGCAGCACAGTGCGTGACACAGACAACAGCCTGCTTGGAGATCAGTGTGGCGTGAGTGATACGCCGCAGTGCATTCACACAGTGGGTGGGCCAGGACAGCGCGTACCAAGGTGAGCACGGCTCTCAAACACCGTTCTGGCTGAAACAGTACCTTGCAGGAGATGCACAGCCTGCCACTGGTGTACCTTTAAAGACACAGTAGGCAAACGCGGACTAAGGTGGGTAAAACAGGAAACCTGCGTAGGACAGGTGAATTGTATCACAGTCTTTGTGACCCCATGGACTACACAGTCCATGAATTCTCCAGGCCAGAATACTGGACTGGGTAGCCTTCCCTTCTCCGGGGGATCTCCCGCACCTAGGGATAGAACCCAGGTCTCCTGCATTACAGACGGATTCTCTACCAGCTGAGCCACCAGGGAAGCCCAAGAATACTGGAGCGGGTGGCCGATCCCTTCTCCAGGGGATTTGCCAATGAGGGAATCAAACCGGGGTCCCTTGCACTGCAGGCGGATTCTTTACCAACTGAACTCCCAGGGAAGCCCTTTCACTTCACTACTGCCTGGTTGGGATGCTATGTGGTAATTTTGCATCATTAAGGGAAACTAGGCAAATTGTTTTATTTCTTACAGCTGTCTGTGAACCTACAATTAAATAAGTAAAAATTTTGTTGAAAGATACCAAACAATGTATGTATTACTTATAGATACATGATGGCTTCTTCTGGGCAGGGTGGGGATATGTGGAGAAGATGCAGTTTAGGAGGGATAGAAAGGGGCTCTGAATCTTTTTCTTTCCCCCTTAGAAAGAAAACCCTTCAGGCAAATATGGCAAAATGTTAACATTTAAAAATCTGGATGTAAGTGAATGAGTATGCATATGTTACTCTGTACTTTGAGTTAAAAAATGCTGAAAAGATTAAATGAGACAGTGTTTATAAAGTATCTAAGGCAGTGCCTGGCTCCTAGTGGGTGCTCAATAAATCCTAGTCCTCTAGGTAATTAGATACCAGGAGCTAGGGAGGGGAAGGTTTGGCCTGGCTCCAGAGAAGTATCACTTCCTTCTGCTCTCTGCTCATCCCCCCGCTCTTCCCGCCTGCTGAGGGATACAGCACCACAAGCTCCGCGTGTCTTCATGAAGGACCCCGGTGAAGGCATCTGTCTCTGAAACAGGGAGGCTCTTCTCATCCGCTGTTTGGTCGCTAAGTCGTGTCTGACTCTGCCACCCCACAGACGGCAGCACGGCAGACAGCCGAGTGGAGCACAGCCTCTGAGACGGGGAGGCTGGCTGGACCACTCCCACGCCCGTGGGGACGCCAGCATCCCCGCCTGGGGGCTGTCCCAGGGACCAAGTGAGCACCCACGACAGTGCCTGGCAGCTGGCGTCAGCTACCCCAGGACCAACCAGGACCCAGGCAGAGGCACTGCCCACTCCAGGGACCCCACGACCTTGTTTCAAAGTCGGGGTTTTTGACCCAGGTCACAGCTAGGAAGTGGCTCGGATGTGATGAATAACTCGCCCAGGGTCTCCAGAGCTAAAGGAGGATTCTGACTGAGCTCCCTTTGAAGAAGCTGAATTAGCCTTGGGTGAAGGCAGAGGTAGGTTGGGTCAGGGGAGAAGGGGAGAGGTCTGGGGGATTTGGTCCAGATTAGACCCTCCCGTTCCATCTTACAGCCCTGTTCGGATACAACATCCTAGAGAAACGACTGCAAAACTCATCTTTGGGCTTTCCACGCGGTGAGAGAGTTAGGGAAGAGAGAAAAGGCAGTCCCATTTCATGGACCGAAAAGGGAGGGCTGAGGGCGCCACCTGCAGGCGACTTGCTTCTCTGCCGACTCACGTTTTTCCCAAGATCCTAGGAATCACTTCCTCCGGTGGGAGCATCAATAGCGCCAGTTCTTCCCACGCAGCCCCCGCTTCTGGCTTCCCAGGTCTCAGCACAAATGCGTCCTCTTCCGAGGCGGCCCCAGTCTGGTGCTGCCTTCACCCTGCCCCACCAGCTTCTGTTTCTCTCCACGGCCACTCTCCACTCTCCAGCTTTCCACTGTCTCCCAGCCAGAGCAGCTGCTCCGTCAGAGCGGAGGCCTTAACTTGGCGACTCCAGCAGGCCTGGCTGTCAGCGAACACGCACTGAATTCATTGCATACAGTCCGATACTTATTCTTCCTATGCATATACTAACATTTACTTAATGTTTTTCAATTTTTATTTTTTGGTTGCACCTCATGGCATGTGGGATCTTAGTCATCCCAACCAAGGATCAAACTAGCGCCCCCTGCAATGAAAGCACAGACTCTGAACCACTGGACTGCCAGGGACATCCCTACTTATTTAATATTTTAAAAAACAGAAATGGAATATTGCACATACAATTTTGCTACTTGATGTTTTCCTTTAACATGCTGTTGATTGACTATAAAACCCTTATGAGAGGGTGGTCTAACCAGCCTAGCTCCACTCACTCATTCATTCCTCCACCCATATTTAGGGAGCATGTATCCCCACCCTGTCCAACAGCACTCAGGGGACTGTTGAGCACTTGACAGGCAGCTAGTGTGCCTGGCATCATCGACTCAATGGACACGAATGTGAGCAAACCCCAGGAAATCGTGGAGGATGGACTGCTAGAGTCCACGGGGTCCCAAAGAATCAGACACGACTTAGCAACTGAACAAAAACAACATGAGTACCTAGGGAACCAAATTTTTCATTTTATTTCCTTTAAATTAATTGAAATTTAAAAGCCATCCTCATTCAGCTCTGGGAAAACTTTCAAGTGTGTTTGGAACAATTTGGGTGTATGGATCTACTTTTTCTATTGTAAATTTTATGAAATCAAAATACAGATCAAGTATTTCGCTGAAAATTTAGTGATCAGATTGAGAAGTGCTATAAGTAAAGTATGTGTTGGACTGCCAGGGCTTCAAATGGGAAAGAAAGAAAGAAAGTTAAGTCGCTCATTTGTGTCCGACTCTTTGCCACCCCATGAATTGTAGCCTACCAGGCTCCTCTGTCCATGGGATCCTCCAGGCAAGAGTACTGGAGTGGGTTGCCATTTCCTTCTCCAGGGGACCTTCCCAACCTAGGGATCAAACGTGGGTCTCCCGCATTGCAGGCAATCGCTTTACCCTCTGAGCCACCAGGGAAGCTGGAAAATGGAAAAATGAATGTAAAAAGTCCCAATGATTTTAATATTGATTATAAGTTAAAGAAATAATATTTTAATACATTGGATTAAATGAAACACATTATTAAAATTGACTTTACCTATTCTTTTTACACTGAAGAATTGATGCTTTTAAACTGTGGTGCTGGAGGAGACTCTTGAAGTCCCTTGGACTGCAAGGAGATCAAACCAGTCCATCCTAAAGGAAATCAGTCCTGAATAGCCACTGGAAGGACCGATGTTGAACCTGAAGCTCCAATAATTTGGCCACCTGATGTGAAGAACTGACTCACTGGAAAAGATCCTGATGCTGGGAAAGCATGAAGGCAGAGGAGAAGGGGATGGGAGAGGATGAGATGGTTGGATGGCATCACCGACTCGATGGACATGAGTTTGAGCGAGCTCCGGGAGTTGGTGATGGACAGGGGGGCCTGGTGTGCTGCGGTTCATGGGGTCGCAAAGAGTCGGACACGACTGAGCGACTGAACTGAACGGCTTCTTTTTACACCTCTCAGGTGGTCACTGGACAGTTCTAAAATTACATACATGGTTCACATTATACTTTTGCTGGACAGTGTGCTGGCCACTACTGTGCACTGGGAGTGTTGCTCAAAATGAAGCTTCACAGAAAGGTCAATGTTACTATTAAGATTTCTCTACATCAGGGGTCCCCAACCTCTAGGATCTAATACCTGATGATCTGAGGTGGAGCCTATGTAATAATAGAAAGAAAGTGCACAATAAATGTAATGCACTTGAATCATCCTGAAACCATCCCCATGTCCTCCCCAGTCTGTGGGAAAACTGTCTTCCATGAAACCAGTCCCAGGTGCCAAAAAGGTTGAGGACTGCGGCCCTATATCTATGTCCAGCCAAGATTCAGTTCAGCCAGGTCCAGTCGCTCAGTCATGTCCAACTCATTGTAACCCCACGGACTACAGCACTCCAGGCTTCCCTGTCCATCACCAACTCCCGGAGCCTGCTCAAACTCATGTTCATCACGTCAGTGACGCCATCCAACCATCTCATCCTCTGTCGTCCCCTTCTCCTCCCGCCTTCAATCTTTTCCAGCATCAGGTCTTTTCCAGTGAGTCAGCTCTTCACATCAGGTGGCCAAAGGATTGGAGTTTCAGCTTCAGCATCAGTCCTTCCAATGCATATTCAGGACTGATCTCCTTTAGGATGGACTGGTTGGATCTCCTTACAGTCCAGGGGACTCTAAAGAGTCTTCTCCAACACCACAGCTCAAAGCATCAATTCTTCGGCACTCAGCTTTCTTTATAGTCCAACTCTCACATCCATACATGACCACTGGAAAAACTATAGCTTTGACTAGACGGACCTTTGTTGGTAAAGTAACATCTCTGCTTTTAAATATGCTGTCTAGGTTGGTCATGGCTTTTCTTCCAAGGAGCAAACATCTTTCAATTTCAGCCAATATTATCACATTATTTATTATCTCATTCATTCCTTCATTTATTCAATCATTCATTCACTCAACAGACATTTGCAAATGCTGTGTCAAGCCCTAGAGCGCCTAGAAAAAACTCGCTATGCCTGTTCCCAATCTTCCCCAAGTTTAGGAGGTTTCCCACCTCTTGTTCACTGCTGTTCACATCTTACTGACATGCTCCATAACTTGCAATCCTTTATATGTTTGAGAGTAAGTTGCACGCATCACAGCCTTTTACCTTGAAATACTTCTGGGAGTATTTCCCGGGAACAAGGCTGTTCTCTTACATTACCTTAGTACAGCACCCTGAGAACCACAATTTGAGAACCACAGGGGTGGCAGCCATCTGAGATTCTGCCCACTGAGGTTCTGTTCCTTCTAACTCAATAGAAAAATCACAAAGAAAATGCAAATCTGTTCTCAAAGCCTAGCTTCTCTCCCAAATGTATATATACACAAAGAGCAATTTTGCAAATAGAAACTTGGATGGCATCCTGCTGTTTCTCAATTTCCCCTCCTCAGTCACTAGCTTTGTTTTTATTTGCTTTTCCCAGCACTTAGATTCCTTCTCCCCCAAATCAGTGGTGCCTGGGTTGGGGGCGGAGGGGGGCTGACCTGCAGAGGGGCGAGAGGAAACTTTGGAGGATGAAAAGCTCTGTGTCCTGACCGGGTCACGGTTTCCTGGATACGAAGCGCCTCCAACCATGCACCTGAAGCAGTGTGCACATTCAGGGTTCGGCCAGCACACAGCACGTCCTCGTCATCGGGGCTCCCTGCCTTGAAGCACTTCAAACACAGCAGTGGGGCTGCCGTCCACACGAGACCAATGAGCAGACCCCTCCTTGCCTCGCCTCCCCTTTTTCTAAAAAAATTTATTTTATAGAGTATTTATTTTTATTCTAGCCACACCCACGTGGCATGCAGGATCTTAGTTCCCTGACCAGGGATTGTACCCAGGCCCCCTGCGTTGGGAGCACAGAGTCTTAACTACTGGACCACCAGGGAAGTCCTTTCATTTCCCTTTTTTATTTGTCTCCCTTCCACCTCGTGTCAGAGGAACAAGGCATCAATCATTCCCCACGTGGACCACTGACAGGAATAACCACGACGGGTGCCATCCCTCGTGTTCCCTAAGGCCTCGTCGTCTGAGTGCGTCTGGTTTCCTCAGGTCAGCTTTCCGCGGCCGGGAGCAGGGGTGCCTCTCACCTGGGCCCCCTGGTCATGTGAGAGCAGGCTGGTTGGACAAGTGTGTGCGAAGTCAGGCCATCAGAGCTAATCACCACCATCGCTTCCCAGGCACTTACCGTGTGCTGCACACAGTACATTACACAGTGAGAGAGCGAATCTGATGTGCAACTGTCTCGTATTTTCCGTTTTCTCAACCCCAAGACGTCTTGACAACTAGCCTCCGCTCACCTGGCCAAGAAGAAATTCAGTTTCACATTTTTTTAATGGTTTGTTTTTCTGGGGCGGTCCTTCAGGCTGTCAAGTTTGGGCCACAGAGCTGGCAAAGCCGCCCAAGCTGGCCAATGGCTGGGAGGTGAGGTGGGCAGTCTAGGCCTCGGGTCACACCACTACCAGCCAATCCCTCCAGCCCAACAGGGTTCTTGAAATTCGGCTCAGGCTGCGGGTGGCAACAAAGGTGTCCAAAACCCACGAACCTCCCTGCTGGGGATCCTGCCACCCTGAGACCTCCAGCAGGCATCTGGAGTCTCTGCCGCCTCATCCACTGCCCTGCAGCCTCAGGAGCTGGGCATGACCCAGCTCTGAGCCTCCTGCTGAAAACCAGAGGGGACCTCCACCTTTCAGAACCAGGGTGCAGTTGTTCAGCCACTCAGCTGTGGCCAACTCTTCCTGACCCCATGGACCGCAGCATGCCAGGCTCCTCTGTCTTCTACTACCTCCCAGAGTCTGCTCAAGTTCATGTCCCTTGAGTTGGTGATGCTGTCTAACCATCTCATCCTCTGCCACCCCCTTCTCTTTTTGTCTTCAATCTTTCCCAGCATCTGAGTCTTTTCCAGTGAGAACGAGGTTAGCCCTCTTGAAAATACTTCTCACTGTTTCAAGATAAACCTACAGATAAATAAGGAAGACAGAGGGCAAAGGAGCCTGGCATGCTGCAGTCTGTGGGGTCGCAAGAGTCAGACAAACTTAGGGACTGAAGAACAATAACAGATAAATAAAGGCATAAGTTATCCACCTAATCTCACTGGAACTTCTCCCAAGCCTACGAGGCAAATATTATTGTTATTCCCACTTCTAAGATAAGGAAACTGAAGCTTAGAAATGATGAATAAATGGCCTAAGGTCATCTAACAAGGGAGGCAGCTTAGACCTAGCCCAGGTCTCTCCTTCTCTCTCAAGCCCCAGGCTTCCCAAAGTGGGTGAGAACACGGCAGAACATTTTCCCTTTTGATAGTTACCTAGTCAGGTTCAGTTCAGTCACTCAGTCGTGTCCGACTCTTTGCGACCCGATGGACTGCAGCCCGCCAGGCCTCCCTATACATAATCAACTCCCGGAGTTCAGCCAAACTCATGTCCATTGAGTCGGTGATGTCATCCAACCATCTCATCCTCTGTCATCCCCTTCTCCTAATGTAATTGAAATAAAACTAGCTGTCCAACTCATGATTTCAATGGGAACTCTAAATTTGACCTTAAAATGCTTTTAAGTTTAAAAAATAGGTTTTTGATGTGTTGAAATAACATTCTAGGCCCAATTGGAGCTGCTTTGGTCAAAAATGCCATGATGGTAAACCAAAGGTGGATAAGCGGTCACTGTAATTGCTCTGCTGGCCAGAAACACAATGTATACAGTTGGTTGACACCCTGCCCCCCAAAATACACTAGGCTCACACACCCCCACTCCGCTCTAGACTTATTTCCTTATTCCTTCTCACCCTAAACAAGAAAGCAACAAAGACACAGCACAGTCAAAACTAAATAAATACGATTTTAAAAGAGGAAAAAGAAAAAAGCTGGAAGTTTGTTATATTAGTACCAGACAAAGTAAACTGGAGAGCAGGGGATATTATCAGGAATAAAAAGAAGTATTTAAAAAGGCAAGGTGGCCAATTCATTAAGAAGACAAAGCAGCCCTAAATGGACATGTACATGATACAGACCCTCAAGGTACATGAAAGAAGCAAAAAAATGGAAAGAGACAAATCCATCATTAGAGCTGGAAGTTTCCAACATGTGCCTCTCAGCAACTGACAGGACACAGGGACAGAAAATCAGAAAAGTTTTCAAAGATCGGAGCAATGCCCGGGACCCACCGGATCTCAGTGATATTTCCTAAACACTCACCCACAGCAGCAGTTCAAGGAACACGCACCAAGGGAGTCCACAATCTTGGCCATAGATCTCAACAAGTTTTCAAAAGGTCTGAAATCATACAAAGTATGTTTTCTGGGGGATTCCCCTGGTTAGGGAATTCCAGGGGTTAGGACTCAGCGCTCTCCCTGCAGAGGGCCCGAGTTTGATCCCTGGTTAGGAAACCTAGATCACACAAGCAGCATGGCCAAAATAAAAACCAAAAAGCAAAGTCTGTTCTCTGCTCACAACATAATTAAACCAGAAGCCAATTTTGGAGACATATCTGAAAACTTCTCAAATAGTTGCACAATAAGACCACATTTCCAAACAAACTACAGATCGGAGAAGAAATAATGGAAATTAGAAAACATTTTCAACAGAGAACACAACATATTATAATTTGTGGGATGTAACTAAAGTAGTGCTTAGAGGGAAAATTACAGCTTTAAATTCAGATGCTATCATCCTGGTCCCTCAAATTCACAGTCCCCCACCGACCTCTCACCAACGTTTCAGGATCACTCCTTGGATGGTTATTTCATAAGGTTTGCAAGCTGTTGCTTCTCTAATTTTATTGAACCTTCTGCATGTATTGGCTAGAATTATTTTATAAGTAAGAGCTTTCCCTCATCAACTGTTTGCTTGCCTTGAAATATAAAGATAAAATTTAAAAGGCAAGATTAACTGTATTGCTTCAGTCTTTTATCTATTTTCAGAATGAGACAATGCCCCAGCAATATTCACCTGTGAGCAACGGGATTTTTAAAACACAGCATTACGAACAAATGAACTTAAACATGTCAAACACATACAGCTTTTTATTCCTTTTGAGGCTCCAACTGTTCCAGCAGGGGGCCTCTTGAAGTCCTCCCCACCCCTTCCCAACCACTTATTATAAAAATTTTCCAGCATACAGAAATGCGGAAAGAATGTCCCAGTGAGCAGTTACGTGTCTGCCACCCAGACGTCACGGCCAACACTCTTCTCTGACCACCACCGCCACTACCACTCAGTTTCATCAAACCCTTTGCAGGTGGACGTGTATCCTTCCAGGCTTTTTTCTACGTGTTTCACATGTTTATCTAATGTATTAGTCAGTGCAGGCTGCCATAACAAAATACCACAGCCCGGAAGGCTTAACACATTCATTTCTCACCGTTCCAGAGGCTGGACGTCCAAGATCAAGGTGCTGGCAGGTCTGGAATCTCCTGAGCCCTCTCTCAAGAACTGGTCTGGGGCTGCAGCCAGCGAGGCTGGACTGGGGACGGAGGGCCGGTTCCATCTCAGGGGTCTGGCAACTGGGTGCTGATGGTGGCCAGGGACCGAAATTCCTCCACACGGGGGGCCTCCACAGAGCGGGCTCCTCCACAGGCTGCTTGGGTGTCCTGAGGGAAACGTGACTAGCTTCTTTCAGATCCAGAGACCCGAGAGAGAGCGAGCCAGGTGGAAGCTTATCATTTTCAGGACCTACACTTGGCAGTCACATGGCGCCACTTCTGCCACATCGTGTTTGTCAGAACTGAGCGATTAGGGGTACCCACACTTAAGGAGAGCAGGGTTTGGCTCCTCCTTCTTAAAAACTTTCTGGCTGCACTTCATGGCATGTAGGACTTAGCTCCCCAACCAGGGATCGAACCCGCACACCAGCAGTTGAAGTGTCGAGTCTTAACAATTGGACGGCCAGGGAGATTCCCTAGCTTCCCCTTTTGAAAGGGGTGCCAAAGGATTTCTGACTCTATGACAGATGTACTTTTAGCTTCACTCCTGTGGTGTCTGACTCCTGACTGTTGCCCCCCATGGCACTGGAACTCTGAGACAAGAACCACAATGCCTCCTCCCTGCTGTACCCCCACACAGAGTGCCTCCCACTCTGGCCCTAATACACGCTGAACTTTCCCCTCAGCACTCCTCAAACTCTAGAGGGTGGAGGAACTACAGATGGTCTTGCTGCTCTTCTTGCTAGAACACTGCGGGATGTACTTTGAAAATACACTTTTTTTTTTTTTTTGCATCATGAGCACATTCAAAATTTTACCTGCAGGATAAGCTATGAGTCCCTCCCCTGGAAAATAGTAATGAGTGGCTACTATTTACAATACCTGCACACCAGAGAAGTCTTCCCTAAGAAACATGTAGCTGCCCAGCTAAGGTCAGCTGTTTTCAAGCGCTCTGTGACTATCCACTTATTAAGGGGCTTCCCAGGTGGCTCAGTGGTAAAGAATCTGCCTGCCAATGCAGAAGATGCATGAGAGGAGGGTTCCATCTCTGGGTGGGGTAGATCCCCTGGAGGAGGAAATGGCAACCCACTCCAGTATTCTTGCCTGAAAAATCGTAGGGACAGAGGAGCCTGGTGGGCTACAGTCCATGGGGTAACAAAGAGCTGGACACGACTGAGCACACACACATTCACTTATTATTCATTGCTTTGTCACCCACAGCACATTCTAGAAGAAAAGCACTGGCAGAGCCCAGCAACCCGTGAAAACTGTGGAAGAAACCAGAAATTAGGAGGGTAACTCTGACGGCCAGGAAAAGTTAGTTTGCCTTTTGAAACCCGTCCCTGGGCCTGCACCTCATTTCACAGGTGAGGAAACCGAGGCAGAGAGGCCGTGGGGCCTGCCCACAGCTACAAAAGCTGAAAGGAAGACAGGGAGCGTTCGAACGCCACAAGTAGGCAATCTGAGAACGCTGCTTCTTTTCTCTTTTCCTGTCAGCTGAGGTAAAGTACACCCAGCACTCCGTTTACAGTGTTATCCATTTTTCAGAGCAGAGTTCAGAGGCATGAAGCGCGTTCGGCAGCCGGCACCCTATCCGTCTTCCCAAACTGTCCTAAACTCCCGTCCCGCCTGCCGCCGCAGCACCGCCTTCTTTCTTAGAAGAACTAAAACATTTACACTGAGCGGAGGCCCGCGCGCTCCGCAAAATCGAAAATGCAGAGATGCAAACACGGTATACCTGCCAGAGAGTTTCCGCGCCCCTGCGCCTCAGGTAACTCAATACCTGGCCGCGCAGGCCCCGCCCTCTAGCCCCGCCCCGCGGAGACCCCGCCCATCACGATATGGCCCCGCCCCTTCCGCGCCTGCTCCCGCCCCGCCCCGTGGCCGCGCTCTCGCGCGCGTCAGGGGGCGGAGGCCCGCGTGGGTCGAACCATGGTGACCATCAGAACGGGGAAAGGCGGAATTACAGCCGCCGCGGTGAACGTGGGTGTGAGGGATCAAAGCAGCGCTCGTTCATTTTTGTGTTGCGCCAGGCGGTCGTCCCTGTAGCAGGCTGGGCCTTCTCTGGCTCGCCAAGTATTCCTTCTATCTTTTGGAACCGCCCATTCTTTTGCCCAGTCAGTAGACGAGTCTAAAAGCCGAAGTGTAGAGGTGGAACTTGGTAATGTAAGTTGAACTGTTTGGCGAAAGGCCAAGATATCCCAACCAAAGTACTTTGTGTTAGCGTTCCTGCTGGCATCAGTGTCTAGGCGAAGGGCCCTTTCGCGCTCCGCGCGCTGGGCGGACGCCTGGTGCCTCCCTGCGGCGTCACAGGTGGTCTTTCCCCACCGCACGGCCTGATGGGAGGAGGACGCGGTGCTGCCATGTTGGACGGAACCACCCGCTTTCTGAGGTGGGGTAGCCTGGTTCTCAAGCCGCCTGTAGACTGACCGACACAAGGGTGCTGCTCAGCCTGGGACCGGCGCTTGTGGCGGGGGAGCCGCCGCAATCCCCGGCGGACACAGTCCTATCCTGTGAGCTCGTCCGGGCGCGCGGGACGGCGTCAGGCCGCGGCCGCCCCCCCGTGCCCGTGGGCGGCCCCGCCGCACGCACATGGCCGGGAGGTAGGCGCGCGGTGCGGCCTGGGAGAGTCGGAAGCGCGGCGAGACCGGGCGAGGCGGCAGCGGAGGGCGATGCAGGACGCGGAGAACGTGGCGGCGCCTGAGGCGGCCGAGCAGCGCGCCGAGCCCGGGCCGGAGCAGCCGGCCGCCGAGCCGTCGCCGGGGGCGGAGGTGGCGCGGCCCGGCGTGCAGGAGGCGGCGGGCGGCGAGGACGCGGAGGCGGAGGCCGGGCCGGGGCCTGAGGGGCCGGCCGAGCCTGCGGCCGACGGGGAGGAGAAGGCTGACGCGACCCCCGGCACCACCCCGCCGCCGCCCGAGGAGTTCCCTGCCCCGCTCGCAGGCGAAGGCCCGGCGGAGCAGGCGCAGGACGCGGCGGCCGAGGCCGGGTCCGAGGGGGCGGGCGGGGAGCCGGACGGTGCGGCGGAGGACGGCGGCGCGGACGAGCCCTCCTTCAGCGACCCCGAGGACTTCGTGGACGACGTGAGCGAGGAAGGTGAGGCGGCCCCACGCCTGACTCCCCGCACCTGGGGAAGGCTTCCGTGAGCGCCTGGATCGCCGTCTTTTCTCCGAAAGAAGGAGGGGAGCAGGGGGAGACAATTTGGCGAGCCAGACACTGGCACTGGCACTGCAGCCGGGAGTTTGTAGGGCGGCGAGGGTCGGCGGCGGGCCCGCAGGAGCTGTGGCCGAGTGTGCAGCGGTGTGGTCATTAGGGCCCGGCAGGACGCTCCACGTGCTGCACGGTCCTGGGTGACAGCGCTTCCTCTGAGGTCTGGGTGCCCCGAGTGACCCGCCAGACCTGCCTGTCAGAGGCCTGAAACTGACTCGGTGCCGTGTCCGTAGGGGTGGACGGACGCTGTCTCAGGAGTGGGCAGAGCGGAGTGGTCAGACTGGGTTCTTTGGCCCCGGCTGCCCCACAGGAGCGTCTGTCCTCAGAGAGGTCCTCAGCGGGACAGTCCCAGGCAGACTTGCCAGATACCTGTTCCCATCTCTTTTCCTAAATCTGTAGGCATGCTACCGGCCTTCTGTTAGCAATGATATTCTTGAATTGTAGTATATTATAACTTTGGTTCTGCCTTGGTTCCGACCAACAGGCATTTTTTCTGCTTTTTGCCTGAGAGAGCCTGTTTCCTAAGGTGACTTCTGAGGATGCCTGATCTCATTTGTTTTTGTTTTTGTGTTGTTTGTTGTTAAGCCATTGTGACTCTTCAGGCTGGGAGCACATCAATGGATTCCTCTGCATATTGGCCACATTATTAAAATGGAATAATGAGTAAAACACCATTGAAAAAGCTGATGAAACACCAGAAAAATAAGATGTTACCACGTAGAGATAGAAAGATTGGCGGGGGAGCATGTCTCATCACTGAGATTGAGTCAGAATCATAAAGAATTTCACATAAAATGAGAAAGTTTAGAGAACATAGAGTTGTTTGACTTAGAAACATAGTTTATTTTAAAATTCTTTATCAAGTGCTTCTTTTTTTTCATCCAGTTTTATTGAGAGGTAACTGATACACAGCACTGTATAGGTTTGGGATGTACCCCATAATGACTTATTTGAAACAGCTGTTTAAAGGTTATTGTCAGCATTGTCTTACACTTTGTTTCATGGGGCAAAAGACATTTCAGCAGGAAAAGCAGGAAAGGCTGCACTTTCCTGTTCGTGAGGACTTGGGAGCCACTGACCCAGTCAAAGCCCCTCAGCCATTCACCTCTAACAGAGTGCGTTTCCTGGGGAGTTGGTTGCTGAGAATCCACAGAGGCAGTGTTGCTTGGTAGCCCACCCCTCCTCATTACGTCCCCCCAGCTTAGACCACTGTTCTTTTTTACTGCCCCAGTTTTTCTTACATTTTAAAATCTTAAGTTGTGGTTTTAAAGCTCATTTTGAGTCCTTCGGTATTCACTTTTTTTTTTTAAGTATTATTTGAACACACCTAATCAGACAGGATTTCTGGATTGTGACTTATGGTGTGACAGAGGATGCTGACGTGAGCACAGGCCAGCCAAGCCAGGTGGCTGCTGGGAGGGCCTCTGGAAGCCCTTGTGATCCTGATACTTCTTCAGAGGGACCTGTGAGGCTCCTGGTCCTTAGGAGCTAAAATCGAGCAAGCTGTCGGTCTTCTTGAGGCCAGTGGTTGTAGTCAGTAGCTCATGTGTTTTCTGTTTGGTGAGAACTGTCCTATAGGGTCAGAGTGATGCTCAAGGTACTGGTTCTTGTGAAAATGGACTGAGTGTCATGACAAACACTCCTGCGAGTTCCACAGCTCTGGTGCCTGTGTCTGCCCCCCTCCCTGAGACAGATGAACTGTCACACAGTTGCATCTTAATCACAGCGTCTTTCGTCCTTGGTGCTCAACGAGGCAAACATGTGGTAGAGGTTCTGAGCAAATGTCTTTGGTACTTAAGTCTTGAGACGTGCATTTTTTGTATTTCTTCTGGAGTCAGATTGGAAATCCATGAGCCAAGCAAGAGTAACCAGATGCGTGGGCCGTGATGAGAAGGAAGTGTGTTCGTGTAGTTACTATGCTCATTCCCTTACTGTGTATGGGCGGGTTCTTGTAAAGCTAGACACTTCAAGATTGTGGGAAGGAGTCCACGGTTTGTATAAAAGCTGAGCTTCTTACTGTAAACCTTGTAAAATCAGATCAGGCTTAACAGGTGATGTAAAAGTTTGGTAAGTCAGCTTTAAAAGTCACCCAAGCATCTGAGTCCAGTCTCTGTAGGGAAGATACCCTAATCTGCCTCTTTCCTTCTGTTTCCTCTTTGTTTGGACACGATTTTAGATGGCAGTTCTTTTATCTAAGGCAACATTTCCAATATCATTCATAGAGGTGTTAAATTCATCAGAGGTAGTTTATAACAGGACTTGCCTCTGGAAATTACTTTTTCCTTTTTTTAAAGACTTTTTATTATTGAAAATTTCAAGCACTAAAGTGGAGAAAATTCACCTCAACTTTTTTTTTCCACCTCAACTTTTGAAAATAAAATACAACAAAGAATATTTTCTGACATGTGTCCTATATAATGTTGAAATACTTAAAAAACTAGTCATAATTAGGTTCTAGAACACATAGATACACAGATAATAAGCCTTTGTTCTTCAGCTGTTGTTTAAAAATTACCTTGGACATTCATTTTGCCTGTACAGACAGTCCTGAAATTGTGATGGTTTGAATTACAATGGTTCAAAAATGGGTTTATTGGGAAGTAATCCCATTATAAGTCGAGGAAGATCTGTGTTACTGAGAGCACTTAAGATTTGGGTTCTGTGATTTTAATTTCTGTTCTGTCACGTGAACAGAATGCATTTTGAGCTTTTGCATGAAGTTATGAAAATACTAGTTGACGTTTCTTGCTATGTTCCAAGCACTGTTCTAAGTGTTTACAATCTAATGTCTAAATGGCTGGTGTCTCCCGGTGGTAATACCGCCAGGTATTTTGTCCAGCTGGAGACACCGCAACCTATAGGACGCATCACTCGCGTGCTTTCATGAGCTTCTGTAGTCTCTAGTTGCCTGGTTTAAGTGCCAGTCTCTGTCCCATGCTGTCTTCAAACAAGGTTGCTTTACGTGAAGAACCTTGGGTGATGAGTTTGTAAGAGAGGTGGGTCGGAGAAGGCTTACCACAAGTGTTCCTCAGCTCACTTTGTTTTTGTTTTTTTTCTGGTAAAAGTCCATCCTCTTTGCCTCTTCATTGTTAAAGGCTTTTTTAAAAAATTCATTTGGGGATAGAGGGAAAAGTTTTTTAAAATTTTTTAAAAATTCATTTAATATTTCCTATTATTGACATATTTTGACTGTTAGGGGGCGTGCAAAGAGTTACAGTCCTCCCAATTATTTCAAGTTTAAATTTTTAGTCAAGCCAGGGCTGTAATATCTTAATGTTCGGAGCAAAAGCATTCAGATTAATTATGCATTTTTTACTTTTTGGAGATTTGTTCAGTGTGCTTAACCTGGTGCATTAACTTGTTGAGAGAAAATCACTCGGCACACCTTCCCCTCCTGCAGAGTTGCTGGGGGACGTGCTCAAAGACCGGCCGCAGGAAGCAGACGGGATAGACTCGGTGATTGTGGTAGACAACGTGCCTCAGGTGGGGCCTGACCGCCTGGAGAAACTCAAAAACGTCATCCATAAGATCTTCTCCAAGTTTGGGAAAATCACAAATGATTTTTATCCAGAGGAGGACGGAAGGACAAAAGGGTGAGTGATGTCCTCCAGCACGGACGTGTGGTTTGTGTTTTCTTGGCAGCTGACGCCGTGAAGGTGATGGTGCGATGGTGCGCTGTGGACTCCGGTGGATGGGCTAGCGCAGCGCAACGCTGAGCCGGCCTTGTGTGCTGAGGCGGGCCTCGGGGCAGGGACCGTCAATGGGAGGGAGAAGGACACGGGCCTCTGGTTCTGAGTTGGGTTTTGTGAGTCAGCTGCTGAGCTGCTGGGACATCGGAGCTCGGTCTCTTCTGTCCTTGAACAGTGATTGATTCGAGGTAAATCCAGGCAAATCTGGGGGTTGGCAGGACTTCAGGAACATCTGACATATGGTATTTTGATTCTAAAATATGCTTTTCTCCCACATTTTAACATCTGAAATGGGGGTACTTGTTAGAGTCTAAAGGAAAGCATTGTGTCATTGTTCAGTTGGTATTTTTTGTGGTGTTACCTGAAATATTGTGTCTTTTAAAAACAATAGCATGAGGTATGTGTCCTACAGTTTGGTTTTTAAATTCAATATTAGATTTTCTGTGTTGGTAAATGTAATTCTGATTGCTTCCTTGTAAACGCTGTGGTGCTCTGTCATGGGACAGTTTATCTGTTTTCCTGTTGACGGACTGTTTTGAGCAGCAGTTGGGAAGCCTGTCCTCTTCTGGGTACAGGAGAGCGTGCGCCTGCATAGTGGCCGTCTGCAGCGCCTCTGGGCGATCCCCAGAGACACCCGCGTGGTCGTTCCCAGCTTGTGCTCAGCCGGCAGTAATCAAAGTTCTGTTGGTTGCGCCACATACTTGTCAGACTTTCTCCATTAAAATTTCATAAAAACATCAGCCTCTGAGTATGGGCAAAATCATCTTTTATGGGACAGGAATGAGAAAGTAGTATACACTTCATTTTTTTTTTTTTTTTATTAGTTGGAGGCTAATTACTTCACATACACTCCATTTTTTAATTTCAGATTTTAGATACTGCCTAGAATAGATTTAATTTCTTGGAAAATTGATCACACACAAGTAATATTTCTTACATTTTCTGCTTCAGAAAGGTGGGAGGATAACGTTTTTTGGAGCAGTTGCATGTGTGATTTTTATTAAAATGAAACATTCTCTGAGAGCCTTTGCGATTTTGCCTATAATACACAGTATCAGAATATTCTTGTTTTTTTTTTATTCTTGTTTTTTATAGACAGCTTTGTTGAAAGATATTTGACACACAGTCAAGTCAGAGAGTTTTAAAGTGTATAATTTCATAAGTTTTGAGGAACATGTACATCCATAAAACGGTTACCATAGTCAGGGTAGTGAGCATTTTTGGTTAATTTTAGAGGCATTGGCTCTTGTGTTGGGATTCTGTTCATGTTTATAGCTGCTCTGCTAGGGACCTGACTGCTTCCAGGACGTGGCGGGCAAACGGGTCATGGATGCTCGTGGTGCGTACAAGTCCTGCGGGGGCCTGGGTGTGTGGAGCATGACCTGCCTGTTCTTTGGGTCTGCATTCTTGTGAGTTGCCCTCTCCCTCGATTCAGGTATATTTTCCTGGAATACGCATCCCCTGCCCATGCGTTGGACGCTGTGAAAAATGCTGATGGCTACAAGCTCGACAAGCAGCACACGTTCAGAGTCAACCTCTTCACCGATTTTGACAAGTAAGTTCTGACTCAGCCCAGGAGATCCTAGACATCTTCCTGAGCATGCATGGTCAGGCCTTTCTGCCCCAGGAGGCCGGGGGGTACTTAGTGGCCTTTCAGGAGGCTGCACTCTCCCATCAGACAGTGCAGGGTCGTTTGACATCCCCGGCCAGCTGCTCCCGACCCGCACCCCCTCACCAATAATGACCAAGCAAAGCCAGTCCTTTTCGGGGAGGGGTGGGTGCAGTACTACCTGGCCGAGGACCACTCACCCTTGTGGTCATCTGAGTGTCACTGATCTTCTAGGTACATGACCATCAGTGATGAATGGGATATTCCAGAGAAACAACCTTTCAAAGACCTGGTATGTTGCATAAAATCTGTACGTAGTTACAAGAAATGGTGGCTAGCCTCTTGGCTTGAAGCAGTGACTTCCTTAGGAATTAACGATGCTGAGTGAATTCATCATATTGCTAAGTGTGACAGTTATGAATATAATTTTTCTTTGGCTAAAATTAAGGAAACGTATTCCATCCCTTGCGCTTGGCTCCTTTAGGGAAACCTGCGCTACTGGCTTGAAGAGGCAGAGTGCAGAGATCAGTACAGTGTGATCTTCGAGAGCGGGGACCGCACTTCCATATTCTGGAATGATGTGAAGGACCCGGTCTCCATCGAGGAGAGAGCGGTGGGTATTTGCTGCCAGGCAGGGACTCACTGCTGGGTTTCCTTAACAAAGAAGGGTGTGGTGGGAATTCCCTGGCGGTCCAATGGTTAGGACTCCGCACTTTCACTGCCACGGGCCTGGGTTTGATCCCTGATTAGGGAACCGAGATCCCACAAGCCACGTGGCATGGCCAGAAAGAAAAAGAGGAGCTTGGTACATGAGCAGGTGAAGTGTCATGTGCTTTGAGGTTACCCCTCTTGACAGCAACTTTTATTCTTCCAGCTTTGAAACAAATCCTACGAAGTGAATAGGCTTCTTGTGTTTTTAGTTAAAAGTTTGGGAAATAAATTCATCATAGACTTTGGAGTCTTTGTGTTTGGTTTTTTTGTTGTGTTAACGTTGGCACTGGCTTTTTCCACAGCGATGGACAGAGACATATGTGCGTTGGTCTCCTAAGGGAACCTACCTGGCCACCTTTCACCAGCGAGGCATTGCTCTGTGGGGGGGAGAGAAATTCAAACAGATTCAGAGATTCAGCCACCAAGGGGTTCAGCTTATCGATTTCTCACCTTGTGAAAGGTAAGCCATTATAAAATGGCAAATGGGATACTGCCAGCCCTCTGTAGGTGATTTTCTAAAGCTTTATTTTGCAATAATTGCCACTGCGAAGTAGAATCGTCATAAGAGAGCATAGAGGATTCCTGTGTGCTCTTTACCGTGATGGGTCATATTTTGTTGCATGTGCTTTATCACTTCCTCTTTCCACACGTGTGTAAACCCCGTCGTCTAACAAGGGCCTTGAGCACCCGCTGCCATCGGTGTCCACTGCAGGGCCCAGACCAGTCCCCTTTGGGTGCTGCTCATGACCATTGGTGCTCTTTACCTGATGAGTCCAAGGAAAAGAAAGTGTGAGCATTCCACACCACCCCTTCCGCTAGTGCACACAGCGGATTTTTGTTGGGAACCCACTGGATCTTTCCTTGTTCCGATTTTATCAGAGAAACATCTTAAGGTGACCCTTGGAGCATGCTGCTGTGACGGGCAGGCCTGAGTGGCGTGTGCCACAGTGCTTCTGCTCTGTATCTGGAGTGGGCTCTCTGGACGGGATGACGTTTTTGGGGAGCCTGGAGGGCTGGAGAAGGTGCTGGTTGCACGAGTCTTGAATGCTTGTCCCAGGAGTCTCCCTCCCTTGTGCCTGGAGTCACGTTTGGGAGCAGAAGCCCGTCACGCCCCCTGTGGCTGGTTCTTGGCGTATCCTCACAGGAGAGGAGGCGGGGGTGCAGGGGCTGATGCTGTGCCCTCTGCTGCAGGTACCTGGTGACCTTCAGCCCCCTGATGGACACTCAGGATGACCCCCAGGCCATCATCATCTGGGACATCCTCACCGGGCAGAAGAAGAGAGGCTTCCACTGTGAGAGCTCAGCCCACTGGCCCATCTTTAAGTAAGTGGCCCTGGGTAGCCACGGTGGCCTCTGTGCCCCCATCTTCATCGGCCAGCTTGGCACTTCTTTTTTCTTCCTCAGGTGGAGCCACGATGGTAAATTTTTTGCCAGAATGACGCTTGATACTCTCAGTATCTATGAAACTCCTGTAAGTGGCTTATTTGATTACCTGACTTGAGCTGCCCTGTCAGGAGCTGTTGCGGGCGCAGAGCTTTCCTTAGTGTGTGGGTGCCGAGAGGGGAGAGGGTGGTCTTCCGGTGTCTGCCTTTCGGATTCTCGGGCCCTGGTTCGGGTCTTCTGCTGCCACGGGGAGCTGGGATGGGAGTGGTTGGAACGGCCCTGGGAGGGTGTGCTGTGGGTGATCGTGTCCCAGTTGGTCTGTCGCCCTGTGCCGACACTGCTCCCTCAGCAGGCTCACGCTGTAAGGAATTGTATGTGCTGTAGAGACAGTGGTCTGATTTGACGCCGTTGTGACCTCGTTTTTTCACAGTCTATGGGTCTATTGGACAAGAAGAGCTTGAAGATCTCTGGCATAAAGTAAGTGACTCTCTCAGCACGGGCTGGGGTGGGAGTGGGGATTAACTCCCTCCTTTAGCACCTGGCTCCTATACCCTTGGAGAAAATGCTGGTGCCAATCACGGGGCATAGGGATGCCACCGCAGGCTCGTGCCTGCCGCCGTGGGCTGCTTGCTGGTGGCCACGTCAGCGTTCTCCGCTCCTGCTCGTAGGGACGTCTCGAGGGCTGCTTCCTTTCACGTTCCCGCCTGGGGATGGGAGACTCGGGGGCACAGTCTTTGAGGAAGAGGAGTCTTCTCTTTGTCGGGAGTCTCCATGTCAGTCTGATGGTGTGTGCCATGGGTTTGCTTGGCCTCTGAGCTGTGACTGGTTTGGTCTGTCAGAGAGTAGGCACATCTTTATCCACCTGAAATCTCTGGGGGCAGTGAAATATCAGCAGTGCAGGGGATGTGCACATTTCTTACTGTTCTATTATATTTATGTATTGGGCAAAATTATGGCTTATAATTAAAACTGGGCGTTAATTCTCAGTAAAAGCAAAAGTGAATATGCTCTGCATGGACAGGAACTCGTGAATTGTTTGTTAATGGCACTTTTAAAATGTTGCAGTGAAGGGAATTGCCCCTACTTCTTCCTTCACTTACATTTTTTAATCTGGGGTTTTCTCCCTTTGACCTCTTAATGAATGTTCAGAAATCACATAGATGGTCCATCAATCTAAAGTTTATTTTACTTGGCTCGTGGTTAAGAGTGTGAGTGGGGTTTCAGAGCCGGGGCTTCAGTCCTGTGACCCCCATGACCCCCATGTTGGTGGGTGGTGTTATCATCGCCTCTCTGCTCACTGGCCCAGTGAGTCTGCCAAAGCCCCGGGTGGTCCTGGGGACAGAACGGGCTGCCCAGGAAGCCCAGAGCAGGCCTCTGGAGGTGGGCACTCGGTGGTATTGGCTCCCATGCTGTCCTGGGAGGTGAATGTGCCAGGGCCCCACTTTACACAGTGAGTGAGCTCTTTCGTTCTCTGTGCCTTCCTCATCACGGCTCAGCCGGTCCTGGTAAACATTTTATTTTCTTCTTCTGCAGAGATTTTTCTTGGTCCCCCGGTGGTAACATAATAGCCTTTTGGGTACCTGAAGATAAAGATATTCCAGCCAGGGTAACCCTGATGCAGCTGCCTACCAGACAAGAGATCAGAGTTAGAAACCTATTTAACGTTGTGGATTGCAAGCTGCATTGGCAGAAAAATGGAGATTACTTGTGTGTTAAAGTAGACAGGACTCCAAAAGGCACCCAGGTAAGTGGACATCAGTGGGCGGGGTCATTCCGCCTACTCAGTGCTGTTTGGGGGTGGGGGGAAGTGTGGCAGTGTTCGTGGATTTTTGGTTCAAACTTCAGACTTTTTTCAGGCCCACCTGGCACCAAAAGTTAGCTGTTGCATCATGGCTAGCTAGAACTGTCATCATATTCCAGCAGAAGAGTGTAATTCTTTCCTATAAACTGAGTGGGTGATGCGTCACTTAGTTGAGATAGGTCAGAGCTCATAAGAGAAGACAGGGAGATCTCCTCCAGGCATCCACCTTCCTTCTCTGTAGGTGTTAAAACAATACACTGTTTTCTTTAGGTTTTTCTTTGGAAACACAGAGTAGCATGCTTGACACAGTTCTGCATCCAGACTTTGTTTGTTTGTATCATTTAACATTTGTTTATACACAAACTCCTGGTTTTTTTTCCTTCTAACAGAAATTTTTTTTTTTTTTTTGGCGCCCGCCGCCGCCGCCATGCTGCCCGGCCAGCGCGCGCACAGCGGGCGGGGGCGGGCCCTTCTAACAGAAATATTTTTTTCACAAAAAGTTTCTGAGGTATGCAGTCACGTAGCAGTCACCACTGTCTTAACTCCAAAACATTTCCATCACCCCCGAAAGAAACTCCTCACGCAGCAGCCGTCACCCCGTTCCTGACACCCTCTCACCTGCTTTCCCGCTTCCTGTCTCTGGGCATCCCTGTTCTGGACATTTCTCAGGAACGGAGTCATGCTCTGTGGCCTTCCATATCTGGCTTCCTTCACTGAGCGAGGGGTGCAGGCTTGTCCCTCATCGTTTTTTATGGTTGAGCAGTGTGTACTGTGTTGTATCGTGTTTGCCCATTTATCCTTTGGTGGGCCTGTGGGTTGTCTCCATCTTTTGGCTATTATGGATAATGCAGCTTTTTACATGAACCTGGATGTTCCATTGTTTTGAAATAATAGTTGGATCAGTCCCAGTTGGTGGGCCTTTGGGGTACTACAGAAGGTTTGCAGAGAAGCCACAGTACAGATCCCTAGGCCTGTCTGCTGGAGGTGACCTTAAGGCAGGCCTTGAAGTAGGGTCTGGGTTGGGGCCGTGGGGTCCGTTTCTTCTCCAGACATTGTACCAGTCTCTGCCTTCATCAGTGTTTGAGAGCTCTTGTTTTCACCATTTCAGTCACTGCCGATTTTCATGTCTCTACCAGGTGTATACGTTTAATCCTTCATTAAATTCTTAAGTTGTCCTTTAAGTCTGCCTCATGCTTTCAGTTTTCAGAATGTCACCCCTTCTTTTTTCTTTTAAACAGGGTGTTGTCACAAATTTTGAAATATTCAGAATGAGAGAAAAACAGGTGCCTGTTGATGTGGTCGAGATGAAAGGCAAGTGCCACTGTCCTGTTCTTTGGTTGAGTGGCTCCCGAGCCATCACACCTACTCATACGCTTCCCTGGGAGTTCACGGCCCGGGCAGGCTGGCGGAGGTCAGGCGTCTGTCTATATGTTACAAAGCATAGGTTGGTTCACGGGTTCTTTGTCCTTCCCAGCTTCAGTCT
Source organism: Cervus elaphus (assembly GCF_910594005.1). Classification (NCBI taxonomy): domain Eukaryota; kingdom Metazoa; phylum Chordata; class Mammalia; order Artiodactyla; family Cervidae; genus Cervus; species Cervus elaphus. The sequence goes on along the minus strand of NC_057824.1, from coordinate 54,364,073 downwards.
CTTAGCCTTCCCAGTTGCCAAGTGAAGAGACGCCCTCTTTTTTTTCATTCATACCACGTGATCCACTTACATAGCAGGGGGACACAGGTTCAAGCCGTTTCACGCTTAGGAGAGTGAAGAGCAGGTTTTCACCACACATCCAGCAACGCAGCTGAAGGGCTTGTCCTCTTACCTATGAAAGTGCTCAGTTTAGTAGTGGTGTTTTGGTTTTTTGGACTCCTGAAAACTTGAGACACTGTTCCCGCCGTTAGGTGGACCGTTTAGCCTGTATATCCTGTTTCGCTGGGGTGAGGAGGATGGGAAGGCACTGCCTGGTAGAGCGCGTGACCCCGTCCAGTGCTGTGAGGAGAGTGGGGGGCTCACCCCCAGCCGCCCTGCCCCTGTGGCAGGGGTCGGGGTACAGGGGGCCCCTGCCGGCCGTGGTGGCTCCACAGGGCTCAGCCTGCTGTCTTTGTGCTGTGCTGCTTGTGGGCCTTTTAATGAACCGAAGAATCTGGGGCGTCTCTGAACAGCCTTAACTGAAAATGATGTTTTGTGACCAAGGAGCTCACCGTTTTTTCCTGGCCTTAGAAACCATCATCGCCTTTGCCTGGGAACCGAACGGAAGTAAGTTTGCTGTGCTGCATGGGGAGGCGCCCCGGATATCCGTTTCCTTCTACCACGTGAAGAGCAACGGGAAGATTGAGCTTATCAGTAAGTGCCGCCTGTGCCTGTCTCAGAGTAGCTGAACGGGAGCCCAGGGGCAGAGCTTGGTTATTGCTCCTGGGAGAGTGCTTGGCTGGACAGAGGGTCGTGTGGGCTGGTGCTGATGGTGGCGCCGAGGGAGTTTGTCGCAAAGGACGGGCCTTCTGCGCACTCCTGAGCGGCGGTGTCTGTGGGAGCATCCCTTTGTGGTGTCGTCAACTGGTGGTCACCAGACTGAGGGTTATTAGTTTCTTTGTCATGAAAGGAAATTTGGACAACTGAAGACTTCATGGCCTCCTGTTGTAAAGTCGGTTATGATACAGCAAGCATCCAAGTGCCTCTGCTTTCCAGGCCCCCTGCAACCCTGCCTGCCCTTGCAGGGTCAGCCTGCAGATCACCACACTGTGCTGGTCTTGGTCTGAGAATCCTGCCCCTCCCTATTAGGGTGGTGCTGTCCCCCTCCCCACCCTGCTCCTCCCTCCTGAGTAAAGAGATGAGGACCAGGCTCCACCCCTTCAGGACTGAGCAGTTAGCATTGGGAGAGATGGTGGGATTAGCTTCTTTCAGTTAAAAAATGTTGGAGTCACTAGAATGGATTTCTAGGCTTTTGGGGTCATGCATCTCTGTGAGAATCTGATGGAAGCTGGACTCCTTCCCCTGGTGTCCAGTCCCCACGGTAGCACGGCCTGAGTGGGGCGCTTCGTCTGATTACTCTGTCAAGCCCAGTGTTGTGTCATTTAAAGGAGCAGTGCAGTTTGAGAACCCCTCCAGGCCCCCCTAACGATGCAGGCGCGCACCTCAGAGTCCGGTGTGCACATCCATGGGGTGTCCCCCACTCGGCTGCACGCTGACCTCTGACCCTCTCCTTTCAGAGATGTTCGACAAGCAGCAGGCCAACACCATCTTCTGGAGCCCCCAAGGACAGTTCGTTGTGCTGGCTGGCCTGCGGAGGTGGGTTCTGCTGCCTGCGGAGGTGGGTTTGCCCTGTGCGGGGCTGCGGGCTGGGGGAGACCGTGACCCAGGCCTGGACTCCGGCCCCGAAGGTTGCTCTGCTGCCTCTCGGAGAGCGTGGGGACAGGTCCTCCCACAGGGCGTCCCAACCTGGGTGAATCGTGCAGTGTCTCCATCCTGCTGCCCAGACGTGGCCAGGACCAGGCCCCTTGCAGACGCTTCTACCGGGGACTGAGGACACAGGCCCTCCTCCTGGTGACCCAGTTCCCCGATGTGCGCGCCTCGTGTCTGTGTGGGAAGGGTGTTTGGTCAGGCTGGGAGCCCACGAACACCTGGATGTTCACCCCCTTGCTCCCCACCTGGTTGTTCGGCAGGCCGTGCAGAACCTGCGACAGGGGTGCGGTGCCTCCTGTGGGCCCGCGGGGCTCCCCGCCTCACTGGGCGCCTCTTGCTGTGGTTTGGCGGCTTGGCTTCTGCCAGCCTTTCCTCCGGGAGCAATCACAGCAGACACTGCGGTGCTTGTATGCTCTGGGCCTCGTCTGTGTCACTGTGATCACTTCCGTGTCCACGATCAGGCGGGACACCCAGCTTCCCAGTTCAAGCCTGCTCACCCTGAGCCAAGGGTGGGCGCAGACGCGGCTCTCGGTGACTCCAGCCGTGCTGTCTCCCCAGTATGAACGGCGCCTTGGCGTTTGTTGACACTTCAGACTGCACAGTCATGAACATCGCAGAGCACTACATGGCCTCCGATGTGGAGTGGGACCCCACTGGGCGCTATGTCGTCACCTCCGTGTCCTGGTGGAGCCACAAGGTACGGAAACCCGAGCGCCCTGCTTGTTCCTGCCTCAGGGCCCGTGCACTCACGCCAGGGCTGTAGCTCTGTGGGTGGTGGAGCGTCTTGCCATTACGGGTCCCCAGCCTGGTCCCTGCATCCTCTCTGCCTCCCCTGTGTTCTCATGGTGCCCCCGCTCAACAGCACGAACTCGCCTTAGCCATTGTTAGCCATTCATTGTCCTCTCTTCCTGCTGGCTTGAGACATTACGAGGACAGGGGCCATTTCTCCTGAGCTACATCCCTAGCATCTGAAACTGCCGCACATTGTCAGCCTTCAGTCAGGATTTGCTGACCGAATTGGCATGTGAGAAAATATGTCATTTCTGTTTTTAACTTCCTGAAAAGATCATCCTGTCTGTCTTCAGCGAAAGATCCGAGGGTGTATTGGTGGGGGCAGATGCAGGACTCAGCGCTTGCTGAACTGCTGTGAAGTCTGCCAGGCAGGGGGCTTCTCGGCCTGGGGCCTCCCTGGAAGGGTGGGAGCCGTGTGTGCACTGGCACTTTCCTGGGAGAGGACCCGCTTCCTCTGGGTCTTGGGAGAGTCAGGGCCTGAGAAGTTTGTGTCTATACAAGTCACAGTCTATACTGTCTTTTTCATAAGCACAGTATTCCCATTGCTGGTAAAATTTGCTGAAGATCCTTCTTTATATTTAATGACTATTTTTACTGATTGAGGTATTCACAGTTGAATCAGCTCACACACGTTTACCAGTTGAGACAGAGTGATTGTGTTTAGTGAAGTTTTAGGAGCAAGAGCTTTGCAAATGTTGCTGGAAGCAGTGTCTTGAATGCCGTCCTTGTGTTCAGGTCAGGGTATGTTGGCCGTGCCCAGGCCTGTTGTTTAGAGGTCCCCTCACCAAGGCCCACCCTGACACTAAATCCTCTGAGTGTGCTGACCACTCTGTTCACTGCCCCCCGAGTAGTAGCGGGAGTCCACCAGGGTGTAGGCACCGCTTCCTTCGTCAAGAAGGTCTTGGTACAGAAGAGATGCCTGCTGAGCGGTGGTGGCGGGCTGTCATCTGTGTTCCGGCACAAGTGCTCTGCTGGTGCTGTTCTGGCTGCTGCACGCACTGCTCTGTCCCGCCAAGCGCATCCTCTTAGCTGTCTTCACCACGGTCCTGCCCTGCTCACGGTGTCCCCCAGTGCCGACAACACTGGCAAATGATTGGTTCTCAGACATTTGTTGAGTGACATGGTGAATTTTGCCAGGTCTTTTGACAGGATTCAGGGTCTGTCCTGGGGTCATCTGGTGGGGTGGGCAGCTAGCGAGGCTCTGCTGTCTTCCAGGTGGACAATGCCTACTGGCTGTGGACCTTCCAAGGCCGCCTTCTGCAGAAGAACAGCAAGGACCGCTTCTGCCAGCTGCTCTGGAGGCCTCGGCCCCCCACGCTCCTGAGCCAGGATCAGATCAAGGTCTGGTTTTCCTCATCAGCTGCAGGGACGTGGCAGTGACTGGCGTGAAGAGAAGAAGGTTTTCCTTCCTGATACTGTCAGGGTGATAATGAGTGAGGAATGGAGGTGTGGCTTTCACAGCAGACCCTTTGAGGAGATGCAGAGCAGTGAGAACCAAAAGGAAGAGGGTAGTTTCAGCAGAGGAAACAGATTTGGGTTGTGAGACCACATCAGAACCGTTGTAGGAAGTTTCTGGAGATGGAGGGGCGGGTGAAGGGTGATGGGCTGCTAGAAAGTCCTGGTGAGACTGTAAGACCTGGGATTTTCCTGACTGGTGGGACACGCGGTGTTTATCAGGGCTCTTCTGAGGGGTGAGTGTATATCCCGGGGAAGGAAGGCTGCCGGCGGGAAACGTGGAGGCCGGCGCCGTGTTGAGCACTCAGGTGGCCGTGCTCTGCTGACCATTGATGCTGCAGCTGTGAGGAGCGTGTCTGTGGCTCTTGGCTTTGAATATGCTGATCCTGAGGGACTTGTGTCTTTGTTTCAGCAAATTAAAAAGGATCTGAAGAAATACTCCAAGATCTTTGAACAGAAGGATCGTTTGAGCCAGTCCAAAGCCTCAAAGGTTAGTCCTGTCCCCAGGCATGAGGGAAGCGCCCAGATAGTCCCTGTCGCCTCATGGCAGAGGCCAACACCAGGCGGAGAGACAGACCCCAGGGCTGGCTTCCGTCCACGGGAGGGCGTGGCGGAGGGGCCGCTAGAGGAAGCTGAGGGCGAGCAGATAAGGCCGGTGTGCCCACCCCACCGTCTCTAGTGGAGCCGTACGCCATCCTGTCCGTCAGGCTGGGCACCCCTGACCATGTTTCAATCCCACTTGGTTGAGCAAAGTGAAGACAATGGTGTGAGGTAAGTGTTCGTCCTGTAAGTTGTTTCCCAATTTTGCACACAGGAATTAGTGGAGAGAAGACGAACCATGATGGAAGATTTCCGGAAATACCGGAAAATGGCTCAAGAGCTCTATATGGAGCAGAAAAATGCACGGCTAGAATTACGAGGAGGTAACTTTGTTAACCCAAGACACACCTTTTATAGCATATAGTTAAAATATTTTTCCCCTTTTGGATCTTTTCCCAGATTTTTCGGAAAACATCAAGTGTTGCCTGAATTAAAAAGAACCTTTTTTTTTTTGGCCGCAGCTTGTGGTTTGTGGGGTCTTAGCACTCTGACAAGGGATTGCCCCTGGGCTCCAGCGGTCAGAGGGGGAGTCCTAACCACTGGACCCCCAGGGAAGTCCTCTTAAAAGGATCATAAACAGAGTCTTTAAGAGATTCCTGACAGAACTGAGTTTCCTGCTGCCAACAGGTCAAGGCCATGGACCTTCCTTTGCAGGGACCTTGAGGTTTTCACACTGGCCTGTGGTGGCGGGGTGGGGGTGGCGTCTTTCACAGATTTGTGCCCCACACATACACGGCGTGACCGGCAAACCCCCCACAGGTGTGGACACTGACGAGCTGGACAGCAACGTGGATGACTGGGAGGAGGAGACCATCGAGTTTTTTGTCACTGAGGAGATTATTCCCCTTGGAAATCAGGAGTGATCCGAGAGCACTGTGGTAAGACGGGATGGGGAGCTGTTGGCGTCCTGTTCAGTAAGCAAGGAGGTGACGAGTGAAGCCCAGTTTCCTGTATCCAGCGTTAGCCACATCCTTGCCTGTGAGCCATGAGGAGTCTGGGGAGACCCTGGTGTCCGCACTCTGGGCCTTGAACTCCACGTTTAGGGAGCAATGTTCCTCTGAAACCCAGTAGGGCTTGGCCGTGGGCATGAAGAGGGCCAAGGGAGGCTTTGCTGGGAGAAGACGGGGGTGCCCATCAGACGGGCGGCCACACCAGCTGCAGCGCCTGTTGAGTCAGTCCCCGCTTGGTCTGGACAAGAGCCTCCAAAACCCTGTCAGCTGTGGCTTGAACGTAGACTTCACTGACAGAGGACCTGGGGCGCTGCCCTCAGAGCTCACCGTGTGTCTGGGCGGGGACAGGGCTGTCTGGCCGTGTGATCCCCGTGGCAGGAGCGCGGGTGTGGAGGCTACCCTGTCCAGGCAGCCCCCGTCCGCAGGCATCGGGCTGGAGCGTCCCTCCACCTGCTGCTCCCAGGGTCGGGGCCGCCGCCCCTCCTTCGGGACGGAGGGTGAGCCGTGTTCCTTGTTGCAGTGTCGCCGTGTGCTGTGCTGGAACCAAGCTCATCCTTTTGCAGAAAGCCTGCACATCCTGAATTTCTACCTGTGCTTCTGTCGCTCGGACCGAGGCCGCGCCTGGAAGTCGCCATCTCCACACGTCGCTGTGCCTTTCAGCCCTGGGCGCCCGCCGCAGCGGAGGCGTGACGGCGCTGCCCCTCGGGGATCTCTCGCACTGCAGATGGCGCCCTGCCTCCCGCGGTCGGCGCCTGCACAGCCGCGCGGGCCCCTCGGGCTCCCTGGCCGCCGGCAGGGGAGCCGCTTGGGGTGGTGCACCCCCTGCCATTCAGGTTGTGACAGGTTCTCTCAACAGGCTGAACGCGGAAATAAAGCAAACGTGTATGAAAAAGCTGTCTTTCTCCTCTTTGAATGTAGATAGCGGCCTTGACCTTGGTGCCTCTTCCGTCTGCCGCAGTAGCAGCCGCCTTGGGCTCGTTGTGTCCAGCACTGCACTCGAGAGGCGCGGAGGGGTCGTCAGCCTCCCTCGGGGTCCCCTCCTTTTCAGCTGAGCTCTGAGAAGTGATGCGTCAGCCCAGACACGGTTTCTTCTTTCTGTTTTGTTTCCTGCACTTGCCAGTTCACCTGATGAGAAAGAACCCTTTAGCCTTTTGCTCAGTCACACAGGTTTGAAGACTTACACTGACAGTTGTCACCTGTCTGAATATTTAACCCTCCCCTCCCGGGAGGGACTGAGCAAACCCATGTACCTCAGCCCGTCTTCACCGCAGCGTCGCGCTGTCCTCTGTGCCTTGTGAAACGGCAGTTCTTCCACGTCTGTCTTTCTCCCAGAACCTGAAGTTTAGTGTAAAAGGCAGTGACGCCTGGAGTTCACAGCCATGACCCCTACTGTGTACAGACCTAAGACACCCTGTGGGGCGAGGCACAGGCAGCCGTCGGCCCCGTGGCTCAGCTGGCTGGCGCGGAGTGGTCCCTGACCCACTGGCTCCCCCGAGACCGCCGGGCCTCCCCCCGCAGGCCAGGCGCTCCAGGCTCCTCCTCTCTCCGGAGCCGTGCTTTGTCTGCAGCGCCGCCGCCTCCAGCTCCTCCTCACCCCCTCAGAATCACGGTAGTTCTTGGTTCCTGTCCTATTCCTCAGACTTCACTGTGTCGAGACCCACGTTTTCTAATTTCATGGCCCTAGGAAGGAACAAGCACATGGCTCTATCATATTAACAGATTTTTAACAGAGCTTTTAAAAAACTTAACTTTTCACTGTTTTAAACTGGCTAGTTGTAACTTTTGCATAGTTTGTGAATAAAAATTTCTTAAGCACTTGTCCTTGCGTTCTTTCTTTTGTAGAACTAACTGGGTGTCCCGGGGCTGGCCCTTCATGGAGCAATTTCCTGACCCACCCGGTGGGGTCGGTGGGGAAGGCAGGGTCCCCAGCGTGTGGCTCGGGCCCCAGGTAGGCTCTGGGCTCTTGGCCACCTGCGCAGGCCTTGTCTCCGTCGTGCTGCGGGGCAGTCGGCGTGTGAGGGATTTGCCTTCATGGGGGAACCCAGTGACGTGGACTCCAGCAAGTTCCCAGGGGGTCAGAGGCTGGACCTTCGTGGGGGGTGGAGGTGGGGAGGGGGCAGGGGAGCATGGATGTTAGGGGGGCTCGTTCACATGGCCAAGAAGTCCTGGAGCCCAGCGTTGACCTGGATGCGACCAGCACAGCCCTGCCCGTAGACAGCAGATGGTCCATGCTGCTGGGCCAGCCAAAGCGAGCCAGGCAACCCCGCGGTCATCCAACCCCAGGCCCAGCCCCGCACCTGGAGGGGCCCTGGGCCCTTCCCAGCCTGAAGTCAGAGTTCTCAGACGGCTTCGCGGATCTGGCCCCCGCGGTCTGTATGGAAACGCAGCAGTTGTTGCACCAGCGTGGCTCTCCACTGCTGCCATCGCCTGGCACGCTGCCGAGCAGCGCCACCTGGCAGGCACGGTTCACGGCGCAGTGACTTCCCTGGAGACTGCAGTGGAAAAGTTGGGCGCGGCATTTAAGGAGTAAATACGCCTGAGGGTTAAGGGGAGCGGGGGCCCTGGGTGTGTGCAGACAAGCAGTGTGGGAAAGGGGCTTAAAAACCACATCCTAATAAAAGCTGCAGGTACGTTTCAAGGTTGCCGTGGACATGCCTTTGGCAGGAAGTATTCCTAGGGGACTATTTCATCGAACGTGTGCCCCTTTGGTGGAACAGCTCCGGTGCTAAGCCTGGTGCGGCTCTCAGGCAGGCACACCACAGGAAGCCCATGGTGTCCGACACAGGGGCGCCCCCCGAAGAACCACGTAGGCGGTCCCCCAAGCTGCTGAGACACTCAGGGACGAGCTGGGCCCCAGGGACCCTGGTGACGTCACGTGTGGGGCGGGGCTAACAGGTCTCCCGCCAGGATAGCAGGGAGCAGGCAGCTCCTGTCCGCAGCCAGCCATGCCCTCCCGCCCTGCTGCCGGCCCCTCCCCGGCCCGGGGCAGCCCAGCCATGAGGGAGATGGAGCCGAAGGACCAGCAGCTCACGGTGAGCATTCCCCGCGTGCCGGGACAGCCCTCGGGCTGCCTCCTCCTGACCCGCTGCCCCGGTGACCTGCTGTCATCAGCCCGGGCCCCCATCTGCTCAGCCCTGCTCTGTCCCTGCTCTGCTTAGCCGTCCCTCATGAGGACCTGGTGACCCCCCTGCTCCTCAGCCCGAGTCTCCAGCATCCCTTCACCCTTGCCCTCTGAACCTCACTCCCCAGGGAGCTCAGGGCCTGGACCATGACCCCCAGATGGAGTGGGGTGGATACCCCCTACACCTGGTCCCATCAGGGCCCCAGAGGCCTGACCAGGCCCGTCCCCTAGGTGACGTGCAGGCTCAGTCCATTAGACAGTGGGGTGAGTGGAGGCCAGGGATGCGCCCTGACCTGCAGGCTCAGTGCAGAGGAACCCTGTCATGTCCCGGTCCACAGCTCCCATTTCTACCAGGAAGGACTTTCCCATCTCACAGACGAAAAAGCAGAGGCCCAGGAGAAAGGTGCTGGCTTGCTGGGGGCCCAGGGCCCACTGCTCATATGACCAAGGAAGATCTGGGGCCTGGGTCAGCAAGATCCCAGGGGGTCTCCTGTAGGACCCCGTCACAGCCCAGCTGGAGGGGGGTGGGGGGCAGAGAAAGGTGGAAGGCAGAGCCCAGGGCTTTTCTACTTAGAAAACCAATTCTTGCTCTGAAAGTGCTCACAGCCTGCAAGAAGGTTCGGGTCCCTTGGGTAGTGGGTGAAGAAGCCAGGGTGAGGTGTGAGACTGTCTGTGCCTCAGTCTCCCCAGTTCAGACTAAGGAGGGTCACCTGACCACAGTGCTCCTCTGGGCACCATCGTGAGCCGTGGACGAGGAAGTCAGCGCCTGGTGGGGTTCCGCAGCCTTAACTGCTTCACCGGGAGTGGGAGGCTCACCCGAGGTGGCGGTGGGCGCTGGGCCGGGGCCTCTGTGGCCTGGAAGGACGGGGCGCTCCCTCCCTGGGTCCCTGGAAGGCAGCTGAAGCGGCGTCCTGCCCACAGGTGGCTCTTCGGATCCGCCCGCTCAACGACACAGAACTGGAGGAAGGGGCTGCCGTCATCGCCCACAAGGTGGGGGACCAGGTGAGGCTGTTGCAGGGCTTCAGAGCAGGACCCCCACCCCGGCACGTGGTCGCCCACCTCGGGCCCCCTCTCCCATCCACTCACTCACTCCTTCCACCCTCCCTCCCAGAAAAGTTCACATCAGAGCTCACAGTGGCCCCGAGTGCTCCACACATGGGTGGAGCCAAGGGGGACTCGAGGGCCTGTTTCCCCCACCCTCCGCCCCGCTGACCCCACCAACTCAACTCCCTTCCTACCTGGGAGGGGGGAATAGAGCAGGGCGTCAAGCAAGAGAAAAAAATCCAAGGTCAGGGAGCTGAGTGCACAGAGAACAAAGCAGCCAGAGGTGGCCGCGAGCAGCCTCTCTGAGTGGCATGGAGGTGGGAGAGGCCGGTGGTCCAGGGAGGGGCGGTCCAGAGGCCGCTCCAGGCCCAAACACGGGAGCATGCAGAGACAGGCGGGCGGCGCCAGGACAGGGCAGCAGGGCCTGCGGTTTAGCAGAGGGGCTGCCCTTGCAGCTGTGAAGGGGCCGGGTGACTGACCCCCGCACTGTAGGACGGGTGGCTCACTGGCTGCCACGTCATCAAGGATTCCCGCTCCTTGGAGACCGGCTCAGAAGCCAAGCTCTCAGCGCAGTTTCGAGGTGCGGGGCCCATGGTCGCCACTAGCCGGAATAAATGCCAAATCCAGGGGAAGAGCAGACTTGGTGCCTAAACTGCATTCCCCCGTCTGCCTTCAGCGGGCAGCTGTTCCAGGACGTTCCCAGGATGAGTTTGCAAAGGAGCCTGGGGGCGGGGCGCAGCACCCGGCTGAGGCTGCCCCCCAGGTTGGGGCGCCCAGTCCCGGCAGCAGGGAGACACTGGGGTGACACCATGGGGAGGAGGCCGGGACGGACGTCTGGGTGTGTAAAGGTGCTGGGGCGGTTCGCAGAGAGGCTGGGGTGGCTAGTGCTGAGTTCACGGAGACCTGACGAGACCGATGTTAGATTGAGGGGTACACAGTCTTGTAGGAAAGGTTTCGGCTGAGCCGTGAAGAGCATGTACACAGTCTTAACAAGGAGACAGTGCAAATGTAACTAAGCTTACGACGGGACCACCCTGGGAGGCAGGATGTGGCGGCCCACTCCCCAGGATGTGGCAGAGATGGACAGATTCCCAGGGCCCCCGCTCTGCAGAGACAGGGCTATTGTGGCCCCAAAGTCAGCCGAGAGCCGGGGCAGCGGGGCTGCTGGTCCACAGGCTGACAAGTCCTTACGCTTAAACTGTGCGCACCTCACTGATTAAACCAACGCGAGTGAGGAGGCAGGTGCGGCCCTCGGAATAATTGGAAAGCAAACAATTGGCAGAACCCATAGTAGCTGTCGACATGGTCTCCCCAGTCCCCAGATCTTGGCACGTCGCCCATCATGGGGACAGACTGATCTCCTCCCAGAGGGCTCTGGCCGTCTCTGGGTGAGATGGGCAGGTGGCCAGGGGGCGGGGCTCTCGGTCCCCATGGTCATGCCCCTAAGACTCTCTGGGTACCCCAGGCCCCGCGCCAGAGTAAACAGCTCATGGGTCTCTAGATGCCCTGCCCCCAGTGCCCAGGGAAGGGCTCTTTTGAACCTCCCTGTCCCCAGGGGCCTCGTACACCTTGCTTTATAATTACGTATTTATGTGAGAAAGGAGGGGCCCTGGGGAGGGGGCACCGAGGAGCTCAGAGGGACAGGCGGGCTCCAGAGCTTGGTGGGCCCCGTCCTCCTCCTCTGTGGCACACTCCTCTGTCTCCCCTCTCCTCTGGGGGGCGCAGCCCCCTGAGCAAGAGGTAAATGGGCAGGTAAACATCCCCAGGGTTGTGCGCAACGCCACCGGCTCTGAGCTCCACCGTCCATAAAGCCGGTCCCCCACCTGCAGGGTGCGACTGGGGGCGCTGGGGCTGGCGGGACTCTTCCCTAACCCTCAGCACCCAGTCTGGCTGATCGCTGGTGTCCGGGTGCCATCCGGGCAGGGCCTGGCAGACAGGCACTGGGGGGGCGCTGGTGTGTGAGGACTGGAGGCAGAGCCTGGGAGGCCTGGGGGGCTCACGGCCATGGCCTTGGGGTCGCTGCACCCTCACCGGTGGATGGAAGCGGGGAGACTGCCTATGGGTGAGCACAGGCACCTGCAGCCCGTCCCAGCCACGGGCCGAGCCCTGGATGCCGTCAAGGGAGACAGCCAGGCCTGGGCTCCTCTGCCCTGATCCGGGAGCCAACCCCCGCCCCTCACGGTTCCTAGATGGTGGTGCTCATGGACCCCAGTGAGGACCCTGAGGACCCGCTGCGCACACACCGGTCCCGGGAGAAGACCTTCATCTTCGACGTTGTGTTCGACCAGCACGCGTCCCAGGTGCCCGCCCCCCACCCCCACCCCCTGCTGGCCCAGGCCCGCCGAGATGTCCTCACGCGGGAGGACTTGGCCAGGTGGCCTCACCTGTGACGTCTCAGAGGGCCTCCCTGATGGACAGAGAGGTTGGTTCCTGGGTCACCCCAGGGGCAGGGGGCAGGAGGCCCCTCCCACAGACGCGGGGCCACCAGGTGCCCCAGCTCTACCGCGTTCTCACTCACCCCTCCATGTCCACGTGCCCATCTCTCCACCCGTGCAACCATCCAACAAAGCCGTGTCCGGTCGACACCAGGCTAGAACACATGCCCTGCCCACAGTGGCTCACACCCCAGCCAGCGAGGCAGGCCCAGCTCTGAGCAGACAGGCTTCTTCTGCTCCCGAGATCGTCACAGCATCGAAAGTAGAAGTGACCTGGTGGTTGTCATTTATTGAGCAGCTGTTTCATGTCAACTGTTGTGCTTAAGTGCTTGACATGCATTGTCTTACAAGCGTCAGGGCAACCCTATAAAGTACATGGTGAAAGTATCCCCATTTTTCAGGGAAGGAAGGTAAAGCTTAAGGAGGTCAGCAACTGGCCTGAGGTCACATGGCTAGAGACCCGTAAAGCCGGGACAAAGTCCTGGACCGTGTAAGTCCAAGGATGGAGGGAAGAGGCACCTTTTGTTTTGGCCTCTGTCCTACCAGGGCTCAGATGCTCTGAGCCGGGTCATTGGCCAAGGATGTTGGGACAGAGATGCAGAGTGGAGTCTGGGCGGGGGCAGCACTCAGGGAAGACAGAAGGGGGACTGTCCTTTTTATCCAGTCCAGCCCAACCCCCACACCCCCAAACACCAGCCCCAAAGGTGTCCTTCCTTGAATACCTCTGTGGACAGGGTGCTTACTACCCACACACTCCTATATCTATGCACTGCTGCCCTGAATTAAATTCCACCAGCCTGAAACACTGCTTGGTCCTGGTTCTGTCCCACAAGAGGAACCATAATTCTCTTCCCAGATTTCCAGCCCCATCAGTGCTTCCCAGTCCTTGGCACTCTCTGATTTCTCTCAGTTCATACAGAAACCCTGGGAAGGACTTACACCTGTTTGGAACCAAACCCAGCAGGCCTCGTGGCGCACACTATCACTCACGTTCTCATGCTCTGCTCCCTGACCGTGGTCTCCTCCCGGGGGCTCGGTGTGGCCAGGCAGTGTGTCTGTGGTCATGCAGCTGCAGGACTGGGGTGGGGCTCAGGCCCCGTCTGAACTGGCCTCCTTCTCCATGGGGTGCCTGTCCGTGTCCAGGGGGAGCAGGGCCTTTGAGGCACCACACACCCCACCCTCTCCAAACAGCCAGGTGCCTGACTGTGTGTTGACTGTCTTCTGTCTGTCTGTCTGCAGGAGGACGTGTACCTGGCCACCACCCAGCAACTAGTGGAAGGCGTGGTTTCTGGATACAATGCAACGGTGTTCGCCTACGGCCCCTCAGGTAGGGCAGTGTCCTGGGAGGGAGGCAGGTCAGTGGCGGTGGGACTCCTCACAGTGTCACAGAGTGCCTCCTTCTTGAGGGCTGGCCGCATGTTGGCCCCTCTGCACCTGGCTCTTTGGTCCTTGCAGCAGCCCCGAAAGGCAGGTAGAATGAGCCCCCTGTCCCTGATGAGAAAACTGAGCCTCAGACAGGTAGGGATTTGCCTGCGGTCACACAGCAGGTAGGACTGAATCTGAAATTCAGCCCAAGACGACACTTTGCTGCCTGTGAGAACCATAGGTTCCTTCTCTGCAGTTACCAGTTGGGGTTGGCAAATGCTCATAGAGCTAAGCTGCCTCTCCTCCTGGAAACTAGGTTCATGGAGGGTCAGAGTTGGACAGGCCTTTAACCCCCTCCCTGTGCAGGTGGGGAAACTGAGGCACTGAGAAGCCTTGGTCTGAAATCACAGCTTGTTTATTTCATTCATTCATTCAACAAACATTAGGGGGCGCCTGCTATTTGCTGGGCTCCAGGGAAGGGAAAGTGCCAACTGGCCCTCTCCCATAGAGCCAACAGGTAAGGGGAGGTGACATATCCCCTGAAGGTAACTGCTTAGAGTTTAACACACACTTTAATGCTCCCGTCATGAGAACAACACAAACATCTTCAAGTGCATTTGGAGAGAAGGACAGCCATCTCTCAGGCCTTCTCCTCTGACACTGTCTGCATTTTTGCTTCATGTCCTCCGCTTTCCCCACCCAGGTCTTCTTCCCCAGAGCAGCCATTAATTTTGTTCTTGTTTCCAAAATGGAAACCAAGCATGTCAGAGTGGCCGAGGCGGTTTGCAAGATAAAGGTGTGACCAGGCTCTGGGAGGGGCTGAGTCCAGCTCAGGACCCCTGCCTAGGTGGGCATTCCCCTCCTCTTGAAGGTGCTGGCAAGACCCACACGATGCTAGGCATGGACACGGAGCCCGGGATCTATCTGCAGATGCTCAGTGACCTCTTCCAGGCCATCGAGGAGACCCGGGACAACACAGACTGCAGCGTGTCCATGTCTTATCTCGAGGTGAGCTGCCTACCCCCTCGACTGCCCTGTCTGCGAAACAGACCTGATTGATTGTGATTGCAAACCCCCGTGTGTCACCCCAAAATCCCCCTGGCCTGTGGGAAACTTCAGGGCATCTGAGACTTCTCTGGAGATGCAAAGTCCCAGGGATAGGTGAAAGCCCCGGCGCCTCCTTTGCACCAAACCTACTGCTGCCAGCGCTTCTGTCTCATCCCAGATTTATAACGAAGTGATCCGGGACCTCCTGAGCCCGTCCTCGGGGTTTCTGGACCTGCGGGAAGATTCTAGGGGCAGTATCCAGATTGCAGGCATCACAGAGGTCTCCACCTCCAACGCCCAGGAGGTGAGGGTCACGGGGCCCACAGAGGGACATGTGGCTCCTCCATGGCAGCCACGCTCACCAGGCCTCGCAGAGCAAAGCCAGACACACAGCTCCAAGGCAGCTTCTGAGCTAAGGGCGCAGCAAACTTCGTGCCATATCCCCGCTCTGCTAATCTGTGCTCAGGGCAGACTTCACCAATGGATCTCGCACTCTTCCCTCTGCCTTCAGATGGAGGTGGGGGACCCCTTTTCTACACCACTGCAGGCAGTCACAGCCAATCAAGTCTGAAATCCATTTGCCACCCTGATATCAAGGGTTGCTCCCATAAGGAGGGTGAGCTGGAAAGACTTCTCCAGCCCTCTGTCTTTCTCTCTCCTCCAGTGTCTCTGTGCAGTCTTTGAGGTGGGTCTGCCACCCATTCAGACCCTTCAGTGGCTCCCTATTGCCTGCAAACAGCACAGACTCCTCGTCCCCCAGTCTTCAGACGTGCTGGCTTAGGTCTGAGGCCACCCACCTTTAGCACAGTCCCGCATGGGCTCCAGGAACAGGAGAGGAGCCTGCTCACCTATTTGTTAAGCACAGTGTCCATGTCAGCCTCTCTCTACAATGCTCTGTGGTCCTAGCATGCCTGGCACACAGTAGGTACACAGCAGAGGCTCACTAGCTTAATTTCCACAGCTACTTGTGCTTCAGTCCATCTGCCAGCTCCAGCAAATCCTACAACTGCCCAGAGCTCAGTATGGAAGAGGGCTCAGTGGGGAAGAGTTGGGTGATCCACTAGTGATGTCTGCCATGGGCAGAGGCTGTGGACGGGGTGATAAACGTGTGAGCGATCTGACACGTGCCCTTTATGCTGGACTTGCTGACTCGGTTAATTAATCACTTCATGCCGCAAGCCAGAAATGGCCTCTGCTGGACGCGGTTCTGCCACCATCAGCAAACCAGCTGGGGAAAAGCCTCCCGAAGGAGCTCGAGGGGTGCACGCACCCCCGCTTCTCTTGCTCTGGAGGGAGCCTGTGGCCGCCCAGGGTCCCCTGACCGTCTGCCCTCTCCTGACTGTCCTCAGATCATGCAGCTCCTCACCAAAGGCAACCGGCAGCGCACGCAGGAGCCCACGGCCACCAACAAGACGTCATCCCGCTCGCACGCGGTGCTTCAGGTCACCGTGCGCCGGCGCGGTCGCGGCGCACACCTGGCGGAGGAAGTGCGCGTCGGCAGGCTCTTCATGGTGGACCTGGCGGGCTCAGAGCGGGCGTCCCAGGTTCGCGTCCTCTCCGTCCCCGTCAGGCAGCCCCTCAGGCCGCGGCGTCTCCAGCACCTAGAACAGCGCCCGGCCCAGGGGAGGCGCCCGCCGAGCGTGTGCCGAGCGAATGCGTCCTCGGCAGGCGCAGGGGGCCAGGCCGTCTCGGAGGGTTCCCGCGCGGCAGGGCCTGAGGGCACCAGAGACAAAGATGGGCGACACCCCGGCCCGCCCTCGGGGAGCTCACGGCCCCTGGGGGCGGCCGGGAGACAGACGTGTGAGCTGATAATGAAGCACCGGGAGGCCCGAGCTTTGAGATTCGGGGTTAAACGGAGGCTGTGGAGCCCAGAGGAAGGGGGTCCTCAGGGCCGAGTCCGAAAGGTCACCAGGAGTTCGGTGGGTGAGAGGAAGCCCCTCAGGCGGAGAGAGCGGTGCCTGCGCGGGGGCTGTCGGGATGTCCGCCGGGGCCCCGCCCACTCGCAACCCGCCCACCACAGAGGCCCCGCCCGCCCCGCCCCGAGCCCCGCCCACCCGCTGCGGTCACGCCCAGCACCCGCGCCCCACTAACCGCGGTACCTGTGGTGGGAAGTCAGCCGCTGCCCCAGGGCGGAGCGTTCTTTGAAGGCAGATCCTAGCCCAGCGCCAGGAACAGAGACGACGCTTGACGGCGGCCAAGTCAGAGCAACAGTAATGTTACCAACAAAGGGCATTTTATGTCCTTCTAACGCACCAGTCTTTCATGGTGGCTCAGTGGTAAAAGAATCCGCCTACCAGTGCAGGAGACGCGGGTTCGATCCCTGGGTCGGGAAGATCCACTGGAGAAGGAAATGGCAGCCCACTCCAGTATGCTTGCCTGGGGAATCCCATGGACGGAGAAACCTGGCGGGCTACAGTACATGGGGTCGCAAAACAGACACAACTCAGCAACTATACACCAACGCACTTAGCACTCATCACCCACATAATCCTCCAACGCCTAGAGGGCAGAAAGCCTCATGCCCGGTTTACAAATGCAAGGCTGAGACCTGAGGTGGTGTGACTTCACCTACACAAAGGTACTAGGTGGATCTGGGCTTTGGGCTTGGAGGGGTCTGGCCCCAATCCTTGCCTTTCACTACTGATATTTGTAGTCCAGTTTGCGGGTCACCTGGGTAAGTTCGATCTCTGGGTCGGGAAGATCCCCTGGAGAAGGGAATGGCAACCCACTCCAGTATTCTTGCCTGGAAAATCCCATGGATGGAGGAGCCTGGTGGGTTACAGTCCATGGGGTTGCAAAGAGTCGTGCACGACTGAGCAACTTTACTTCACTTCACTTTGCAGTCTGTGCTCTGAGTCTTCAGGGCTTATTGACCGTTACATTGCTTCACTCATTCATTCATTCATCTGCTCGTCACCTGGCCCGGCCCTGGTGCCTGGGTTGCTGAAAGGAGCAGAGCCTGGCCAGCTGGCCCAGAAGCCAACGGAGTCAGTGTATTGTGTTAATACAGAATGGAATTCGAGATCCAGTAAGGCCAAACAGTCAGAAGAAAGCTACCACTGAGAAAATAGTCTGTTACTCACAGTTCCCAAGAGGAGAGGGCATGAGAAGACATGAGTGCCCCACAGGGAGGCACGAGGGTAGGCCAGGAGGCAGAGAGAACAAGGGGAAAACGTGGACCAGATCTTTCTTGTGGTTTCCATGGAGACAGGCTGAGCATGGGCAAGGAGTGGGCTCTGGAGCACAGGATGCCCCTGGCTGACTGGTACCTGCCCTGGGTGATGAGGGTGAGCACCACCTCCCCACCAGCGGCCTCTCTTCATGCAGACCCAGAACCAAGGCAAGAGGATGAAGGAGGGCGCCCACATCAACCGCTCCCTGCTGGCACTGGGCAACTGCATCAACGCACTCAGCGAAAAGGGTGGTAGCCGGGCGCAGTATGTGAACTTCCGGGACAGCAAACTGACACGTCTGCTGAAGGTACGAAGGCATGGCTGCAGCATCTGACTGCATCTTTCAGGATTTACCTGGGCCAAAGGGCCCTTCCAGGAATCCCTGAGGGCAGGAAGGAGCCCATGAGGGCAGGAAAACACTGTAGAAACCACCTCTGCTCTCTGCTCGACTCCCCTCCATCTCTGTGAGTGTAGTCTAGCCCATGCTTGCATACTCCCGGGGACATGGAGCTCACTACCTCACTGAGGCTGCCTGTCCAATGGCAGACAGTCTGACCATGAAAAACTTCATACCACTCATACCAAGCTGAATGCTGTCACCTCCATTCTACGGAAGGCAGGGCGGAGATAGGCAGATAGGCAAAGCAATACATAAGTGGCCCTGTAAGAGTGGCCCTTGGTCTAATGTGCTCACATCTGAGTGAAAGGCAGATGGGGAGGCCTGCCCCAGGTCCTGT
Organism: Cervus elaphus; assembly: GCF_910594005.1. Lineage (NCBI taxonomy): Eukaryota > Metazoa > Chordata > Mammalia > Artiodactyla > Cervidae > Cervus > Cervus elaphus. Next base: position 54,345,605 of record NC_057824.1, on the reverse strand, counting down.
CTCATCCTGAGTGTCACCTCCCTGAGCACTGACTCCTGGTCCAGCTCAGCTGCCCTTCTTGGGCTTTGGAGCGGGAAGCCCAGATGGTCCGGCAGAGCTTGGTACAGGTCGGGGAGGGGTGGCATCACCAGGCAGGTGGGGGCCCCCGTCCCGTCACCCCCAGCTGGCACCTTGCCCCGAGCAGGATGCCCTGGGAGGGAACAGCCGGACCGTGATGATCGCCCACATCAGCCCGGCCAGCACACACTTCGAGGAGTCGCGGACCACCCTGCTGTATGCCTACCGGGCCAAGAACATCAAGACGAGGGTGAGCCGCTCGCCCCCACTCCCCTCGCCCCCTCCCTGCCCCATCCCTCTCTTTCACTCTCCCACCTGCTCACTGACTCTACAGCTCTCCCTCTGAGGCTCTGGGGGAGGCGCCCTGATAAAACCATCATCATCACCACCGGAGCTTCTGCTCCCACACAAACCCTGAGCCCAGCAGAGGGGAGGCAGCTACGAAACATGAACCCGTACAGACAAATGTACCATTTCCAGTTGTGGCGGGCGCTCTATAAGAGAGCCTCAGGGCGCTGCAAGGAAGAATAACAGAGAAGGCGGGATTCAGAGGGGTCTTCACCAAAGAGGACTGGGTCAGGCAGGGGAGCTGAGCTACGGGTGATAGAGTGTGTCTGTGCAGAGTGGGGGCCATTGAGCACGTCTGGTTAAAGTGCACGTGCGTGTGCCCCGTGTGCCCGGGAAGAGGTCGGGACAGCTACCTGTGTCCCCCGGCTCCAGCCCATTCTGCAGCTGCTACAGAGCATGGGGTGGAGCCCATGCGGACAGACAGCCTCTAAGACACATCGTTGGACCAGAAAAGCAAGTTAAAGAATAGCAGCTACAGTCTGATGTAACTCACATAAACGCCCCAAAGCAGAATGTACACCCGCACATTCCCCATGTGCGTCTCTCTAGGTATGTGTACACATATTCATAGAACACCACACAGAAAAGGATCTAGAAGGGGCACGCCAAAATGGTAGCAGGGGCTACCCACGGAGAGGGCTTTCAAAAACCTCTTCTTGGACTGGATGTTTTTTAAGTTATGGCAAAATGTACGTAACATAAAATCCACCACTTTAACCATTTTAAACAGCACAGTTTGGTGGCATTAGGTACATCAGTTTGTTGTACACCCATCACCACCGTCATCTCCAGAACTCATTTCATCTCCCCAAACTGAGGCTTTGTTCCCATTAAATAGTAACCCCCTCTCCCCTCCCCCAACCCGTGACCCCCACCCTCCCCCTTCCTGTGAACCCGACTCCTCCGAGGACCTCACACGTGGGTCCTGCAGTGTCTCCCTTCTGGGTCTGGCTTATTTCATTTTTCATCATGTCCTCAGGGTCCACCCATGTGGTAGCAGGTGTCAGAGCCTTCCCTTTTAAGGCTGAAGGGTGCTGATTTGAGTTTTCCTTGCGAAACGTGCTTGCGTGTTCCCATCGCGTGAAAGGAGTCTCTCCCAGGGCAGCTGCGGGCCCTGACCTTGGTCACGTCTGGCCACCAGGTCAAGCGTAACCTGCTGAGCGTGTCCTACCACATCGCGCAGTACACGGATGTCATCTCTGACCTGCGCGGGCAGATCCAGCACCTCAAGGCCAAGGTGGAGAGACAGGAGAGGGAGCGGAGGGGCGAGCCTAGCGGCCGGGATGCTCAAGGTAGGGCCAGCACGCCTGCGCCCCCTGCGTGGGGCTGCCCCGGGCCCACGGCCTCCTCCTGCCTGGCGCGAGGTCCTTGCTGAGCGTCCCACCCCTTAAATCAAATGCTTCATCCACTGGCATTCGGCACGCCCACTGTGTGGGGCAGCCTCCCCCTCTTGTCTTACTCTGGATCGTTTCTGCCCCAAAGTGGAACCCACACGCACCAGGCAGCTGCTGTCCTTCTCCTTCCTTCTCCCCAAACCGGTTTGATCTTGGAGGCCTCCTTTTGGAGGAGAGCATACCATCGTTTTACTCTAAGATTCGTCAGTAAGTTTAAAAGATGCCCTTAAAAAAATACTTGTGATGAAGTTAAGTAGACGGGTGTGTACACACACACTTCTTTTCGCTTATTAAGATAAGTTTTGCCATAGTAAATAGAGGACTTTTGAAAATCAATAAGAACAATAACGAAGGGCTTCCCAGGTGGTGGAGTGGTAAAGAATCTGCCTGCCCATGCAGGAGATGCAAGAGACTCAGGTTTGATCCCTGGGTCGGGAAGATCTGGAGTAGGAAAGGGCAACCCACTCCAGTGTCTTGCCTGGAAAATTCCATTGGGTGGAGGAGCTTGGCAGGCTACAGTCCCTGAGTCGTAAAGAGCTGGGCATAACTGAGCACGCACACACACAAGAAAGAACAAACAGCCCAGTTTATAAACACAGGTGAGGAAATGAACAGGCACTGGAGAGAGTCTCTAGTGGCTGTAAACATAGGAAAAAGTTCTCAATTGCATTAGGAAACAGACGCAGATTGGAACGGTTTTCACTTATCGGACTGTCTAACATTAAAATGTCAAGTAGTATTAAATGGATGATAAAGGGCAGGGATGTCCATACTAGAGTCTGCTTGTCCTGCCCCCTCTGATGGGCACTTTGGGCTCTCTAGTCACATAACCCCCTTGCCCACATGGGTGCCTTTTTCTCTTTGGTAGATTTGGGGCTTTGAGTTTCTGTTGGAGCAAGACAGTGAAGGAAGATTTCAAAGAAGAGGGGCTGTTGTTGACGAGACAGAGTCCCATGGGGCCAGCTGAGGGCTTCAGGGACTGATGGCGGTGGTCAATGGGTTGTTGTAGAGAATCTATAAAACCAGGTGATGACTGGGAAACTTGGGCTTGTCTGGAGTCAGGGGCCAACAGGGAGACATGCTGGAAAATAGTTCTCATCCTGCGGGTCTGTTAGTTACTGGGACTCAGCTTGGTGGTCTGAGGAGGTGGGCAGCGTCACGGAGAGGGTGGGCGGTCTCACGGTGAGGATATGAGGGGCTTCCCTTGGGTCCTGCTCTGGCGAGCCTAGGGCAGCAGTGGGATACTGGTGTCCACGCTCTCCCAGGATCCTTCCTTTACGAGAGTCTCCTAAGATTCTGTGTGCTTTGTTTTAATGACTGCAATGATTTGGTCATCTGAGTGCATCACAATTTATTTCACCAATTCCAGATTGCTTGATGTTCAGGGAAAAGCTACCCCCTAACCACTGCCCTCAAGGTCAGGGGAACCGACCACATATGACCAGGGTAGAGCTAACTGCTGGAACAGGCAGAGAGAACCATGGATTAACCACTGCACAACTGCTCAGTAGGAACTGACCACGGGAAGCAGAAATAGTTTTGTTCTGTGGAACTCACATTCTAGCAGGAAAGGCAGGTGTTGAACATACCACCAAATTATGGATACACAGGAGACTGCCAAGGAGAAGGCAGGATGTTATCAGAGCAAGTGGCAGACGGACCCAGATTGAGAGTCTGGGAGCATTTCCCAGAGAAAGAGAGGTCAAAGCTGAGATGGATAACCTAGCCCCACTCCTGGGATTCCTGAGACTCAAATCCATGCAACCCAAGCCCAAAACAGGCAAATGGAGTCTAAATCACTCTAAGTTATCCATCCAAGTATCCATCCATCCATCCATCCATCCATCCATCCATTCATCACCCATCTATCCATCCATTCATCCGTCATCCACCCATTTATCCATCCACCCATCCATCCACTCATCATCCATCCATCCATCTATCCATCCATCTGTCATCCATCCATCATCCACCCATCCATCCATCATCCACCCATCCACCCATCGTCTACCCATTCACCCATCCATTAATCCATCCATCCATGCTTCCATCCATCTGTCCAAGCATTCAGCCATCCATTCACCAGCCCATCCACCCATCCAGCCTCCCTGCTTTGTCTACCCTCCATACGCACTGTGTTTAAAGTCCCTCTTTGGGGCAGATCCTACGCTGCTGGGCAAGCATGGATTTGACCCTGGCCTGGATGGCCAGGTGCAGCTGGCTCTCTTCCTGCCCCAGCCACCATCCCTGCCCCCGACGCAGAGGAGGACAACCGCCTGCAGATGAACAGGATCCGGGCGCAGCTCATCGGGGCCTTCAAGGAGCAGCTGGAGATGCGGCGCAGCCTGGTGGAGCTGGAGAACACCAACATTGAGCTGCACGTGGACACGTCCCGCCACCTGCTGACCATCGCCGAGTGAGCCAGCCCCAGGGGGACTTCCGCCACGGGCATCCTCCCTTCCTTCATCTCCCTCCCTGTGGCTAAGCTGGGCCAGTGGGAGAGCCTCCCAGGCCGCTTTGGCTTCCTGCTGCAGGCCCCGTCCCAACAGGTTAGGGTCAACCCCATTTTACAGAGAGGATGCTGAGGTCAGACGGAATGTGGAGGCTGTGTCCCCTTGCTGGGGTCTTTCTACCGTTCCAGTCTCACTCGTGGTTCACACCTACTGTGAGTGACTGGCTGTGTGGAAAGGGACTGGCCGTGCAGGTTTTCATCCAGACCAGGGTCACTGGAGGGTGAGGAGGTGCTGTATTAGCCATCCCGCCGGGGCGATGGTGTCAGCGGGACTGCCCTGGACAACCTGGACACGTGTCCACCCGCTGACGGGCCCAGCGCCGTGCCCTGAGTCCGCTTCTTCTCCAGTCCTCCCCATTTCTCCTCCTCGTCCTCCCTTTCTGTGCAGTTTCTTAATTAGGCAAACAGCAGGGCACCTGCCCTGGACGGATTCCTCTGTCTCTGCCCTCGCCCCCTCCGCGTCCTCCTTCCTCGCAGTTTCCACTCGATCCTCCTTGTAGTTTAGGTTCCGTTTCTGGCGCCCTGTGTGCACCTTTGCAGGTGTCGCCTGAGCCGGGTCATCCCAGTCTGTCCTCACGGAGCCCTGGGGGTGCTGTAGTCTCCAAGGTTTACAGCTGAGGAGCTGTGGCAGGGGGCCCACGGTCACCCTGATGGCCCTGGGGTTGGAGGCACGCTGGGCTGGCTGCTGAGTTCTGCACTTGGCGGTCCTGCCACGAATGTTGACTGCTTCTTTCCTTCCTTCCAACGTTTCTTAAGACTTCTTGTTTTCCATATGTGTAGAAGGCATCAGATAGCAGACCCAATTCTGCCCCATTTTCACTCCCACGCCTGCCAGCTGGGACTCACAGGGACTCCAGGGCCAGATGCCAGGGCTCCCAGCTCGGGCGTGGCCTGCACTCTGACCCCTGACCCCTCTGTGTGGCTGCAGCTGGGAGCGGGAGAAGACCCACCATGTGACGCGCAGGGCCGGGACGCCCGAGAAGGACGAGGAGGTGCTGGAGGCCGGCCCAGAAGGGGACGAGGGCCAGCCCGCAGAGCCGCACGAGGTGGCCCTGGCCAGGGAGGAGGTCAACATGCTCCTGGCCGAGCAGCGGAAAACAGCCGCCCTCAAGGTGCGGGAGAGACGGCGCGTCTGCGGGCTCAGCCGGGGTGCTGAGAGTCGCTAACGCTCTTTGATCGCAGCTGATGCATTACGCCCTCCTGGGAGAGTCGTTCAGAGTAGGGCTGGTCACGACCATCCTACAGGTGGGGAAACTGAGGCTCGGAGATGCGCAGGATTGTCCCCCAGCCCCAGAGAGCAGGACCTGACCTGAGTCTGACGCCATGGTCCATGCCCTTTCGATTTATGGTTGTGGCTACACTGGGGGTCACGGGGGGCTGTGGAAGCAAGGCCTGAGTGGCGGTGTGATGTCTCCCGAGCCCTCTGCCTGCCCGTCTGTGGCGCTGTCCATCGGCGTCCCCTTAGGCTCCCCTGAGGCTGGTCTCAAGCCCGTGGCTCGGGGACGAGGAGTGTGGTCAGAGGAAGCCCAGACTCCAGGCTCCTCTCCGGAGAGAGAACTCTTCTCACATTCCTCTTTTCCGAGAAGAGCCGGCTATTTATATGAGCTATTTATATAATAGCTGGTTATCTAATAGTCTCACTTCAGAAAAATGACAGAACTGGCGCCTGATGGAGACTTTGGGGAAAATGCCAGTGAAGCTGGCTACTATTTCAGCCCATTAGTTAAATGTTAGCAGGTGTATTTTCAGGCAAGCGGAGAAGGCATCTGATGATGTCATGTTGCTAAAAGCAGGCAGCATTTATTTCACTTAAAAGCTATTTGCCAAACCAAGAACCTCTTAATATTATTGCATCTGCCTGTTGCAATTTGGAGATTACATGATCTCACTGCAAAAGTTCTCTAACATTTAAAAATAAGAAAAACGCCTTCTTCTTAAACAGATAACGTGCCTCAGCAGGGAACATGGCCTCCGAGAGCCAAGTATAGACGCTGAGCTGTGCCGTGTACATGTGGGCCTACTGATGAATTAATTAATTGGTCGATCAGTCAATAACAAATCAACGTTTTAAGTGTCCAGCTCCGTGCCAGGCCCCGAGGTCATAAAGATAAACAAGATACTAAGACTTAAGCTGTCGGTCTACTGGGAAGAGACACAACCGTGTACACTTAAGTATGGTAGCAGGATAATAGATGTAGGAGCAGGGTGCTGGGGAGCTGGCGGAGGGGCTGTTGATTCGGGGGGCATGGGTCTGGAAGGAAGAGAGGAGGATCTTTCTAGGGCAGCTGAGCCAGCTTCTCCCAAAGGGGTCCCTTCTCGGCCCCTGAGGATGAAGACACAGAAGGCTGGTGCAGGGCCTCATGGGCCGCACTAGGGGCTGGTGTCCCACCTGCCTCTAGGGACCGTGAGTTTGAGGATGGGATGCAGGCAGCTTCCGCCTGAGCGTTACTATCTGGGGGACTGGATGGAGCTATGAGGTGTGGTGATGGTTTCAGGTGTCAGCGTGGCCAGGCTGCCATACCCAGGGATCTGATTGAATAAATGCTCATATAGGTGCTGCTGTGAAGGTATTTGGCCTTCCCTGGTGGCTCAGATGGTAAAGAACCCACCTGCAATGCAGGAGACCCAGGTTTGATCCCTGGGTCGGGAAGATCCCTGGAAGGGATTGGCTACCCACCCTAGTGTTTGTGCCTGGAGAACAGCATGGTTGGAGGAGCCTGGCAGGTTATACTGTAATAGGGTCGAAAAGGAGTCGGACACGACTGAGTGAAGGTATTTGGTAGGTGAGGTGAACATCTGCAGTCAGTTGACTGTAAGTAAAGATTACCCCGGATAGAGTGGCTGGGCCTCATGCAGTCCGCTGAAAGGTTTTACCAGCAAAACACAGGATTCTAGAGAAGAGAAGATTCTGCCTCAAGACCGCACCACTGGATCCCGACTGAGTTCCCAGCCAGTTGGCCTGCCTGATGGGTTTTGGACACACCAGTCCCAGTTTTTTAAAATAAATCCCTGTGGGAACTTTCCTGGCGGCCCAGTGGTTAAGATTCCATGCTTCCATTTCAGGGGGCATGGATTCAGTCCCTGGTCGGAAAACTAAGATTCCATATGCTTTGCAGCTTGGCCAAAAGAAAATCTCTGTGTGAGTCTGTGTGTGTGTATATATATGTGCGTGCTGTGTGCTAAGTTGGTTCAGTCGCTCAGTAAATGTCTGACTCTTGCGATCCCAGGGACTGCAGCACGCCAGGCCTCCCTGTCCATCACCAACTCCCAGAGTTTACCCAAACTCGTCTCCATCGAGTCGGTGATGCCGTCCAGCCATCTCATCTAAGTTGCTTCAGTCGTGTCCAACTTTGTGACCCTGTAGACTGTAGCCCGCCAGCCTCTGTCCATGGGATTCTCCAGGCAAGGCTAATGGAGTGGGTTGCCGTGCCCCTCTATGTAAGTGTGTGCATGTATATATGTGTGTGTGTGTGTGTACATATACATACAAACATGTACATAAATGTGTATATATGTATTTATATACACGCAAACATGTAACACATATATATACACACACAAACGTGTATAAATATTGTTCTGTTTCTCTGGAGCCCTGACTCACCCACAGAGTAAGATCAGGGGTCTCGGGCAGACCTCACAGTCCCCCCACCTGCCCCCCTCCTCTGACTTTCTGCAAGAGGGCAGTAGTGCCCGGGGCTGCAGTGGACGAGCCAGGCCTCCCGTCTTTCTGCTCCTTCTTAAGTCTGGCTTTGGCCCAAGAGAACCAGGGCCTCACTTTCAGATAAAGTGAAGTCACTCAGTCATGTTCAACTCTTTGCAACCCCGTGGACAGTAGCTCGCCAGGCTCCTCCGTCCATGGGATTTTCCAGGCAAGAGTACTGGAGTGGGTTGCCATTTCCTTCTACAGAGGATCTTCCTGACCCAGGGATCGAACCCAGGTCTCCTGCATTATAGGCAGACGCTTTACCCTCTGAGCCACCGGGGAAGTGAAATTTCAGATAAGAGGTCTCTAATACAGAGGCTGTAGAGGCATCCCTGCAGAGCCTTCTATGTGACGACCAGGGCCAGCTTACAACAGCGTCACAGCGTGAAAACAGGCAGCCTTGGTGTCCCACAGCAGATGCTGTGGTGAGGGCTAAGCCCTAGGTCTGTTCTAAAGTGCCAGGCAAGGGACTTCCCTGGTGGACTAGTGGCTAAGATGCCACACTCCCAATGCAGAGGGCTGGGGTTCAATTCCCTGGTCGGGGAACTAGATCCCGCAGGTGGCAACCAAGAACCCGGAGCATCCAAATACATAAATCAATAAAAATAATTATTTCTTAAAATGCCTTGCATTAATAGAACATTCAAGAACGTTCAAGATGAGGCCAACAGATCAGGAGACAACTGCCTTGGAAAGATCGTTTGTTACTCACAGTTCCCAAGAAGGGGCATGTGATGCCAGGCAGGGTCACACAGGGAGACCCCAGGGCGGCTGGAGGCAGAGGGAGGGAGGGTCAGTGCGGACCAGAGACCTCACTGAGGTTTCTGCGGAAGGAGTGGACAAGGCGGGGTGGGCAGCTGAGGACTGGCTGGTCTGGATCGTTCCCGCAGGCTCCGGGGCACAGGGCCTGTCCCGGGTTGTCTGGTACTGACAGCTTATGGTGAACGATGTCGAATTTGTGCTCTCCAAAGAAGATTTAGTTTCGGGACCAGGGACCAGGCATGATCACTCAAGAGCGTTGCAGAGTTTTATCAAAGTAAGAAAAGGGACAGGGAAAGCTTCTGACACAGACTCAGAAGGGGACTGAGAGTGCCTGCCTCGCTAGTGTTAGCAAGGGAGTTAAATACTTTTTTTAATTGGTTATTACAATTAATCAAAAGAATGTCTCAAGTTTGTGAAAGTTTTACCAGACCCACTCCCAACATTTACATTTTAGGATAACAGGATGAGGATTTAACAATAGAAAGATCCTACCAGACCCACTCCCATAATATACATTCTAAAATATCAGGATTAGTCAGAAGGTTTTTAGGAAGAAGAAACTGTCCTCAAGCAGGTTACATTGTTGTTACATGATCCCTAGTACAGAGTTTAAACTGAGTTGTTCGTTGTGTAATCATCAGTTCGAGGCTTAAAGAAATAAATGTTTTATGTGACTAAAATGTAAAGGAAAAAAAAGTTTGTCCTTTCCTCCTCCTTGAGAGCCCCAGACCCCTTTCTCCTCCTCAGGGACCCCGGACTTCTTTTCAACCTGCCTAGGAATGGACTCTGTCAGTACCTGTCCTGGGTGATGAGGGCAGGTGGACAGTGGCCCAGACTGTGGAACCCCGCGGAGGAGAGGGAAGGGTTTGGGCTCTGGGTTGGCTGGTTTGCATATGAAAGATGTGCCTGAGGGCAAGTTGTTTGCTGTCTGTCGGACTTGGCTGTTCTGGGGGAGCTGTCCCTGCAGGGTCAGCAGGGTCCCCAGATGCGATAGCATCAGAACGGGAAATGAAGGACACGCTTAATGCGGGGCACGTCCTCATAGTCAATCCCGCGTGTTTCTGTGAGCGCGATTGCAAACCAGAGTCTGTAAGGACGAGCGGACTTGGCAGCAGAGACCCCGGGCGTCTGCCCTGAACCCTCGGTCTCTCCGCCAGGCGGGCCTGGAGCAGCGTCTGGCCAACGCCAAGAAGAAGGCCGCGCAGATGGAGGAGCTGCTGCCGGCGCAGGCCATCAGCGAGGACCAGCGGGAGGCGCTGCGGCTGCTCTGCCGGGCGCACGAGCTGGAGGTGTTAAACACGGAGCTGCAGGCCCAGCGCCTGCGCGGGCGGAGCCTGCTCTGCCAGAAGGACTTCCTGATCCAGCGCTGCCAGCGGCACCGGCTGCTGTGCGAGCGGGTCATCCGGGAGCAGCGGCAGCTGATCCAGGGTGAGGGCCCGCCCGCCGCCCCCGCCTCGGGCCCCGTCTCTGTCAGGGTCACCTTCTGGGAAGGGCAGCCCCCGGGTGCTTCAATCCCTGCGTCCTGGGTCGGGAAGTTCCCCTGGAGAGGGAAACGGCAACCCACTCCCGTGTTCTTGCCTGGAGAATCCCATGGACAGAGGAGCCTGGCGGCTGCAGTCCATGGGCTTGCACAGAGCTGGGCACGACTGAGCGACTAACACTTTTCTGGAAAGAGTGGGCAGTGCATGTGGTCCCCAGAAAGTCGCACCCCGCAAGGCAGGCTGGGAGGCCCCGGTCTCCAGCCCTGTCCCCGCCCTCTGCTCCCTGTTCTCAGTCCTGGGTGGACACCTTACGAGTGGCTCTTTTGTTGTTGTTGTTGTTATTTATTTGCTTCTGACTGCTGGGTCCTTGTTGCCGCAAGGGCTTTTCTCTAGTTGCGGTGAGCGGGCTTCTCACTGTGGCGGCTTCTCTCGTTTCAGAGCCTGGGTGGGCTCTAGGGCACGTGGACTTCAGTACTTGTGGCGCACGGGCTTAGTTGTTCCACGGCACGTGGGATCTATCCAGATCAGGAATCAAACCCACATTTCCTGCATTGGCAGGCCGATTCTTTACCACTGAGCCACCAGAGAAGCCCTAGGGATGTTCTTTAACGTTTTTTCTTTTTGGCCTCGCTGCACTAGACCACCGGGGAACCCCTGCTCTTTAACTTTTAAATTGAAGTTTATTTATCCTTTAGAATTGCTAATGATATGATTCTATGATTGGAAGGCAATACATGAACATAACAGAAAACTTTAAAAATAGGAACGCAAAGAAGACGACCTACAGAAACCGCGCTCTGTAGAAAAATCTTTTTATCAGATTGGAGCATTGCCTTCAAACTTCCAAAAAGGAAACTGTCTTTCTAACAAGTGATGGATGTTTCGCCCCATCTCTGCTTCCCCGACTCCCGCAGACAGCGGCCTGGTGGTGCCGGAGGCCCTGGAGCAGCGGTACCGTCTGTTCTCCCGGGAGCTGGGCGCGGGCACGCTGAACCGCCTGCTGCTGCTGCACGCCGTGATGGCCAGCTCCCTGCGCGTGAGTCGGCTTCGGGTTCGGGCTGTGCTTGGCACGGTCCCCTCCTGCCTGGCCTGTGCGCTAGCCCTGGGGGGCACTGGCCCCAGTAGAGAGAAGAGGGAACTCAGAAACCCCACGAACCAGGCTGCCTAGAGCCAGAGGCACCTGGGGCTGGGCTGGATGGGGCCGTGCCACCCGCCAGGATCCAGGCAGGTTTCAGACGAGGCGTCCCTGGGGGAGGGGGCCTGTGTGCTGCTCCCACGGCAGGTCTGTCCCCTGGGCTGTTGTGAGGATCCCTCGTGGGAGCCTAGGGTAAGTGTCAGGGTCCCCAAGAGCGCCCCACCTCAGGCTCAGTTCACTGAAAGGACTCGCAGAACTCAGAAAGGCCGTTGTACCACCTAGACTCGACAAACACTGATTCCCCATCCTCCCAGTCACTGGCACCCACTCTGTTTCCTGTCTCCGTGACCCTGACTCCCCCGGGGACCTCACAGAAGTGGAGTCGCCCAGTGTCTGTCCTTCGGCGTCCGCGTATCCCTCTGAGCATCACGTCCTCGGTCCATCCGCGCTGCGGCAGCTGTCAGCGTTCCCTTCCGTGCTGAGGCTGAATCACAGCCCGTGTGTGGATGGAGCACCCTGTGCTTGCCCATCGCCCATCGCCGGGCACTCGGGTTGTTCCACCTTTTGGTTGTTGTGAATAGGGCTGCTCTCAAAGTGGGTGCACACGCATCTGTTTGTGTCCTGCTTGCAGTTCTTTTGGTGATGCCCCCGGGAGTGGGATTGCTGGATCCTGTGTATGGTGATTCTGTCTGACTTTCTGAGGCCCTGCCGGCTATCGAGAGTGCTGGTAACAGCATCTCCTTTACGCACCGATTTGCTCAGGGTCAAGGCTGTGCCCGGTGCTTCCTGGGCTCTGGCCCTTTCTGCCTGTGATGGGAGGCGCAGTGGAGGAGCCCGTGATTCCTTCCAGAGGTGCTGGCTCCTTGGGCCCGGCTTGACGACACAGCCCGCTCGTGTCTATGGTCCCTGTCACCTCACCCCGCCCTCTGTCTGGTCCCAGGACGGCTCTGTTCTGAACATCTCTCCCCCACCAGAGGAGCCCAGCCGAGACCAGCTGGACGACAGGGAGGACCTCCCGTGGGGCGCCCACTTTGAGCTGCCCCCCATGCTGCTGGATCCAGACAGGTGACAGGGCCCCCCTCTCCAGGCCGTGGGCATCACCTGGTTCCCAGGGTGAGGTGGAGCCCAGATGGGGAACCGGAGGCTGGCAGGTGGATATCCAGCCAGAGCCACTGACTTGTGACCCTGGGCGCATCTTGTGAAGCAAGGCTAATGCCTAGTCCTTGCAGAGTTGTTTAAGGGGAATAAGTGTGGGTACGCACCACACGGAGCGATTGTGAAATTGGGTTCCTTGATGCTAGAAAGACCAGCTGCACTTCACATGTGGTTTCTTTTCACCATCAGCCAGCTGCTCCCAACCTCAGTGCTTTCCTCCTCTTTTCTGTTCTTTCTTTTCCTCCAGTGTCTCCCACACACCCAGACTCAGACTTGTAGACTGAAGACTACATACTCACCACCTGGTTTAATAGCTAATATTCCCCGTGTGTGTATCGCCACCTCAGCTTGGGCTGCAATAACCAGACACCACACACCAGGGCACTTGAACAACAGAAATTATTTTCTCACAGCCCTGGAGACTGGAGGAAGGACCCAGGGCCCCAGCCCCAGCCCTACTGAGACCTCTGTGTTTTATCCACAGTGACGGTTACAAGTCACCGAAAGCCACGCCGTCGAAAAAGCTGGGCAAGAAAGACTCCCTCCTCCCCCACTCCTCGCTCCACATCCTGCTGAGCCCGGTGGCTCACGAGGTTGGTGTGTGCGGTGCTAACGGGCCCAAAGCTCTAGTGAGGCTCCCCAACCTGAGTGGGTGCCTGGGGGCCTGTCAGTGCTGGCCCAGGGCGAGCGCGAGAGAAGCTTCTGGAATGCAGATTGTCCTGAAGCAGCCATCACAATGGTGGTGACCGTGTATTGAGCCCAGCTAGTGTCACCACATTAGGGTTTGAAGCGTCTAGGCCAAAACACTACAGATCAGGAGGCTTAAAGCTCAGACGTTCATTCTCTCCCACTTCTGGGGCTGGAAGTCCAAGGTCAGGTGTCCCAGGACTGCGCTCCCTCCACAGGCTCCAGGGGAGGGTCCCTCCGGCCTCGTCCAGCCCCTGGGGGCCCCAGGCTCCTGGGCGGCCTCCCCCACATCTGCCTCTGTCTTTACGGCCTCCTCCCTCTGTGGCTCTGTGTCTCCCTTCTTGTAAGGACACCCCTCTGGGGATCCAAGACCCACACTCAATCCAGAGGTCACACTCGGGGGTCCAAGGTGGACATGGACTTGGGGTCACCATTGACCAACCCACTACAGACACTCCCCCAGCCATGCACGGCAGGAGTGGGTGTCACCCTCACTTTATAAACGGGAAATGAGACCCAGAGAAGCCAGGTGACCACTTGTGACCCCTGTCGCTGGGTCTGCTGCTGGGCCCAACCTGGGGCCGTTGACGGCCCGCTGCTGCAATGTTACCCACAGAAGCCGAGCTCCCAGAGCATGAAGACACTGGTCTCCAAGCTGTGCTCCCCGGCCGGCCGGGAGCCAGGCACCCCCACCCCGAGGACGGCGGCGGAGGCCGGGCTGAGCGCCCAGGCCCTCAAGGAGATGGCCGTAGGCACCAAGAGCATTGCCCTCATCGCGGCCACCCGGCGCTCCAGGGCGCAGGACCGCGAGGGCGGCAGTGGCCGCTCCTCCCTCCACCCTGCAGAGGAGGTGGCTCCAGACCCCAAGGACCCCAAGCCCAGCGTCACCCCGGAGACAACCCTGGCCAACAGGAAGTGGCCACAAGCCAGCCCGGGCAGGGCCCGCTCTGCAGAGAGGAAGGCCAGGGGGAGGCCGTCACCCCCCCTCACCAGGAGCGTCCAGCTGGTAGGTGGACAGGGGCATGGGGGTGCTGGTCCCAGGGGTTCACCCAGAGCAGAGGAGGGGGACAGCAGGACTGACCTCAACAAAATCACGGTGGGGGTGGGAGTGCCTAGCACACCAGGGAGTGAAGAGAGCCAGACCGCTCCCCCCATCACTGTGACCTTGTCCCTTCCTCCTGACCTGAAGCCACATGTGCGCACATCGCGTGTGGTCATCGTCCTAGGGAAACACAGTTTTGCGATCTGGGTCTTTTTCCCTAACATTATTTCATGAATTTTCATGTGCCTACCTAGTATTTGCACTTTATAAAAGGCACATGATGATTCTTGTGGATTCCCTGGTGGCTTAGATGGTAAAGAATCCACCTGCAATGCAGGAGACCTGGGTTGGTTCCCTGGGTTGGGAAGATTCTTTGGAGAAGGAAGTGGCTACCCACTCCAGTATTCTGACCTGGAGAATTCAATGGACAGAGGAGCCTGGTGGGCTACAGCCTGTGGGATTGTAAAGAGTCGGACACGACTGAGCAACTAATACTTAGTTGATTCTAAACCACGTCAGATAAATAACAGTTGGTGAGAGGTGAGTTGCTATGCACTAATGACCAGGCGATGTCTTTCTTCCCCAAACCTGGCAACCGGCCCTCTGTCATATCTGCAGAGGGATGACCGGACACACATGATTCCGTTTGTGGCCACTTTGTGGGTTTCTGCTCCCCGTTAAATGGCCACGCAAGTTGTCTTTCTTTCTTTTTTTTTTTTGGCCATGCTGCACAGCCTGTGGGATGTTAGCTCCCCAACCAGGGATTGAACCTGTGACTCCCACATTGGGAGCATGGAGTCTTAACCACTGGATCACCAGGGAAGTCCCTGTCTTTCATTTTTGACCATCACGCACGATGCTTATGCATCTCTATGGGAACAGATTTCTTCATGTTGAGTTACTTTCTTGGGATATTAGGCAGTGGACACCTGTGGCAAAGCCTCAACAAATAGCATTAAGCAAAAGCAGAGAGAATGTGGAAGAGTTCAAGTGACCACAATGGCGTGGAATGACATTTGCATGGGGGTTGGGGGCGCGGATTCCCTGAGTGCAAATGAAGCTCGTCTTCACGGGGAGGGGCTTGTCTCTCACCATCCACTTGGTTAAGTAAACCGAGTGAGCCTAAGGGAGCAGGCTACTCCTGGGGGCGTTGCTGGTGCCAGAGGGCTGCCAGAGCTCCACTCTGCCCCTGCGGGTGAGACCCTGAGTCCTGCTGGACACACAGTGGGCATTTGCTAATTCAAATAGAAATGGCTCTGGTGACTCTTCAGTGGAACAAAAGTGAGACAGTAGCAAGGAGCAGAAGGTGGGTGTGGTGGTCAGGGTTATCCTGAGAAATAGGACCAAAAAAATGTGTGTGTGTGTATGTTCACCCCACCCCCACCACCATACAAACACACATGCCAGCTACCAGAGCCAAAGTTTCTGTTCAAGTTCAAAAGCAGGAAAACGCTGATGTCCCAGCTAAAGGTTGTCAGAGAGGGCATCTCTCTGGCTCATGGGAGAGTCAGTCCTTTTGTTCTATGCAGGCTGTCAACTGATTGGATGAAGCCCACCCCATTAGAGAGAGCCATCTGCTTTACTTGGTTGATGGGTTTAAATGGTAGCCATCACAGTGGTTTAGATGAGAACCCCTTCCATGGGGGCATGTGGTTGAGAAGGGAAAAGCCCAGGGACAAAAACCCAGGACAGCATCAATCATTCATTCATTCTTGTTGGTGGTTGAAAGTGAATGTTAGCAGTGATTCTGCCCATTGTGTTCACTAAGATACCCACATAGCTGGTGCACAGTAGGTGTTTAATCAGTGCATGGCTGCAGCTCAAAGTGACCTTGACATTTCATTCCTTCTCTACCTGCTCCCCATACTTGGTCATATTTCCCCCCACAGGCAACAGGAAAACTTCAGCCACCCTCCACGGATCACATAGCCGAGAGCCAGTCTCTCCCTGCACTCCCTCAGCTGTCAGAGTCTCCGGGAAAGAGCTTTCTCCCTGCTGTCCCTACAGCCTCTAAGATGAAACCCAGCCTCAGTTTTCATGCAGGTATGTGATCGAAAAAGGAAAATAGCAAGTTGGGTTCTTTTCTGCATCTCTGCCCCCCCTCTCAAATATTTGGCAGGTGTGACAGTCTGGGCTGTTATCAGTTGTCTGCTCCTTGGTGTGAGTGAGTTTCAGGTTTTCTTAGGCAGCAGGTCAGCCACAGCCACTGGCTCTTTGAAAAGATGTATTTGGGGGTGTGCTCAGTTTTGCTGCTGGCCTGCCTGATGTCCCAGTAGAGTTTGAGGCAATGATTGAATTTGTGCGCATGTGGCTGATTGCCTTTACTCAGTCTGCACCCCGGACCCCTGTGGGTTCTCTCAGTGCTGGTTTGAGTCCCACCTTCTGCAGTGGTTGTTACTACAAAAATAATAAGTACTCATCATGAAAACTTTGGAATATAGATAACATCATAAATAAAGGAGAAGCCACTTGTAAACCCCACCACCCAGGAATGATCTCTGTAAGATGCCTTCCTCATGGGGTGCTCAGGGACATGAACATATGTCCCCTATTATGGGATGTTAGGATTGTGTCCAGTTTATCACAGTTGTGGGAACAGATTGGTGGATGACAGCCCTCCTCAGAGGGGTCACCAGCTGTTACTGACCTGCCATCAGAGGAGCACGGAAGTTGAGGTCAAGGGTTTAGAAAAGAACATGGCAGTCAGATCCGAAGGAACCACAGCTTGTCATCAATGGCTTAGATTCCGTCTTTAAGAAATTTTTCATTTAATCTTCCTAGTAATTTGCTTTGGTTATATTTGCAAAATTCT
This sequence comes from Cervus elaphus, assembly GCF_910594005.1. Taxonomy (NCBI): domain Eukaryota; kingdom Metazoa; phylum Chordata; class Mammalia; order Artiodactyla; family Cervidae; genus Cervus; species Cervus elaphus. The sequence goes on along the minus strand of NC_057824.1, from coordinate 54,328,514 downwards.
CAGTCCCATATAGGCTGAGAAGCAGACAAGCAAGCTAGTTCTCACCATGGATGGTTGGGAGCACTGGCCTGTATCGCTACATAACAAGCGTTCACATTTATTGAGCTCAGCCTATGTGTTAGGCTCCGTGAGCACAGGGATGATGGTGGATCTCAATCACTGCTTTGTGCCCAATAATTACAACAGGTTCTCAATAAATAGCAGCAAAATGGACAGATGAATGAACGAGTGAGTGGGGGTAACCATGAGCAGAGACCTGGGGAAGTGGGCACCTGACTCGACCCTAGGAGAGACCCCTTATCTCCCCACCACACCTTCCTTGCTTCTTTCCTGTTTGATGATGACATCTGATTAAACCTTTCAATGAACCCAGAGAATCCTCTCACAGCCAAGTCAAGGTCAGCTAAGAGCAAGGAGGGAACAGAAAGAGGAAGGAAGAGTGTGGTTGAGAAGAATAGGGAGGAGCCACAAGCCAGAGGGGAAAATTCCAGAAAGTCTTGAGCTCAGGAGCTCATGGAAAACACAACCCCTCACAGAGCTGTGGGAGAAAAAAAATGAGGTAACTTCAGTGAACAGCCAGCACATAGTGAGTCTGAATACAGTGCATCAGACCCTCCTTATTTAGTTTATTCCCAGGATTCACTGGGTGGTCCCTGAAAATAATGATATTCTCTCCTCTCTGGTTCACTGGTTAGATGAAAGCACACTGCCCGTGCCGGAGGTCAGCTTCACCTTTCCCAGCGCCACCTGGCAGAGCAGCCCAGGCCCGAGCAGGGCGCCCCTCCTGCCCCGGGACATCCGAGGTCAGTGCCTACCTCTCCCAGACACACATGCTCTCATCTGTCAGAGCGTGAGTACCTCAGACATGACTGCTCATCACACACCCTGTCACTGGTGGGGTTGTGGCATCACTGCGCCTGAACTTCAGATCTGACCTAACCTGTCAACACACGGCACTCAACTGTGAGAGCTGGGACACCAAGACACTTATACTTAAGATATGAGCACTTACCTCAGCCGCTCACGCGAGGAGGTGGAGACCATAGTGCACGTGTACCTCAGACATGACCGATACCACAGGTACCTTCCCCTGAGAAGGTGTGACCGCGTCGCAGCTGTACCTCAGACGTGACAGCTCACCCCACACCCCCTCGTCTGAGGAGGCTGAGAAAGTGTGCACATGTGCCTCCACTTCTTCACCTGAGGAGGCCGTGGGAGTGTGCTGTGTCCCTCAGACGTGGTCGGTCACCATGCCATGGCCTATACCATACGCCCCCTCACCAGTGGAGCTGTGACGTCGGTACATGAGTACCTCCAACATGACAGCTCCCTGACGCCCCCTCACCTGAACTGCTGTGACAGTGTGAACGTGTACCTCACGTGACCTATATCACACACAGCTTCAATGCAGGAGGCTATGATAGCAGCACACCTGTCTCTTAGACGTGACCAGTCACCTTGTCTCCTAACATGAGGAGGCTGTGACAGTTAGCATGTGTACCTAAGATGTGAGTGATCACCACACATCCTGTCACCAGGAGAGCAGTGACAGGGGTGCATGAGTACCTCCAACAGGGCAGCTCAGACAAGTCCTCTCAGCTGAGCTGGTGTGACACTGCGCACCCATCCATCAGATATGATGGATACGACATGCCCCTTCGGCTGTGAAGGTTGTGACAACAGTGAGTGTGTCCACAGATGTGACCACTTAATAAAAGTCCTCTCACCTGACGAGGCTGTGACAGAGTACAGTTGTAGCTCAGACGTGACGGATACCACAGGGCCCATCACTTAAGGAGGCTGTGACAGCGTGTGTGTGTCCTTCAGAAGTGACCAGTGACCACACGTCTCATTTCAGAAGGGTGTGACAGAAGGCGTGGGAACCTCGAATGTGACTGATATCAAGAGCTTTCTTCACCCGAGGAGGCTCAGAGCATTGCACGTGACTCTCAGACAGGACCAGCTGCCAGCTCTCCTCACCTGAGCAGTATTTCATGAGTAGCTCACATCTGATGAGTCACATGTGTCTCCTATTTAAGGAGGCTGTCACAGCATGCACATTTACCTCAGACCAGATGAATATAAAAGGTTATTTCCCCTGAGGAGACTATGACAGCATGCACACCTTTACTCAGACCTGACCAATATAAAAGGCTTTTCACCTGAGCAGGCTGTGAGAACAGTGCAAATAATCCTCAAAGGTGCCCAGTCACATGTCTCCCCACTTGAGGAGGCTGTGAACAGCAATCACATTTACCTCAGAAGTGACGGGTATGAAAATCTTCCTCACATGATGAGACTGTTACAGCATTGCACATAATTCTCAGACATGATCAGTCACCATGACTGTCCTCACACGAGGAGGTCGTTACAGCATTACACGTGCAGTTAACATGTGATGAGTCACCAGTGTCTCCTCACCTAAGGGGGTCATGGCAGCATGCACGCTTTACCTCAGAAAAAATGATATAGAAAGCTTTTCACCTCAGGAGGCTGTGAGAGCAGTGCACGTATCTCACATGTGCCCAGTCCCCACGTGTCTCCTCACCTGAGGAGTCTGTGACAGTATGTACATTTAGCTCAAGCAGGAATCATACCACAGTTTCTCTCAGCAGAGGAGGCTATTAATGAATGGGATGTGTTCCTCAAACAGGACCAGTCACAACGTGTTCTCTTCACTTGAGGAGGGTGAGAGAACATGCACGTTAACCTGAGAAGTGACTCATATAAAAATATTCCTTACCTGCTAAGGCTGTGTGACAGCATTGCATGTAGGTCACATGTGACGAGTCACCACAGGTCTCCCCCCTTAAGAGACGACGACAGTATGGGCATTTCCCTCAGATTTGACCAATACCACAGGTCTCCTCACCGGTGGAAGCCGTTACTGAATTGGATGTGTTCCTGAAATGTGACCAGTCACCACCTATCTCCTCACCTGAGGAGACTCTGACAGAACTGAACGTGTTCTTCCAAAGTGCGTGCGTGCATGTGTCCGTGCGTGCGTGCTGAGTCGCTTCAGTAGTGTCCAACCCTTTGTGACGCTATAGCCTGTAGCCCACCAGGCTCCTCTGTCCATGCGATTCTCCAGGCAAGAACAACTGGAGTGGGTTGCTGTGCCCGCCTCTGGGGGATCTTTCTGACCCAGGGATTGAACTTGCATCTTCTGTGACTCCTGTATTGTAAGCAGATTCTTTACCACTGAGCCACCAGGGAAGGCCTCTTCAAACATGACCAGTCATTAAACTGCTCCTCACTTGAGGAGTCTGAGAGAGCAGGTACATATACCTCATTGGAGCAGTACTGCAGGCCCCTCCCCTGAGGAGACTATTACTGAACTGCGCATGTTCTTCCAGTGTCACCGGTTACTGTGAGTCTCCTCACCTGAGGAGGCTGGGACAGAATTGCCTATGCTTCTCAAATGTGACCAGTCACCATGTGTCTCCTCACCTGAGCAGGTTTAGAGAATATGCATGTTTACCTCAGACATGGCCCATATCAGAAGATTCCTCACCTAAGAAGGCAATTACAGCATTGCACATAGCTCACACACGATGAGTCACCATGTCTTTCCTTATTTAAGGAGGCTGTGACAGTGTGCACATTTACCTCAGACCTGATGGATATAAAAGGCTTCTTCACCCAGTGAGTCTGTTACAGCATGTACATTATTTACCTCAGAGCTAACCAAACACCACATGTCTTCTCACCTGACAAGGCTGTGAGAAAACTGCACGTGTTCTTCATGCGTGACCAGTCAGCATGTGTCTCCTCACTTGAGGAGGCAGAGAGAACTTGCACATTTACCTTAGTCAGACCAATATCACAGATTTCCTCACCTGAGGAGGCTGTGACATATGCACATTTACTTCAGACCTGACCAATCTCCACACTTCTCACCTGAGGAAGCTTTCGAAGAATCGCACATTTTCCTTAGATATGATGAGTCACTGCATGTCTCCTCCCTTGAGGCTGACAGAGCTTGTACATTCACCTCAGGTGGACTAACACCACAGGCCCCTTCGCCTGTGGAGGCTGTGGCAACAGTGCACATATCCCTCAAATATGACCAGTCATCATGTGTCTCCCTACCTGAGGAGTCTGTTACAGCATGTACATTCACTTCAGGGTTGTCTGATACCATCCTCCCCTTAAAGTGCTAGTCTGTGATAATCAATGCACATATCCCTTTGTCATGACCAGTCACCACGTGTCTCCTCTTTGAGGAGGCCATACAGTATGTACATGTACCTCACAGGTACCTCCTGTCAACTGTGGAGCTCTGACAGCAGTGCGAGTAACTCAGACTTGACCACTCATGACACCTCCCCTCACCTGAGGAGGCTCAGCATTGCACGTGAACCACACACATGACCTTTTACCACATGCCCTCTCACCAGGACAGCAGTGCGTGTGTACTTTAGACATGAGAGTTCACCATACTTCTGCTCACCTGAGGTGGCTTACAGAATGTACCTGTAATTCAGAGTTGACCAATATCACGCACGCCTTCAGCTGAGGAGGCTGTGACAGCAGTCCCCACGCTTCTCAGACATGAGTGTTCACTGCACACCCCCTCATCCTGGAAGGGCAGCAGTGCACGCACCTTCCACATGACTCGTCTCACCTCAGTAGCCTTTTTGGCCCCTGACAACTTACGTGGACTTAAGGGCTTCCCATGTGGCTCAGTGGTAAAGAATTCGCCCACCAAGCAGAAGACATGAGTTTGATCCCTGGGTCAGAAAGATCCCCTGGAGAAGGAAATGGCAACTCATGACAGTATTCTTGCTTGGGAAGTCCCACGGACAGAGGACCCTGGTGGGCTACAGTCCATGGGGTCGCAGAGTCCAACACAACTTAGCAACTAAATAGCTAGAACCTGCCTCAAATCATGCATCCTTATTCTTTCACTCACTCAACAGCAGGTTTATTTAACTTCTAGCCAAACCTCTTCCCAGAATATTTGTAATTTTCCACATTTACTAGCCCTATTATGAAATTACGAGTTTACTATAATATTGCATGTTCTGTGTATTAACCATAAAACACAAGACACATATTTGTCACTGTACTAATGGCCCTCCACTTCTTCCTCTCCTCCTTCCTTTATTGTTTTGTTTTTATATCTTGAGCAAGAACGCCCATGTGTCTGGGTATCTCATCAATCCCAGAGATGGTTTAAGTCACATTAGCCCTCATGTTCTTGTCATCCTTGTGCCAGCTTGTGAGGCCTGTGTGACCTGAATCCTTTCTGGGAACAGGAAACTCCCTCTGACATCCTGGCACTGTTTTCTCACCACTGACCCAACACACAACCAGGTTGTCTGTAAGGATGTGTATAAATCAACATTCAGCTTAAAGACCACCAGGAGCTGCTGGTCCTAGGCAGGAAGTTCCTCATGGCTAACCCTGGTCTTCTTCCTGTACCTTTACGTTAGTGATTCAGAAAAGATTAACGACCGCTCCTCTCATGCCCTTCTGTTTAAGTGTTCTGGGGGAAGTGGTGTCAAAGGTGTTTACTGGCCACAACCTTGGAGCCAAAAGCTCTCAGACCAGAGCAGGCTGAGTAACAGCCAGTTGTTCATAGTGGATTTAAACAACGTTTCTTTAAATATGAGGGATGGGAAATAGTCCACAAGGATTCCCTTGTCCTAATGGCGTGAGTTCACCATAGTGGAGAATTTGGCTGAAGGGGTTCTAGGGACAGGCCTGGGTTATGGGAGGAGCGGAGGCCAGGACAGACTCGGAAACGAGGCCCCAGGTCCAGGAGGTGACATCCACAGGGCCCAGAGGTTGTCTGGGGCGTGGGCAGGGCTGGAGGGGGAGAAAGGTCCACACTGGTCTTGAACTGAGTCTGGCAAGAGACTGAGGCCAGGGCCAGGGCGTCCACCCCGGCAGGGACCAGTCAGCCACCCTAGCTGGGACTCTGACTTTGCTCTAAAGTCTTCCTACTCCCTACCTTCGTTTTTTGGACCTGCGTATTTAGGTGTTTTGGAGCACGTTGTTTCCTCCTTGAGCTTCAAATATGACTACTATAGTCAGTCACTTGACAATATTGAGAGGTACCATCTTGTTTGTTACTGTCATTCCCATTCCTTTTCATTTAGAATCAGAATAAAGTTGTATTTCAAATAAAACAATAATGAAGTCTTCCCCCTCCTCCCCCACCCAGGGTCTACGGACAGCGGAGGCCGACATCATAGCCCACTGCCTCCCAGCCACCCCTGCAAGCGCCAGGGCGGCAGCGCGAAGAGGCCAAGAAGACCAAAGTGAAGATGGTGGCAGGCAGAGCAGGTGGGGAGAATGTCTTGGGTACCGGGGTATCTCTGCCCCGAAGCTGGACTTGAGAGACGGGGACTCTGCCAGGGACACTTCAGGGGGCAGCCCGCCCCATGTATGTTTCTGCAGCCCTATGCATAGGTCTGGTGGCTGCCTCACCAACCGTCTCACCAACCATCTTCAGAAGAGGGCTGTCTAGGGAGCATCAGATCCCTTCCCAGAGAACTCAAGCCTTTTGGGGCCATTCCCACTCATGGGTGCTCTTCCCTGGATCACCCCACTCTGTGGCTCCTGCTCTGGGAGCACCTTCTGTAGGGGCTGGGACACTAGGGTCACACCCCAGGTCAGTGACTTCTTACCTGAACAGTTCCTGGCGAGAGGCAGGAAAGAATGTGTCTCCAACACCCATGTACTAGCTGAGGTTCTCCAGAGAAAGAGAACCAGAAGGGGGTGTATGTGTATATATGTGACTGTGTAAATGTGTCTGTATGGGAGTCTATACAAAACAGGGAGTCTACACAAAAGAGAGAGACTGAGATTTACTGGAAGAAATTGGCTCATGTGGTTGTGGGAGCCTGCAAGTCTGCAGGGCTGGCTGGAGACCCAGGGGGGATAGTCGATGCTTCAGCCTGGAGTGTGAAGGGCATCTGGAGCCGAGTTCCCTCTTCAGAGGTTCCCTCCTGGGACCTCAGTTTGTTTAATCTGCCTTCAACTGATTGGACAGGGCCCACCCACATTATGGAGGCTCATCTGCTTTACTCAAAGTCTACTTACCAATTTAAAAGTTAATCTCATCTAAAAAATACCTCCCTTGCAATACTGAGATTGGCGTTTGACCAAACATCCGGATTCTGTGGGGCAGGCCGGTTTGATACACAATTAACCTTCTTGTCCCACAAGCCTTGGCCAGACTCCAGAGTGCCACTGGTCACTGCAATCATGGGCTCCCAGGGAAACACAAGAATGCGCTCCCATTTCCATAACCCACCCATCTCCCACTGCGTTCTCTGGTCCCTCTCAACATCCCAACAATGCAGAGAGGAAAACATTGCTAACTCTTGAGAACAAGACAGAATTGTCAGGGTGAATGAAACCAGCCATGTAAACTGGAAATCCAAAAGCTGAGGTTCCATTTGCATTAGGATTGCATAAGCGTCAGTCATTCTTCTCATCAAGACAGAAAAAAAAAGAAGAAAACAGAAAAACGGAAGAGCATCCCATGTGAGCTGGATCATCAGCCCTCACTTCCAGGGTTTCCCTATTGGGAGTCCTGGGGATTGACCACGCCCCCTGGTGGCAGGAGTTGGTGTGGGTCAGGCACGTCAGGCCTGGAGGTGGAGGTGATGTCGTGGTCTCCTGGCCCTAGTGGGAGGCGGGGCATCTTTGCCCTTGTGTGTTCCTGGCATGTGCTTGGCACCCCACAAGTGTTGTGCAAGTGGCACACAGCGTGCTGTGGCCTGGCCGCCTCCTCGTAATGCCTGCCATCAAGGAAGACATGCTAGGGGCTTCCTCAAAGCCATGTTTTCCTATCTGGAGGAGTGTCGGAGTGTGTGGAGGTGGGGAAGTGGGTCCCCTTTATCCTCAGGGGCTCTGCTGCCTGCTTCCTGCAGATCTGCTGTGTGGGCACTGGAAACTGCCCACTTCCCTTGCCTGGGGGGAAGTGCTGGGGCCACAGTGGGGAGGGATGCCGTCTGCTTTCCTGTCCTGGCCCCAGATCCCGGGAAGGGCAAAAATTGCTGACTGCCCCTTTCATCTGCTCTCTTTCTTCCATGATAATGGAAACCAACTTCTAACTGGCCACAGCTCCCAACATACTCTGTTTCCCAGCCTCCTTTGCTGTGATATATGGCTCCATGACTAAGTTCTGACCAATGGGATAAAAGCAGAAGCTGCTTCCAGAACTCTTTATCATAAAGGATAATTGGTTTGTCCCTCTTGCCTCTTTTCTTCTTCACTTACTCAATCCTGCTGCCTGGAATTAGAATATGATGGGTGGAACTCTAGCAACCATCTTGGGGGCATGAGGGCAAAGGCCACACCCTACAGAGGATGGAGGAGGAAGCCAGAAGGAGCCTGAGTCCTTGGGGAGCAGAGCTGTCCCCCATTGTTATTACATCCTACCTCCAGACTTAACCTGAGAGAGAAAGAAACACTGTGGTTGGTGCCTCTCCTTCCAAGTGACACATGAGGGGAAGCTCAGGCAGCTGGCGAGTCATGACTAGAGGAGATCCTGGTGCTTTTGTGGAGTGACAGTGGGGGATCAGAGATGGAAGCATGGTGGTAGAGACCTGGGGTTTGGGTACCGCCCCTAAGTTGTCCTGGGGTGGTGTGAAAGGACAGCAGGAACTTCTGGTCTTTCAACACCCTGTCTTGTTGGCTAAGAAAGAGAGCTGGTGTATCTCAGGGGTGGAGGTCTTCAGCGTGAGGCTGTGGAGTGGCCCATGCATTAGAAGCTGCAAATGTGTCTTTCCTAAACTACCAACACATGAAAACCTGGGCTCACCATACACGCATTTTGGAACTGTTAATCCTCTTGACCAAACTTGTGGCATCAAACTGCCCTTAAACGGCCCCATGCAGAGCCGCCTCCTCCCTCAACTAGTGCATAGGGGGGTGCCTGGGTGGGCACCCTCCTTGGTGTGGCCACCCTGCTCTGCACTGGGGGCTGTGGCCAAGGCTGCAGCTCTGGAGTCCCTGGCATTGCTCTCTGAGTTTCAGGTTCTTTTCACCTGTACATCAGGGATGTGGTTGAGACTAAGCCCTGCAAGGTAGCAGAGCTGCGTTCCATGCTTGCCTTACACCCAGGCAAAGCCAGGGAGGCTCAACATTACACTTGAGAACCTCTCATGTCGCCTACACGGCGCTGCACTCATTTTGTTGGAAAGGCTGGCCCTTTAAGATAATGCAGCAAACATGACTCAGGAAGGTGGCAGAGGAGATGCACTGGTCCAGCAACCTGAAGACAGCCAGCGGGTGCGGTGGGGACTGGCGCTTGGACCGAGGTTGTGGGAGGACTCTGAACTGCCCCAGCTGCCCGCCGTGTGGACCCTGTGCTGGGACCTCACCAGTGTCCAGGCATCGTGTATGCGGTACAGTCTGAAAGTGCAAACCAGATGACCGCACTGGGAACATCCTGTGATGATTACGGTGGTTGTTCTGAGGCTTCGTTGCAGGAGGGGAGGGAGGGGCAAGGAAGAAGAGCCGTTCCGCAAACAGGAGCTAGTGGGGCTTCCTGGGGAGGAGAGACAGGAAGTCTGTCTGGGCGACCCGAGTACAGGGAGTGAGCTCCTCAACTTGGAGGTGAGCAAGCAGGGGGCGCCCCCTTGCCAAGGGCGTCTTGGTCACAGAGGCCACCAGGCGGCAGGAAGTCTGACATCTCACAGGCTGCTTCCAGAGAGCAGGTCATTCTAATCCCACGAGGAGCTTGTCCTTTCCGGTTTCGCGCAGAGCATTGGGCTCAGCCAGTGACTTCCTCCCCAGGGGTCCCCAGCCTTCCTGTCCCTACCCCCAGGGTGGCCCTGAGCATGTGGATTTGGGGGAACCAGGTTTTGCTCTTTTAGCTTCTCAAGCCAGACCAGGGTCCCCTCTTCCTTCCCTTTGTGGGTTCCTGCTGCCCCCAGAATAAAATGTGACCTCCACGGCATGTGACCTCTCCTGGTCACTCCAGTGGCCAGGAGGGGTAAAGCAGAAGGTGGCAGGGAGGGTTGGCCAGGATTAAGGTGTGGGGGGAGGTGCACGGACTGGGCTGGGTGGATCCCTGGGGTGACAGCACCCACTTACAACATTTCTAATGCTCACATCTCCAGCCTGCTCCCCTTTCCCTCAGTCCCAGATGCAAACACACCACCGTCACTCTGCACACAGAAAGCCAAGTTCACAAAGCTTGTTCCCCAAACCGCTCTCCTCTGCAAACAGCGGCACCGTCACCCACTCAAACGCCAACCTGGAAATCAGGCGTCACCGCGACCCCTCTCTCCCCATCTCCACTCTGTCCACCTGTTCCTACATCTCTCCCGGTCATCCTCTTCCCCCCACCTCCTTAAGGCACCATCATCCACATCAGGACCACCACAGGGCTTCCCAGCTACTCTCCCAGCAGAAATGCTGTTAGGGGCCAGCACTGGGCACACACCATCTCCCCTTTTACATGTAACCGCGATAGCAGGCAGGGGTCATTACGTCAAGCGTTATACAGATAAGGAAACTGAAGCTCAGAGAGCCTGGGAGACCCGGCATGGTCACACCACGGCTTTGTAATTGCCTCAGCGTCCAGTGGGTTCCGACCACACCTGCATTGCTCCACCACCCACAAGATGTCTGAAATAGAGACACGGCGGTGAGATTGGGGTGGGGCTGAGGGTACAGGAGCTCAGATCATTCAGGGAGGTTCATGCGTCCATTCTCCTGAATTTCCTTGTCACCTGCAAAGACGGTGAGTTGAATTTACAATTCTGATACATCTATCCTCCCCAGCCTCTACCCTCTTGATGTTCACAAGAATTCAGCACCCAGAAGTAATCAGAATCTCCTAGCTGCTCTAACAGGGGCAGTTGACATTTTCTGAACCAATCCACAGTTACTTCTGTCTTCTTTCTGTTGCAACACAGGTTATGAAAGCAGAAATAGTCGTGGTAGGGACAACATGATTAAAACATGGAAACTATGGCAAGCCCAGGGGAGAACACTAAATCCTTTGCACAGGGGTCCTGAAGGTGGGTCTCAGCCAACGATGTTGCTGTAGGGAAAGATGATCAGCCGGGGTCCAGCAGCTTGAAGAAGCTCGGGGACTGGAAGAGGGGGAGCTGAAAGTCACAATGGACTGGAGCCAGGCATCTCCAGGCTGGAACTGGTCTGCTCACAGATCCCTCATAGCCGGTGCCCTTCCAGTCAAGGAGGTCACTGGGGTGTTGTAGAGCTTTGCCTCTGGAGCCCCAAATTTGGCTTCCCGTTCCAACTCTGTCACTTAGACAGCTTGTGTCTTTGGCTAGTTGGTCAACTTCTCTGAGCCTCTGCTACCCTGTATATAAATGAGGAGGTAAATCTGTGAAAGGGATAGCTGCTCAGTCCTGTCTAACTGCAGCTCCATGGACTGGAGCCCACCAGGCCCCTCTGTCCGTGGGATTCTCCAGGCAAGAATACTGGAGTGAGTTGCCATGCCCTTCTCCAGGGGAATCTTCCTGACCCCAGGATGGAACCTTGGTCTCCTGCATTGCAGGCAGATTCTTTACCAGCTAAGCCACCAGGGAAGCCCAAAATGAGGAGGTAACATGTAGCTATTTCAGAGAGGGTGAGTAAAAGTGTAGGTTGCTAATGTAAGAACTGTTTTTTCTTTTAATTGAGGTGAAGCTGCAGAAGATAAAATCCCCCCTGTTAAAGTGCACACTTGTGTGGGATTCAGCACATTCACTATGTTGTGCAACCAGCACTTCTATCCGGTTCCAAAACCTTCCAGCTCCCCTAAAGGGGGCCTGCTCCCATTCTGAATTTGCTCCTCCCCACAACCCAGGGACGGAAGGTCCTAATCTCAGCTCCAGGTCCAGTTGGCTGAGACCCTCGCCCTGTTCCGAAGCCTGAGCCCCTCACACCCACCCAGCAGCCCTGCTGCCCTGCTCGCCTTCCCAGGAAGGCTTTGTCAGTGTGAGATTCTGGCTCCTGGGCCCTGAACATCTACTCAGTTCAAACAAACCTTTACCAACACCCCCTGGGGCTAGGCCTGGGGAATTCGTGGGAAAATTCTCTACAATTCACAACAGCTTTATCCTGGCAAAGGCTCTGAGAAGTCTGCCTGTAATTAAACATTTAAAACTGTATCCCATTCTTCTCTGGCCAGAGGCCCTTTAATCTTATCAAAGGGGCACCCAGTCCCTCTCTGCAGGCCCCCATTTCAGGGGATACGTTGGGAATCCCTGGCCTTGTAGAAACATCAATTGAGCGCCTCCAAATGCAGGTCCTCTGGATAAACGATTTCATCTCCATTATGCACCACTTCTTCATAACTAGCAAGATCTTGACTGCAGGGAAATTACATTTTAAAAGTTTTTTTTTTTTTTTTTAATGGAGGTATAATTTATGTGTAAGACAAGATGCCTCCTTTCTAGTGTAGAGTTTTGGGAGCTTTAACAAGTGCATTTGGTCAAGTAACCACCTCCAACATCTCCAACACTCAAGACACAGAACAGTTCTAACGCCCCTTACATTTCCTCATGGCCCTTCGCAGCCCTCTTCTGACCCCAGACTCCACACAGCACCTGTCGCTCGAGCCTTGCCTTTTCAGAGTGTCATCTAGACGGACTCATACCACAGGCTTCTTTCGCTCAGCATGAAGCACCTGAGGTCGTCTGTGTGGCTGCAGACACTTTGTTCCTTTCATTGCTGAATCACGTTCCAGCATGAGGAACTGAGCCCCACTTTGTTCACCCTCCTGTCAAAGGTTTGGGGGTCGTTCCCAGTTTGGGGCAATGATGAATAAAGCCACAAAAAGACACTAGCATACAGGTTTTTAGACAAATATAAGCCTTCATTTTTCTTAGATAAATACCTATGAGTGGGGTTTGCTGGGTTGTATGGTAGATTCATGTTTAACTTTTTAAGAAACCGCCAAACTGGTTTTCAACGCAGTCGAGCCATTTTGCATTCCCAGCAGCAATGCAGGGGAGTTCTAGCTGCTCTGCATCCTGGCCAGCATGGAGTATTGTAATGTTTTTAAAATTTGCTTTAATCATTCTATAGATATTCTATATTATGTATTCTAATAGGTATATAACAGGAAACAGCATTTTAAGCCAGCTTACTCTGTAATTTTTGACAAATTCTGGTATGGGCTAAATTGTGTCCCTCTCAACAAAAGGTACCTAAAAGTCCTAACTAACCCCTCGTATCTATAAGAAGTCTAGTTAAAATTAAGTCGTTAGGACGGCACTAATTCAATGTGACTGTCCTTATTAAAAGGGGAAATTTAAATGCAGAGACTGACACACATAGAGGGAAGTTAATGTGAAGAGACACAGAGAAGACAGCGTGTATGAGGCAAGGAACTCACCCTGTCGACATCTTGATCTCTGACTTCCAGCTTCCAGACCGAGAGAGATTAAATCTCAGTTTTCTTTTAAGTCACCCAGTCTGTGGTACTTTGTTATGGCAACCACAGGAAGCTAACACACAGACAAGACGACATAGGTGACATATCTAAGTTTTGAACCCTGTTGATAAAAAGACCTACCCGTCACCTCCTGACTGACTGCAGAAATGCAACTCAACCAGCGTCTCTGCATCTCCCTGGGTGCTCCCGTCTTTGCCTGGCTGGCGCCTGCCTCCTGGAAGAAACCTTCTTCCAGGGAGTAGGATGAGGGGAAATGGAGGGTGTGCAGAGACCCCTGCTTTGAGAGATGAGCTGAGAAGGGGCTGGCTGCAGGAGTAGAAGTCTCAGTCTGGTTTTTGTTTTTCAAACAGGGCAGGCCTGGGCTTCCCTGGTGGCTCAGTGGTAAAGAATCCTCCTGCCAAAGCAGGAGACACCGGTTCCACCCCCAATCTGGGAAGATCCCGCAGGCTGTGGAGCCACTAAACCGGTGAGCCACCACTCAGGGGCTTATAGCCCGTGCTCTAGAGTCCAGGAGCCACAACTACTGAGCCCAACGTGCTGCAACTACTTAAGTCCTCTCCCCTAAAGCCAGGGCTCCGCAACACAAGAAGCCACCGCAATGACATGCCTACGCACTGCATTGAAGAGTAGTGCTCCCCTGGCCCGCAGCCAGAGAAAAACCCTCACAGCAAGGAAGATCCAGCACAGCCAAAAATAAACAAATAAATAAATATGTAAATAAGACAATTTCCTGTCTCCTTCACTCCCCCGCTTCCAGGGCCCGGCAGCGCGACCTCACCGCCGAGTGACTGAATGAGACATGGCTTCATCAGAAGGCAACTCATTCACCCGGAGGAACCATGAACAGCTGACCGTAAAAGTCTCGGGGACAAACAGTGGAAACGGTTGCACGAAATATGAATGCACTTACTGCCCCGTGGTACACTAAACATGGTTAGAGGCAATATGTCATGTGTATTTTTACCCCAACTAAAAAAAAAAAAAAAAACAGTAAGAACCACGAGGGGAGTGCTGACGATGCGTCGGGCACCTCGCTCAGCACCATACATTTGAGTCTCGCTAGCTCCCTGCAGGACGAAGTCACGGCCCTACTGATGGACTTAGAGACAACCGCAGAGAGAGGTTCAGTCACTTGCTCAAGGCCACACAGGGCCTGCCATAAGGATGCTCTGCAGGCAGTCACTGCTAGCGAGCCAGCCCAGGAGACAGCAGGTGCTGGCCGGGAGGTCCGGAGCGGCTGCAGCAGCGCGCTGGCCTCGAGCGCCCGGCGGCACAGGATTGGCTGCTGGGAAGGGGGCGGGGCTCCCGGCGGCCGGGGGCGGGGTCGCTCCGAGCCGTAAATACGGCGCCACATGGCAGGGGCTGGGGAGGCCCGGGGGCGGTGCGGAAGGCGCAGGCGCATTGCGTGGGGGTGCGATTCGGCCTCCCCGGCCCCTCCGCGGCCGTGACTTCTCGCGAGAGGAGGAGCAGGGGGCGGGGCCGGTGGAGAGGAGGTGTCGAGAGGCGCCGCCGGTCGCGAGGCGTTGGAGGCGCGAGCTGCGGCGCGAGGTGAGGTGATGCGAGGGGACGTGAGGGGCACGCGAGGTGAGGTGAGCGGCGAAATGAGGGGTGCAGGGTGAGGTGAGGCGAGGGGCGCGGGGCCTGGGTGGCGCCGGCGAGCCGGGGCTGGTCCTGCCCCCTCAGCCGCCGGGGCAGGTCCAGCGCAGCCCCGGGCCGAGCCCCCGCGCCGTCGCTGTGTGACCTTGGCCGGGCTCGCACCGTCTCTGAGCCCCAGTCCTGCGGGGGTGAAAGAGACCTGGACCGGGCGCTGGAGCTCGCGGCCGGTCAACTCCTGCCGTCGGGGCTGGCCCCCGCCCGTTTTGGCTGCTGGGCATCGATCCTGAAGGGGGCCGCCGGGGGCGGCGGCGGCGGCGGCGGCGGCCGGAGAGTCTTCGGCTTCCCCCATCGGGCTGGTCGGGAGCTTGGAGCGGGAGCAGGCGCTCGGAGCTCCGGCGCGGGGCCGGGCGCCCCGGGCGCACGCGTCCCTCCACCAGCCTCTTGCAGGGGGGGCCCGCCCAATGCCCTGGGCCATCCGAGGCCGCGGGCATTCCCCCGTCCCGCTGACCGCCAGCCTGAACTGCAGCCCTGGCCGAGGCGGGCGCGTCCTGGAAGAGCACCACTCAGATGAGCCTTTGCTCCAGAAACAGCGCGAGGAAGCCATGTATTAGTCGCGAACAGTAGGACTTATATCTTCCACTTGGGCTCGCAGCCACCAAGACATCTCCGGCGAGCCTTTGGCTGGAGCCGAGGTTCCGTCTGGCGCGGAGCACAACAAGCCATAGTGTTCCTGTGATTATTGAATTATTTATTTTATGATTCGACGTCGGAGAGACTCGGGAGACCTGGGATGAATGAGAATGTGGATTGGGGGAGAGTGGATGCAAGCGCATCTCTAAGGAGACTGTCCCCTAATGTGTGGGTCCAGGCAGGGGGCAGCTGAGAAGCTGCTCAGCTGGTCCTCACCTGCCCCCAAACCAGGACACAGTCTAGCCCTTCTCTGTGAACATCTGGTGTTGGGAATGTAAGACAGGGCTGGTGTCAGGATCAGAAAGGAGATACTAGGAAGGTTTTTTAAAATTGAAGTATAATTGATGTAGCATTGTGTAAGTTTAAGATGTGCAGAGTGTTGATTTGATGCACTTATATATTGCAACACGAGTACCACAGAAGTGTCAGCTAACACCTAGGAAACTGTTGCCTGAAGGCAGCACTGCTGAGAATTTAGAGAGTGCCTGCATGGAAACGCATGGATGTTTCCTTTTCTTGCCAGATGGTTTCTAAGACTTTGGGCTGGTGTTTTCAAGCCAGCAGGGCTGTTCGCTGTCACTCGGTGTGCACCTCTTTCATCATCTGAGCAAACAGTGAGCCTCTCATCCTTTGTAAGATGCCAAGTAGGGCTAGAAGCTGGTAATATGGCTAGCCTGACTGTAACACCCTGCGATTAATGTTGTCATCTAGGTGTTTACAAAGTGTGAAGAAAGAGGGAGCAGCTAAACTCGTTGTTAGGTGTTGCAGAAGTTTTCCATAGTGGAGATGACAGGAGTTGGGCCTTGAAAGATGAGTGAAGTTTGGGGAGAACATTCCAGGGTGTGTGAAAACGAGGAAGTGAATGGAATGTTTGACGGGAGGGAGCAGTGAGCCCCCTGTGTTGATTGGAGGGTGGGGTTTGAGGATTGAAATGCAAGCTAAGGCCAGAAAGAGGTTTCTGATCGAAGGGCCTTGAGTGCTTTGCCAGGGAGCTTGGACTTTATCCTCTTGGTGAGGGGTAGTCAAGGTTTGGGGTGGGCTGTGAAAGATGTGTTTTAGAGAAGTAACCCTAGTGAGAACAGAGAAATGGGTCCAGGGTATCAGGAGATGGAGACTGAGTTGGGTACAGTTGTAGGGGGCATGGGTCAGAACGGTGGCTGAGAGTCAAGAAGGGCGTCAGCTTGAAAGAAGCAGGAGAGTCGACACTACGACAGCACTCTGAGATGTGGTGAGAGGGAAAGGAAAAAGGCAGAAGTAACCAGGATGTCTCATGTGGGTGCTGAGGAGGGGCCGGTACCTGAGCTAGGGAATACTGGAGCACATGTGGAGAAGGAAGGGGCTAAAATGCATTTGATTTTTGGACTTGTGAAATTTACAGTATTTGTGGGCCGTCCTGGGTGAGATGTGCTCTTGGAGAGAAAGAATGTGCCCGGGGAGGGAATCCTGGGGAATGCCAGCAGGAAAGGGGTAGATGGCAGAAGAGGAGCACGTTGGATGGTTGCCAGAGGAAATGCAGCTTACTGTCATTATTGCATGGTCACTAAGGCTAGTGGGTGGTTCTCTTCCAGAAAGGTCTCAGGTTAAAGTGCCATTCCTGGATAAGAGACAGGATATTGATAATACTGAAACAAATGCTGCTAGTTTGTAGTTTTTTAAAACTAACATCTTCAGTTTCAGTTTTTAGATTGTTTCTTTTTCTTCAGAGAGGAGTGGCTAGTTTCAGAGTACTTAGTGGGTCTGTGGCTGCAGCCAAGCTCATGGTTCACCAGTCATTTGCCAGCAGATGTGCTTAATGATAACTGACTCAGTAACTCAGCACTTCCTGGACTTAACCAAGGTGGTGGTTTCTGTAACTTTTTAGAGAACTGCATTTCAGAGAGGAATAGGAAACAGTGGGTGTAGTTGAATGGGGAAGAAGGGGTGGACAGAACACAAGAGGATGAAGTGAATGGAGCCTGTGTGGCTCCCAGAATACTATCAATTGGTACTTCTCCTTCCAGGTAGGAGAATGGAACAATCTTTGGGGAAAGTGAGTAGCCTGAGAAAGGATCTAAAAATAATGACATCAGGGGCCCACAGTAAGGAGGCCCAATTGGATCACTCACTAACAAAGCTCATAGTTAATAATAATAACTCCCTTCTAGAGTCCAAAGCTTCCAGGTTCTTTTAATCCCCTTCCCCTTAAATAGGACTGGATAACCAGGGACAAGTGAAGAAACCTCTGATTGGGAAGACAGAGATCATAACACACACTTGGAAGCAGTAGAGAGTATGCCGGAAGAAAACTTAAAAAGCATACTGTCACTAATACACACATGGAGATGGAAAACATTTCATCAGTAGGCAAGAACAGGATGCTCTCTTTTTGTGTATGTTATTGGAGTCTGGTTGCTTTACTGTGTTGTGTTTCTGCTGTGCAGCAAAGTGAATCAGCCACACTTATGCATATATCCCCTCTTTCCTTGGGTTTCCTTTCCATTTAGGAACAGGTCACCACAGAGGATTGAGGATTTTTTTTGTTTTAAAGGAGCATTCAGAAATCCAAAAAGATGACTCATGTGTATAAATACAGTGGAAGAAATAAAAAGCTCAGTAAGTGAAGAAGAAGTTGACAGCTCAGGAAATAGAACAACAGCAAAAAGAGAAGGAAAATGAGAGAAAAAAGAAAATTAAATGGTCATATTAGGCGGTTTACATAGTAAGAGTTTCAGCAAGAAATAAAATGGGATAAAATCATCCACAAAAGTATAAGGTAAATCCTAAAACCAAAACTTCCTCCTTTGAAGGGGCCCACTGAGTGACCAGCACCACAGACGAAAATGCAGGTTCACTCACCTCGTCTGTTCAGTTCCCAGTTTGGATATTCAGAGTGTGGGGAGCAAGTTTGTACAGGGAGCAATACTGGATTTCTGGTAGTGACTAGTGAGAGTCTGGAAGCAAGGAGTTTATTTGAAAGTGCAGCTGAAGGTGTGCGTTGCAGAATTTCCGTGGTGAGAGTTCACGTGGAGAGAAACCATGCACACTCTCTCCAAGGCACACTGCTGTGAAATCTCAGAACTCTGGACTAAGGAGATTGTGTTGACTTCTAGAGAAAGAACAAAGACAGGCCACCAACGGGTCAACACAGGATGGAGCAGAGTGGCTTGGGAACCATCTACAGGAGCACTGGAAGCTAGGAGGCAAGAGAGCATTACTTTCAAAATTCTGAAGGGAAGTATTTTACCTTGAATTCTAAAATCAGGCAAAGAAGGGTAGAATAAAGATATTTTCACACTTGCTCCAAAAATTTGTCTCTCATGTATTTTAAAGAAATGACTGGCAAGCATACTTTCCCAGAATAAGGTGGGGAATCTGGAAAGTCAGAACTAGAGGAGACAGAATTATCCTCAGAGAAAAGGTGAAAAGAATCTGCTGGGTAGGTGGAGAAGCTGGGATACCAGCCAAGCCAGGCACTGGGTAAGGAGAGCAGGTATCTTATGACTTGAGCCTCTATGTTTCCTCAAAGGGATTTTGTGGGGAAGATGAAAGACCGGGTCCCTGGTGCTCTGAAACATCTGGAGAGGAGATTTAGACGGTTGGCAGAGTTGGGGTTGTAGTAGTGGTAAGTACATAGAAAACAAAGCAAATGAAAGCATGAGACTATTAACAAGTTCCAGGGAAAATAAGCTGTTGTGCAGGAAAGAAAAATAATTATGGTGTACTGCAAGGCTTTGCTGTGAATAGCCTTTGCGCAACGGTAATAATTTATGTAAACATTGAATATCGCTCTCATTAAAATGATGATATGCCTGTATGGAGGAGGCGTGGAGATGAGCGTGGCATGGTTGTTTGAAGGGCTGATGGAGGAAAGAAAGACTACATTTCTGCCTGCCACCTGCCACTACTTGGGGAAGTCAGTGGATGATGCCCAAGCTGAACTATTCGATTATCACCCAGGGCAATTACTTAGAGGCAGGTGGTAACACCAAAAGAGACAGCTAAGAATGAGGGAGGGACTTCCCTGGCAGTCCAGTGGTTAAGACTCTGTGCTTCTACTGCAGGGGTACGGGTTTGATCCCTGGCCAAGGAACTATGATCGCACATGCTGTGTGGCCAAAAACAAATAAGAAAGATGGAGGTGGGTAACAGGAAAGCAGGGACTGGGGGCTGTGTTTATAGTTAATTCTGGTGATGAGGTAATCCTTTAACATACAGACATAATGTTGATCAAAATAAAGACAAAGCAGTAAGCTTCCTACTCCAATGAAAGAAGAGGCCAGACTCTGGGTGTTCTGTGTGCAGCTGGATCACTCACCAGGCTCTTTCTTATGGGGAGAGTTTACTTGTTCTTATTTCCTCTCCATTATTGTTATTGTTCTCAGTATCCTGTCTCTTGGCTGTGGTCCCATATCAGAGATTTGGTGCTATCTTTAGCTTTTTTCTTTTAACTTGTTAAGGAATTTTATTCATGGGGTTCTTGTGGCAAGAATACTGGAGTGGTTTGCCATTCCCTCCTCCAGTGGATCATGTTTTGGCAGAACTCTTCACTATCACCTGTTGGGTGGACTTGCACAGCATGGCTCATTGCTTCATTGAGTTATGCAAGCCCCTTTGCCATGACAAGGCTGTGATCCAAGAATCTGAGCAAACTCTGGGAGATAGTGAAGGACAGGCAAGCCTGGCATGCTGCAGTCAACAGTCAGATACCACTTAGTGACTGAAAAATTAACAACAAAAGGAATTTAAAACATATCCAAAAGTAGAAATGATAATATTATTATCTCTTCTTTACCTATCACTGAGTTTCAGCAATTATGAAATCAGAGTCAGTCATGTTTATCTGTTTCTGTTAGCATAATAAGTCTTTATTGAGCATCTAGCTCAATATTCCAAGCACTATTCATAGCCTTGAGACTACAACTATGACAAACTTTGAAGGGTTAAGTACCTCCCTTCTAAAGTTTATATTCCAGTCCAGATAGATAGTAAGCAAATATACTAGTGACTATTTAATATGCAGTTCAGTAGGTGATGACAAATGACACGGAGAAGAAACAGGTATGGAGGATGGACTGGCAGGGTGGGGAGTGATCAGGGAAGCCCTCGCTAATGTGGTGAGGTGCCGAGGTGAGCCACAGGATTCCTGGGTGTGAGCCGTTCAGGCAGTGGGAGCCTGGCTGGTGCAGGGCGTGGACAGTGAGGAGGCCACTGTGGCTTGAGTGGGGCCAGTGACGGGGAGTGAGAGGCATGGGGGTGTGGGACCCCAGTCCTGCAGGGCTTGTCACAGGCCATCGTAAGGACTGGAAATGGAAGACATTGGACCCCAGTGATTGAATTTTGAGCAGAGCCATGACGTGATCTCACTTTTGGCAGAATAACCATGGCTACATTATATGGACACGAGAGCAGAGGTGGGGAGACCAGGTCGGAGGCTGTTGGAGTAACGCAGGTGAGAACTGGCTGAGAAAGGTTAGGGTCTGCGTATATTAAGAAAGTAAAGCCCTTAATCAGGTTTTTCAGCTAACCATAGTGAAATTTATTATCTATTTTCCCTTGAAGTAATTTCTTTGAATTGACTTAACTCTGGGAAATGAGTTATTGTTTGGATTCCAGAGTCAAGTACCTTGCAACAAGTATTTGAGTCCTGTGAGGAATACAGAAGAAATGGTAAACATGATCCCTGTCTCCCAAGAACCTGAAATCTAATTTGGGAATATGGGACCGGAGTGCCTACCTTAATAACCTGACTACTTGTGAGGCTCTCCCTGGGCTCAGACTCCAGGGATGAAGACATCAATGTCAGCAGATGGCCGTCTGTGCTGTGGCCAGCTCTGTGGGAAGTTACTTTATTTCAAAGGCCAAGTTTGGCTCAGTGTTCGTTCAGGTCTTCTGGGATGAACATCAACCTTTGGTTCTCATCAATGTTACCATTTATTACTTATTTTTATTTGGATACGCTGTCAGATTTAGTTCTCAGGGTTAACTGAATACAAGTGAAGTAAATTTTACAAGCAAATAAACCCCCAGTGCTGGTGGCATGAAGTGGAAACATGCCTTTCAGTAGAGGTTTTAATCCAGCACCAGAGCATCAGTTGTAGGGCTGGGTGATAGAGGGTGCAGAGAGTAAATGTTGATTCCACTAACAAACTTTCCAGATTTCTGTTGACTGCAGTGATGAGAACCATGGCGAATTATTTGCCTTATATAGTGTTTGCAAAGCTGTATAAGAAGTAGATAGTTTCTGGTCTCTTTGCTAGTAGCAGAAATAAATAAAATTTGAAACATTCTTGGACTTCTTAATGAAGGTCATGTCATTTGATTTAAGGCTCAGAAGTTGCTTATTTGGACAAGGAGAAGCGAATTCTCTCAGAAATAAAAGTGATAAAAATTTGAGTGCATAGAAAAACCAACTAATTCCACATTAAGTATTTCCTGAGAGGCTGGTAGAGTGTAGTAGTTGGGAATATAGGCCCTAAAATCAGTTGTCAAATACCAGCTTTGAGCAGTGGTAGCTGTTCACAGTTGGGCAACTTGCCTGGCTATTTTGCCCTAACTCTATCAAAATTACAGTGGAGATCAAATAACTTCAGATATGCAGACCTTATATCAACACTTTGGAAAGCATATTAGCTACTGTTTTTTTATTATAAAATTAATTAAAATCATACATTCTTCTCTGCTAATAACTGGATATTGATAGATAGCATGACTAATAATAAAAATAATGTTATATTTGAGAGCCAGATGAAACAGAAAGATAAGTAGGGCCAGTGGTATAGTCTAAAGAACATGCTTTACTGTTTTACAAAACATTTAGCTGATATTTTCTCATTTTCTTTTTTTTTTAATTTTTATTTATGTATTTTTTATTTTCTCATTGTCATCCTCTCAGTAGCTCTGAGTGGCAGAAAGACCTTGATTATTCTTGTTTTATAGGTAAAGAAGTAAAACTCAGACTTAAAGAAATATCCCAGGCCACTCAGCAGAGACTGGACTGGGCCTCAGAATTCTTGTCCTTTTCTTCCCAATCTCTAAATGTGTGTGTAGGACTTCAGTGCTGGTGTTTTTATCCTGTATGGTAGAAGTAAGTGACAGCTGGTTAGTTGCATAGAGTTTACGCTGAAAAGTTTTAACTCTTGGAGATTGAATTAATAAGACCGCTCACATTTTTCCCCCTTGCAGTCAAATGCATTGAGGTATAATTTACGTGCAATAAAAGGCACGCATTTTAAGTGTAAACTTCCATGACAGATATACCCACCTGTGTAACCACCCTTACAGACAATGGAATAGAAAACTTCCCTCACCCACATTTCCCCCTGTCCCTTGGCAGTTGATGATTTCTGTTACTAATTTTGCCTTTTATAAACTTGATAAGTGAAATCATGTGGTATGTACTCTTGTGTCTGGGTTCTTTTGTTTAGTGTAATATCTGCAGGATTTATCTGTGTGGTTGCATGTGTTGATGTGTGAATCATGGTTCATTCTTTATTATTGTTGAATAGTTTTCTCCTGAATGAGTATACCAGTTTGTTGATTCATTCACTTGTTGGTGGACCTCTGGGTTGTTTTCAATTTGTAGTAATTTTTAATAAAGTCACAATGAACATTCTTGTACAGATCTTTGTGTGGACAGTAATTTCATTCATGTCTTTGGTGTTATATCTAAAAAGGTATCACCATATGCAAGGTCGTTTAGGTTTTCTTCTAGGAGCTTTAATAGTTTTGCATTTTAAATTTAGGTCTATTATCCATTCTGAGTTAATTTTTGTGAGGGGTGTAAAGTCTGTGTCTAGATTCCTTTTTTTTTTTTTAACATGTGGATGTCCAGTTATTCCAGCACCATTTGTTGCAGACTGTCTTGTTCCATTGTATTGCCTTTGCTCCTTTGTTAAAAATAAGTTAGCTATATGGGGATCTGTTTCTGGCTCTCTGTGCTGTTCCACTGATCTATTTCTCTATTCTTTGCCAATCTACACCATTTTGATTACTGTAGCTTGGTGGTAAATCTTGAAGTCTCATAGCATCAATCTTCCAGCTTTATTCTTCTCCTTCAGTATTGTGTTGGCTACTCTGGGTCTTTTACCTCCACCTACAAACTTTAGGAAGAGTTTGTTGATGTCCACAAAGAACTTGCTGGGATTTTGGTTGGGATTAATCTGTAGATGGAGCTGGGAAGAACTGACATCTTGACAATATTGAGTCTTCTTATCCTTAGCAGTTTGCACATAGAATATCTCTTCATTTATTTAGTTCTTCTGATGATTTCATTCATCAGAATTTTTCAGTTTTCCTCATAAAGACCTTGTACATATTAAATTTAAACCTAAGTATTTTATTTTGGGAAGGTGCTAATAAATGGGATTGTGTTTTTAATTTCAAATTCCACTTGTTCATTGCTGATATATAGGAAAATGGTTAACTTTTGTATATAAACCTTGTGTCCTACAAACTTGCTCTAATCACTTGAGCCTGTAAAATTTTATAATTGAAAAATGATAATCTAAGATTCATATATCATATTTTGATGGTCAGTTTGATTCATCTTTAAATAGAATCCCTAAGCTTAATTCTAGAACATCTGCTGTTATGGATCTTATAGAACCTTCCAGGAAGTGAAAAATTGGCTTGATATTTTTAAATACAATCTTTTTGACTTTTTTTAATGTTTCAGCATAAAAAAAAACTGGTCTGTATACAAAAAAAGTTGGTATCAATTTTTTTCATGATAACCAAAATAGAGAACTAACTCCAAAGTTCGTCGGTTGGTAAATGGATAAACAGGTAGTGGTTTATCCATATAGCAGGTACTGTTCAGCCATGACACAAGCAACATCTTAGACAAGTCTCAGAAGCATCTTGTTAAGTGAAGGAAACCAAATACAAGCACCTGCTTCCTGTGTAATTCCATTTCTGTGACATTCTAAGAAGAGGCAGGACTACAGGGAAGATAACAGATTGGCAGCTGCCTGGAGCTGGATATTGGGGAGGGTGCAAGAACTTTGGGGGATGATGGGAATGTTCTGTGTCTTTAACACTGTTCATTTGCCCAGACTCATCAGACTGCAGTTTAAAAGAGTGCATTTTATTGTGTATAAATCATACCTCAGTAATCTTCACTTAGGGAAAAAAAAAAGCAGAGGTGCTAATGTGATTTAACCAGGAAAGAACAGTCTTTTAAACAAATCAGGTGCTGGAACAGCAAGATATCTATAAGGGGAAAAAAACAATCTCAGCGTCTCCCTCTGGAATACTTGTATTAGATATTCTACACTGGCTGAAATTCTCTGCATTTAACATTCCTTTCCACAACACCAGATCCATTAATTTCCATTTATTACCACTCACTGTTTAATTCTCACTGGTTTGATCATTTGTGTCTATAATATGTAGTAAATACACAAACACACACAGACCCACAAACCCCAGTCCAAATGACAAAATAAATATTCATATATCAGTGAGGGCTCTCCAGAGAAACAGAACCCCAGTAAGGGGTGTGTGTGTGTCTGCGTGTGTATTTATCACAAGGAATTGGCTCCCATGGCATGGAGGCTGAGGAGTTCAGACCCAGGGAGCCACTGGTGTGTTCCAGTCTGAGTCTGAAGACCTGAGAACCAGGAACGCCAGTGGGGAGGGTTCCCGCATTTGTCCGAGTCTGAAGGCAGGAAACCAATGCTCCAGCTCAAAGACAGTCAGGTAGAGAGAGGGAGTTCTCTCTTCCCTTGCCATTTTGTTTTATTCAGGCTTTCACCAAAGTGGGTGAGGCTAACCTACGCTGGGGAGGGCCATCTGCCTTACTCAGCCTACCGATGCAAACATGAATCTCATGCAGAGTCACCCTCACAGACACGCCAGCGTGTGGGACCAACTACCTGTGCAGCCATAGCTCAGTCAAGTTGACGTGTGAAATTAGCACACACCGCTGGACCTTCCTGTATTGTTCTGCCATTAAATTGTGGGAAACGCCCTTACATGCGTCTGAATGTGGGTCTGGCCACGTGGCCCTCGCTTTCAGAGGTTTTGGGGTGACATGCTCCTGAGTGTGAGGGAGGTCGGCCCTCAGCTCTGTGCCATGGACTGCCCCATCTTTCTGGACTCCTGTCTGTCGTTGGCATGACGGCTTCTTCAGACCAGCAGCCGTAGGTGGGCAGCCAGCTTGCTTGGGGTGCTTGCCTCCAGGGGTGGCCACGTCTGCTCTGGCATCATACCCTGCCCTGTGTGAGCAGAAATGTTCAGCAGGCCCCCCTTGGGCCCAGAAACTCTCTACCTCGCCACAGTGTTCTGCTTTAGTAGAAAACCAGCCCTCCAGGGATGAGACTTCTAGCTCAAGTTTGCTGTTGGTCCTGTTGCTGGAGGCAAAAGCTGGAGACCGACGTGGAGCCTTTCCTCTGTGAAGGCTCTTCTTGCTCTGCTTCTTCAAAACTGGTGGGGCTTTTTGTTGACTGCTTTTTGAAATACTGGGAGGTTTATGTTCAGAAATAATGCCCTTATTTTATGAATGAGAAATTACTTTATGTGGTCACTGTTGTTCTCTGACATGTTTTTGAAGCAGTCCCTGGTTCTCAGCGGGCTTCCCCAGTGGCTCAGCAAATCCTCCTACAATGCAGGAGATACAGGAGATGCGGGTTTGATCCCTGGGTCAGGAAGATCCCCTGGAGGAGGGCATGGCAACCCACTCCAGTATTCTTGCCGGGAGAGTCCCGTGGACAGAAGAGCCTGGCAGACTGCAGTCCACGGGGTCGCCCAGAATCGGACACGACTGAAGTGACTGAGCACGCACGTCGGTTCTCAGCCTGGCTTTCCCTGTCATTCTGCTCTCTCCCCCAGAGGATGGGGACGTGTTACCTGGATTATCCGGCTTGAGCTGCCCAGGCCACTGGACCAGGAGTTCCCAGATGTCCTGCTCCCTTTTGAAAAGTAAAGCTTGTTGCTGGCAGTGCTGTGTGATAGTCTTGACTCAGTTTGCCTCTCTGCTCTCTCGTCGCAGTTCTAAGAGGCTGTGTACTTGTCTCCGTGCATGTTTTGAGGCAGCCACGGTCCTTCCTCCCAGAGGACTGCTCTCACAGGCCATTTAATGCGCACAGCCCGGCGGGTTTCCACCACCGCTGCTTTTGTGGCTTGTTTGAGGTTAGCGATGACAACACAAAGGACTGCCCTTGTTCTGTGATGTTAAAAATGAACCGTGGCCTCAGCCTCATGGGTCAGCACTGCCTCACTTGGTGTATAGGCACGCAGCCCTGTGGTGTAGAAGGGCTGCAAGGGGCTGTGACGTGGCAGGACTCCGGGGCAAGACAGGGCTTCTGGACCAGTCTCCCCAGTGAGTAACCAGGTGCAGGGTTTCCGCTGTCCCAAGGAGAAGACCTGTCCTGTTTTTGTGCAGTAACCCCAATTATAAATTTCTAGAACTTTAGTGTTCGCTTAATAAACAGGTTGCAGGTAGAGTCGCCTGTGGGGCTTTTGCACTGTGCAAGTAACTTGTGGCCCCAGCAGCAGGCTCCGCAGTCGGCCTCTGACAGCTCACTGCTACAGTTAGGCCTTGCTTTAGTTTTTACCCACTGTCCGACATTTGCCTTATTCATGCAGCATTGCCTCTTGGAAATTCCTCCACAAGTCGACTGTTATAGCTCTAATTCATTTTTCTTCCTCCAGTGTTTTCTTTGTGGTAAAATACACATAACATGAAACTTACCACCTTGGCCATGTTTAAGTGCACAGCTCGGTGACATTAGCACATTCATGTTCTTGTGCAGCCATCACCACCATCCGTTGTGAGCACTGACTTCATCATCCGAGACTCAGACTGTGCCCACTGAACACTGACTCCCCACCCCCGGCCCTGCCCCTGGCCCTGGCTCTTCTACTTTCTGTCTCTATGAATCTGAGTCCTTTAGGAACCTCATGTAAGTGCAAATACAGAATTTGTCTTGTCTGTGACTGTGACCGTGTCTTTTCCTTGCAATTATTAGTAAAGAGAGTCAGGGTTTAGGCACTGGCATTTATTAATGTGCATATACTACTTCTTGGTTGAAAAATAAAGCATTTAGGTCATCAGGCCAGGTGGTTCTTTGCATTATAAACATGCGGCTGATCTGTGCCTGTGTCCACAAGATGTGCCCGTGGCTCAGCATCACCTCTATTCTGTTTGTTGGTCTTAATATTAAAAGTGAAAACTGGTCTCTTAAATCACCTGACATCTTAAGTTACTTTTTCCCTTTGCTGCTTTCTCAGGCTGTAGCAAACTTTTTTTTTTAATATGGTTTCATCTTCATCTTTATAAACTGTTCATCCTGGCACATCCTTGAGAAGGGATGGTCTTGAAAACTTCAGTGACATGGGTACTTATGATTTAGTTTAAAAATAGGCTGTAAAAGTGTGTGATTATAACCATTACCACTAAAAGGGTATTGAAAGCTATTGCAGTGTTGCTGCTTCTTGTCTCACTCACACCCACTCGCCGGGAGCCAGCTAAAGTCCCAGCGGCAGTTGCGCAGGAGACAGCACGATGCCTCACCTGCAGCCCTGTTTCGTGGTTTTTGTGGTGTGCTTGTTACCTGTATAATGTGTGGTCATTATATGTTGCTGCTCAGTTGCCAAGTTGTGTCCAACTCTTTGCAACCCCATGGGCTGCAGCATGCCAGGCTTCCCTGTCCTTCACTGTATCCCAGAGTTTGCTCAGATTCATGTCCATTGAGTCGGTGATGCCACCCAACCATCTCATCTTGCGTCACCCCCTCCTCTTCCTGCCCTCAGTCTTTCCCAGCATCAGGGTCTTTTCCAGTGCTTCAGTTCTTCGCATCAGGTGACCAAAGTATTGGAGCTTTAGCTTCGGCATCAGTCCTTCTGATGAATATTCAGGGTTGATTTCCTTTAGGATGGACTGGTTGGATCTCCTTGCTGTCTAAGGGACTCTTGAGCGTCTTTTCCAGCCCCACAGTCTGCTGATGTCTTTACCATGAGTATGTATCACTTTTCCATTAAAAAAAAAAAAGTGAATTAAGAGTAAACAAAAGCTGCAAAGGTGAATAGAGATTGTCCTCAAATTTCTGCCTAATGAAAATGTGTTGGATACCAGGTGCGTAGTCTACTAGAAATGTAGACTCAGGTGCACACTGGGAGTTGTCCCAGTGTGTGCTCAGCATGGGACTCTCCTTTGGACTTCCCAGAATGAGCTCCGTCCCTCTGTGCCCGGTGTCCATAGTGAGAGAAGTCCTGGACAGCTTAGAAAGCCGCCTGCTCTGGGTCTGGGCCCACGTACGGTTGTTAGGGTACTCCGTCCTTGGGCTTGACTCAGTTTCTGGTTTCCTCTTCTGAAGTTGCTCCCTCTGCCATGTGACAGCCCTCCACAAGGCTGAAGCCGCAGCACACACCTGGCTTCCCTCCTGAGCAGCCCCGCTCCCGGTGGCCCCGGCATCCACCGGTGCTGTGGGGGTGAAGGCTGAGCCCTGGCAGAAGCCTGCCCAGGTCACGCACTCCGTCGGCCTCTCACAGGGCCCAGCTCATGTGTCGGTTTGGATGATGTGACCGCAGCAGAAGGGGCTTGGGGTGGGGCAAGGGGGTCACATCACATGGGGAAGCTGACACCCCCCACCGGGCCCCCCACAAAACTCAGCTCACAGAGGGTGAAGAGGTGGAGAAGCAGACCCCTCCTATCTGGGCTGCAGGCTGGGAGAGGACCTTAATCGTTCACTTGGCCTCTGTTGTCTTCCAGCTTCCTCAGAGCACGGCGTCGCGTCTCTACTGGAAGTGGAAGTGAAAGGGTCCAGGGAAAGGCCCCTGCATCCATGGACACGATGACCAAAAGCCGGCTCTTCCGCCTGTGGCTGGTCCTGGGGTCTGTGTTCATGATCCTCCTGATCATCGTGTACTGGGACAACATGGGCCCCACCCACTTCAACCTGCACACGTCCCTCTCCAGGCCGCACGTGCTGAAGCCCTTCCCCAGCCCCAATTCAGCGCCCGGGGACGTCTTCACCTCCAGCCTCGAGATTTGGGAGAGCTTCGTCAGGGAGAAGCAGCGCCCCCTTTTGGGTAAAAGGGTGGAGCAGCCCTCCCTGCCGGCCTCCAGCAAGCCTGTGCTTGGCAACCTGGAGGAGAGCGTGAGGGGCTACGACTGGTCCAGCCACACTGCCCAGCAGAGTCCGGACCCGGATGGGCGGCAGGCCGAGCGGAGGAGCGTGCTGAGGGAGTTCTGCGCCAACGCCAGTTTCGTGTTCCCCACCAAGGAGCGCTCCTTCGATGACATCCCCAACTACGAGCTGAACCACCTCATCGTGGACGACCGCCACGGGGTCATCTACTGCTACGTGCCCAAGGTGGCCTGCACCAACTGGAAACGCGTGATGATCGTCCTGAGCCAGAGCCTCTCAGACCAGGGCACGCCCTACCGCGACCCCCTGGACATCCCCCGGGAGTACGTCCACAACTCCAGCACCCACCTGACCTTCAACAAGTTCTGGCGCCGCTACGGGAAGTTCTCCAGGCACCTCATGAAGATTAAGCTGAAGAAGTACACCAAGTTCCTGTTCGTACGTGACCCCTTCGTGCGCCTCATCTCGGCTTTCCGCAGCAAGTTCGAGCTGGAGAATGAGGAGTTCTACCAGAAGTTCGCCGTCCCCATGCTGAGGATGTACTCCAACCACAGCAGCCTGCCCGCCTCGGTCAGCGAGGCCTTCAGCGCCGGGCTCAGGGTGTCCTTCGCCAACTTCATCCAGTACCTGCTGGACCCGCACACGGAGGAGCTGGCGCCCTTCAACGAGCACTGGCGGCAGGTGCACCGCCTCTGCCACCCCTGCCAGATCGACTACGACTTCGTGGGCAAGCTGGAGACGCTGGACCAGGACGCCGCCCAGCTGCTGCGGCTCCTCAAGGTGGACCGGCTGCTCCAGTTCCCCCCGAGTTACCGCAACAGGACTGCCAGCAGCTGGGAGGAAGGCTGGTTTGCCAACATCCCCCTGGCCTGGAGGCAGCAGCTATACAAACTCTACGAAGCAGACTTTGTTCTCTTCGGCTACCCCAAACCTGAAAATCTGCTTAGAGACTGAAGGCGCTGGGGGAGATCCTGAACACCAAAAAAAAGTGCTTGTGTTGTTCCTTTCAACCTGAAGGAAGGGCCGGTGGTACCATCTTCCAGAGGATGGAGCAGTGGCCTGCCACATATATTTTTTTATGGCTTCGTTTCTCTCCTGGTGTGAATTCCACAGTGCTTGGTTGATGAGCCCGCTGGAAACACCTGGAACTGATCACACCCACACTCCAGTTTGTAAAATAACCTATGGTTTTGCAGTCTAGACTTACTGTTTACTGCCTCCCTGTATTCATTGAGTACTGTGTTAATATTGTTTTTTTAAGATTAATATATTTCAGATATTTAATATGAAAAGTGGAGAAGGAAGTGGTGGAGTAAAAGGTTATACCTGCTCCTGCCGCCTGCACTGTGGTTCTTCCGGTGGGGCAACACGCTCACGAGGGGCCCTGAGCAATGCTGTGGCCCGCGCTTAGGCCTCAGGGCCTCGATTTCAGGAAGGGAGGGTTCCTGGTTGTCTTCAGCAAAAAGGAGGACCTTAAGTTTACGATCAGGCCTTCCTGTATTTGTGCAAGGGCAGCACATCCTCCAAAAGTGAAAGCTCTTTTGTTGTTTAGTCGCTCAGTCGTGTCCGACTCTTTGTGAACTCATGGACCACCAGGCTCCTCTGTCCATAGAATTCTCCAGGCAAGAACACTGGAGTGGGTTGCCATTCCCTTCTCCATGGGATCTTCCCTACCCAGGGATCAAACTCGGGTCTCCTGCTTGGCGAGCGGGTTCTTTACCACTGAGGCAGTGGGGAAGCTCCGGGATTAGGTGATCCATGGGAAAAAGGAAGGCTGGGGTGTTTTCTTTGGGGAATTATTTCGTCTTGCATCATCCGGAGGTGATGCTAATGAAGACCCCTGGTTTGCACTTGTCCCTGGCTTTGCTTGAGTGCTTTAGATGAGAACCAGATTTCACCCGTCAGGCCTGCCGGAGGTGATTCCACTTGGCTGTCTTGGTCACCACCCGGAGGGCATCTGCTCGTGGTGATGGCACATCACGCCCGCGGACCAGGATCTGCTGGGTGACTTTTGTCGGTGATGGGCAAACACGGCCTATCTTCCTGCGTCTGCACTTGACGGATTTTGAGTGTGCGAGCTTGCAGTCCTGGTGGGAGGCTGGCAGGACTGTCAGCACGTGTGCTGTGCCTGGAGTGTGTAGCTGAGAGGTACAGCTTAGGTCTCCGGGCCTTCAGAACGTCCCTGCTGCGGTGGGGACTGCGCACACTTCAGCCGGGTGCGGGCTTGAGTGGGGCGGCGCCGACCTCTGAAGGGAAGAAAGCTCCCTCGGAGGGGCAGGGGCACAGTGCCGGCCCGACGCTCAGCAGCGGTGCCCGGAGCAAGAGGATCTACAGACTGGGAACACGGAGGGTCAGCTCCAGCCCCATCCAAAACAGGGGAAGAGTGAAGTTCAAACCCCAGCCCACACACCTCCACCCTCGCCAGCACGGCCTCCGCGTGGCCCCGTGCTCCCTGCAGCGCCCCTCACCAGGAGTGGGGGCAGTGGGGGCAGCAGGGAGTGGAAGGCACACCCCCCCAGACCCAGGGCACAGCGGTGTTCACTGGGCCTGTCGGAGAAGTGAAAACGGTGAAGAAAAGTCCAGCGAGAGATTGGAGGGTGGGGAGATGGGATTTCAAAGCACTCATCCGTGCACAGTCCCCACCTTGCCCACCTGGGCCCCACGGTCACTGGCTGCCAGTACTTTGTGTCCCTTCATCCAGCTCTGAGGCCGAACAGCCCCCTGGACACCAGAAGGGAAAAGCTGCGGGCTGGAGGAGACATGGGCTGAGCCATGATTCGGTGATGGATTTTTCCACCCCAGTCGCTGGAGGGCAGCGGCATCAGGCAGCAGACTGCTGGGTGGAGAGTTTGAGAAAGAAGTGTATGAAGTGAGGGATCCAAGATTCCTCCCGAGATCTGGACACCACCCCTGTTTACAGCGAGATGAGTGTCCTTAAGGAACAAGCAAGCACTTCTGTGGGCTCAGTTCAAACATCTGAGCTTCTTCCCAGGAAAATTCTAGCGGAAACTCTGGCTTTGACAAAACCACTCTTACTTCAAAGCCCTTTACAGAAATTGGGGGCTTAAAAACAATCCAGATGAAACAGTTTTGCCATTTCAGTTGGTTTTCTCCCAGAGTATCTTGCTTCCAGGAGGTTTCCAGAATACTTTGGTTTCAAAACTTTGGGGCACAAATTCGAAAAGTGGATTTAAAGTGTCAGGTTTCAAAGTCAGTCGGCTTTGGAAGTGGTCTGGATTTCTAAAAGGTTTGGTTGAAAAATGTTTGGGTTCTAAATTCTTCCAGAAATGTTTCCCAGAGCATGGAGTTCCCACAGCACTTCGGGAGAAGCGCCGGGCTGTCGTGGGGCGTTGTGGGGGGCGGACCAGCCTGAGCAGGGCCGTCCTGCCCTGGGCAGGGTCTGCTGCCCAGCCCGCAGTTAGGCAGGGGAAGAATCTGGGCGCAGCCGGTCTGGCTCCGGCAAACGTGTCTTCAGAAATCCCCTCCTGTGCGTCACTTCTCCAGCCGTCCCCACCGGGCACTCTGCTAGTGGGTGCCAGTCTCTTTGCCAGAGGGCCCCTTTCATTCCTGACCTGGGGTGGTCCGTGGGTGTCATACTCCAAGGAAGAAAGTTGCCGTGAGACTAGACTTTCCAAGGAAGGAGGTCTAATTTGGGAAAAGGCATATTGATGGAAGCGCCAGGGCTTCCTGGAAGGTTCTTGTGAAGTCACGGGCTGGACCAGAATCCATAGTTATATGGATTATTGGCCCCACTTTGCAGATGGGGAAATTGAGACCCCGCGTGGCTGTGATGGTCTGTTCTGGCCCCGCCATTCCTCAGGAACCCAGGTGTTCCGACCCTACCTCCCGGCTGAGCCCTGCCCTTCAACAGAGCACTTAGGAGCAGCGCCTGCCACCGAGGCACCTGACCGGCCTTCCCCCACCTGCCTTGTCTGCATGGGCTGTGCGTCTGACAGCAGGCCTTGGGGGCTTCAGTGTCAGGCCCAGCCTTTGGGAAAGCCTCCCTAGGAGGAGACACTGGCTGGGAGGAAGGCGACAGGCAGGGCCTCGGGATGGCTTGGCCCTCAGGCTGGTGACGATGGAACAGTGGGAAGTTGGCGGGAAGGACACAGCCGACAGCCCGCCGCGGTCCTGGGGTGGAGTGATGTGGGCGACAGAGTGTTGGCAGGGAGGCCCAGCGCAGAGGGGAGGGGAGAGGAAAAACCCAGCGGAGCAGCCCCGCCCTGGGTGTCAGCACCCGTCTGCGGAGCCAAGAGAGTCTTGCCTCAAATGTGTTAATTAATTTGGGGGCCTCTTCCTGTCCAGTGGAGCTCATGCCACATGGGCGGCAGCCAGGGAGGGCTGGGCACCCGGCACTCGGGGCTGCATCCTCACCGGCCAAGGTGGCGGGGCGCCCGCGGCCGCCTGCCCTCAGCGGCTGTGAGCTCTGCCCAGAGCAAGTTCTGATGCCCCGTGAGGGCCAGAACGAGGGCACAGTCAGAAGGGCGCCGTTCTAATACAGAGGTATTTGACCAAGGGCTTCCCTGGTGGCTCAGATGATAAAGAATCTGCCTGAAGTGCAGGAGACCCGGGTTCCATCCCTGGGTCAGGAAGATCCCTGGAGAAGGAAACGGCTACCCACTCCCAATATTGTTGCCTGGAGAATTCCATAGATATAGCAGCTGGGGTTCTAGTCCATGGAGTTGCAAGGAGTCAGACCTGACTGAGCAACTAACACTCACTGTCAACCAGGTATGGAGGGTGCGTGCCGCCCCCACACTCCCACAGCCTCCTGAAGGGGCGCCCCGCCGCAGGCGCTGAGAAGCCAGGCAGCCCTGAGCCCATCCCCAGCCCGGAGCTTCTGGCCGGGCTGAGGGACCCACCTGGAGAGGTAGTTACCTGACGAGGCCTGGAGATGCAGGCAGGTGCCAGGTGGAGGTGAGGTGCAAGCCGTGAGTTAGCCTGCTCAGATGCCCAGAGACACGGATTTACTGAGCTCCTCGAGGCTGCGGCCGTGGCGTTCTAAGCTGAGTGGGGTCAAGGTGGTCCCCATGGATACCCCGCCGTAGCCCCGCACGCTGCCTCCCAGGGTTCCTAGGACCTGGCCAGGCGCCCTCTGCCTTTGTGCTGGCCTCCCAGGGGCACTGTCTGGATGAGCTGGACCTGAATGTCACTGGGGTGCAGCCAGCAGGGAGGCCAGGGACGCTGAGTCGGCACCGAGCCTGCCCAAGCTCTGGGACAGGGGTACTTGTGGGTGTTCCCACCACCCCAGGCCCTTGTGAACCTACTCCCAGCACGTGCAGGGCTGCCAGCGCCCCATCTCGGCTGGCGGAGGCCAGGCCCAGGCTCCAGCACCGCCGCCGGGCGGGGCCCTCCTCACAGGCTCCCCTTGGCCACTCCTGCCCCCGCCCGCCCTGGCCGCGGGCTCTCTCCACAGCCCGCCCTCCCTTGTCTCTCCTCCACCAACATCCGTGCCCCCGCCTGGACCCTCTGTGCGCCCACAGGGGACCGCAGGGGCAGCGCGAAGCCTGTTTTGCTGGACTCTCCTTGGAGGCTGTTCCTTGGTGTACCCCCCACCCCCGCGAATCTGGCTTGTCGAGTAAACAAACACATGTAACGTCTGTGCAGGTGAAGGAATTGGCACCAGAAAATGTTTGAGTGGGAGGAGATCTTGGGGTCACCCCGAACCCACAGCAGTCTCCCTAGCAGGTTGGGTCAGCTCTGCCTTGCACAGCTGCTGTGGCAGGAGGCTCACTACCTCACTGCCCCTGGTGGCTGGATAACCTCTTCCTAACTCGGGAGCCCAGCCTGCCTCTCTCTAACTCGGAAACCACACAAACCTGTGGCCTCTCCCCCATTAGATGGCTTAGATCCCAGAAGACGGCTACTGTCCTCATCTCCCCAGGTTAAAGAGAGGCTCATGCGAAAGCTGGTGAGGGTGGAGGTCAGGGGACTTCCCGGTGGTCCAGTGGCTAAGACTCTATCCTCCCAACGCAGGGGGCCCGGTTCCATCCCTGGGCAGGGAACTAGATCCCGCATGCGACAACTAAGACTCAATGCAGCCAAATAAATAATTTTTTTTTAAAGAGTGGAGGTCAGAGCCTGGCCCCAGCCTGTCACTGCTTTGGGGGAATCAGTGGTCCTAGTGCTTAGCTTCTGCCTCGCCTTCCTGAGGACATTTTGAGACAGGCATGCGAAAGATGCTGTAGGCTTTCTGAGGGGCTTTGAGAAGCTGCAAACCTCTCAGCTGGTGAAGACGCCGAAATGTGCTCTCTGCTCAGCAGAGTGGACACGTCTTGAATGGAAACACGTTCTGTCCTGGCCGAACACCTCGAGTGTTATGTAAGAATTGGCTGTCACAGCATCCACTTTTCTCAGCCTTTCTCTAAGCCCTGTGCACTCGGAGGGTGTGAAGGCAGTAACTGGAGTGCAGCCTGGCCGCATACGTGTGTAGTGTGTGTGTGTGTGTGTGTGCGCGCGCGCGCATGCATTCGTGAATGCGTGAACTCCTGCCAGAGAGAGGGAGGGTGGTCAGGGGACCGGCCGGGGTGCAGGAAGATGCAGCAGCTGGTGCCTGTGCTGGTTGTGATCGAGGACGCAGCGGGCATGCACGCAGATCCTCTCCTCAGGCACGAGGATGGGGCTGCTGGCCGTCCACTCGCCCAGCGAGTGTGGAGCGTCAGGAGCCACCCCAGGGGACCCTGTGGCTCCAACGACTCCAGGAGGGGCCTCGTTTAGGGCAAGGCCGTGTCCGCCTGGGGCGACTCTGCCCTCGCCCGGGGTGGTCAGGCTCTGCCCCTAACCGGTATCAGCTGCCAAGAGCGTGAGTGACGGAGCGGGCACAGGAGGCCGCTGCCGAAAGCTGCGGCAGGGAGGGGCTCTGAGAGCCGCCCTGGCCTTCAGGCGGCATCACCTCCTCCTCAAAGCCCGCTGGTTTCTCTCCCTGTTCTTGTGACAGCCAGGACCGCGCCTTCCCCCAAATCTCCCCACACTTGACCTCCACTCCTCTCCCGACTTCAGCTGCCGCCTGTGGCTTGTCTGCCCCCGTGATGGACAGTTCCAGAACTCACCTGGGCCAAGTTCTCGTGGGGCTCACTCTCTTGCTTTCTGTCTGTGAGGAGGGTCACTCCCTGCTCTGGGCTGTCTTGGGGGGGGGCGTCCCAGGAGATGTGTGGCTGAGTCTCCCCAGCTACTCCTGAGGAATGAATGAGGCAGCCAGTTCTAGCTCTTGTTATCAGAGTGGGGGCAGCGGGAGGGGGCTGGACAGGCGGGGCTGAGGGCAGCGGGGCTGGGCCTGCTGCTCACGGAGGCGGCATGGCCGCAATCACAGGCCCTGCTGACCCGCCGGGTAAAAGGGGGCACCTCTTCCTCAGCTGCTGACTGATTCAAGTTTTGCTAAAAAGAAAAATTTCGAAAAGAAGCACAAGAACAGAGTTCAGAGTTACTGTCAGTTTTCCAGATAAAACCAAGATTTTGAGGAAATTCCTCCTGTCATCGGCCACTCTGCTCCAGGGGGCGTGGGGATAAAGAACCCGCCTGCCAGTGCAGGAGATGCAGGTGACATAGGTTTGATCCCTGGGTCGGGAAGGTCCCCTGGAGGAGGGAAGGGCACCCCACTGCAGTACTCTTGCCTGGGGAATCCCGTGGACAGAGGCGCCTGGCAGGCTGCAGTCCATGGGCTCGCAGGGGCAGACAGGACTGAGTGGCCGAGCACACTCGGCTGTTCCCGGCAGGGACTGACGTGGCCGTCGTTTATCAGGGTAACCTGGTCACCGTGCCATCTCATTGAACCTTCCCAACAACCCTTTGAAACACATGTTAATTTAAACCTTTCTTATAACCTCCCTAAAAACTAAGCAAGCAAGAAGTGAAGTTAATTTTAACAATATATTTGACTCAATATATCCAAAATGTCATTTCAATTTGTGAATCATATAAAAATTATTGTAAGCTATTTTATAGCCTGAGTGTAAATTTTTTTTTATACCAAGACTTCAACATCCGGTGTGTATTCTATACTCAGCACATACCAATTCAGGCCAGCCACGTTTCAAGTGCTTAGTTCAGTTCAGTTCCTCAGTCGAGTCCGGCTCTTGGCGACCCCATGGACTGCAGCACTCCAGGCTTCCCTGTCCATCACCAGCTCACGGAGTTGACTCAAACTCATGTCCGTTGAGTCGGTGATGCCATTCAAGTGCTCAGGTGGTCACAAGTGACCAGAGGCCGCCAGAATAGACTGTGTAAGTTTGAGGAGTGGGCACCGTAGCTGTCTCAGTTTCATAGATAAGGAAAGTGAAGTGAGAGAGGGGTCTGACCAAGATCGAAGTCCTCCAGGTCACGCCCAGCAGCTGCCCCAGGATCTTGGCTCCGTTCAGGCAGGGGCCTTCCCAGGGGCCAGACACAAGCCCGGCCTGCAGCTCTGGAGTGACCCCAGGGCTTTCCCCACCCTCCTCCCGATGCCATGGGCACCAGCGAGGTCCCCTCTGGGGAGGCGTGCGTGCTCAATCGCTTCAGTCGTGTCCGATTCCGTGCGAGCCCATGCCTGTAGCCCGCCAGGCTCCTCTGTTCATGGGGTTCTCTGGGCAAGAGTACTGGAGGGGATAGCCATTTCCTTCCCCAGGGGCTCTTCCTGACCCAGGAATTGGACCCGCGTCTTGGCAGGTGGGTTCTTTACCACTAGCGCCACGTGGGACCTCCGCGGAGGGGTCCACCAGGCACGGTACCGGGTCGCCGGGTCGGCTCGGGGCTGGGTTTGCAGTGTCCCCGTGACTCCCGCCAGGGGGCAGCCTCGGGTCAGGAATACCGCCTGCAGGGCGGGGCCTTTGCTGGGAAATCCAAGCGCTTTTCCGTGGGGCGTGGGCAGTTCCCCGGCCTGGTGAATCTTTCCGCAGTGACGGGCTGGCAGGAGAGGGGCGGGTGGCCCTCACCAAGCCCTCCCGTTCAGCTCCATCACTTGCTGTCTGAGGAGGTCGCTCCTCGCCGGGGGCCCCTGTTGGGCCTCCCCTAGGTCCTGAAGCCCCGAGGACGTGGCCCCAGGACCCCCAGGCCCGAGTCGGTCCTTGGGCCTCCTCTGTGCGGGGGGTGACGTCGAATACGGGCAGGTGCACGCATGCGTGGTGCTGCTGGAGCGCGGCATTCCCCGCCGCGCCCCGCCCCGCCCTGGGCTCCGGACCGGGTCCAGCCCCCGCACACACTTGTCCACTCGTGGGGGCCCCCGGCAGAAGTGTCTCGGCGTGTCTTTTGTCCATCTTCTCACTGGATTTTTTTAATGTGGAGTTCTGAGAGTTCTTACAAACCCTGGAAATGAGTCCTCTGTCAGATGTGTGGTTTGCAAATATTTGCTCCCACTCTGCAAGCATGTGTCTTTTTGTCCTTTAAGAGGGTCTTTTACAGAGCAGGAGGTTTTTTGTTTTTTGTGTTTTTTTTGAGGAGATTCAACTTATTCTTTTTTTTTTTTTTTAACAGACTGTGACTTTGGTGTTAGATCTAAGAACTCTTCCATCGAGTCCTGGGTCCCAAAGCTCTCCTATGCCATCTTCTAAAAGTTTTCTATTATACATTTAAATCCATGATTAATTTGAGTTGATTTTTAAAAACAAATTGTGATGCTTAGATTGAAGTTTACATTTTTTAATTGATTTATTTTAGGCTGTGCTGGGTGTTGGTGGAGGCGTGTGGGCTTTCTCTAGGTGCGGGGAGCAGGGGCCTCTCCTCTCCCTGCGCAGGCTCTGGGCGTGGGAGCTGCAGCGGTTGCGTTTTAAGGCTTCGTGGCTCCGTGGCATGTGGGATCTTCTAGGACCAGGGGTCGAACTGGTGCCCCTTGCATGGCAAGGCGGATCCTTAACCACTGGACCACCAGCGATGCCCCTGAAGTCTGCTATTTCTGCCTGTGGCTAGTCAATTGTTCCAGCGTTGTTTACTGAAAAGGCAATCTTTCCTCCACTGAACTGCTTTTGCAGTTTTGTTAAAAATCAGCTGGCTGTACTTACGCAGTGCTTTTTCCAAGTTCTCTGTTCCCTCCATCTGTGTGTCTACCCTCCACCCACCCACGTGCTGTTGATCACTGTCACTGTCCAGTAAGGCTTGAAACTGAACAGAGTAATTCTTTTCCTTTCATTATTCTTCAGAATTGTTTTAGCTGAGTTCCTTTGTCTTTCCACATAAATTTTAGTGTACTCTTTTCTGTTTCTACAAAAAATATTGCTGGGATCTTTGCAGGAATTGCATTAATCTGTATATCAATTTGGGGAGAATTGACATCTTTACTATGTTGAGCCTTATATTCCATGAGGAAAGTCTGTCTCTCCACTATTAAGTCTTTTATTTCTTGCTTTGGTATTTTGTAATTTGCAGCATAAAAGTCCTATACGTGTTTTGTTAGATCTGCATCTGTGTGCGGGTGCTAAGTCACTTCAGTCGTCTGACTCTTTGCAACCCCATGGACGTAGCCCCCCAGGCTTCTCTAGCCATGGGGTTCTCCGGGCAAGCATGCTGGAGTGGGTTGCCATGCCCTCCTCCATGGTTTCGACCCAGGTATCAAACCCACATCTCTTGCATCTCCTGCACTGGCAGGCAGATTCTTTACCACTAGCGCCACCTGGGAAGCTCTAGATTTGCGTCTTGAGTTTTTATTTTTAGTGATTATAAATGGTGTTGTATTTTTCACACAATAAAATAATACAACAAACACAGATACTATAATACCACAAAATAATACACGTTTGTTTCTTTAAAAAAATAGGTTTTGTTGACGAGGTAAAATTAACATCACACAAAATTTAGCCTTTGTACATGATTTCTAGTAAATTTACAGAGTCATACAACCATAACCACGATCCAGTTTTAGAACATTACCATCACACCAAAAGTGCCCCCAAGTCTGTTTAGCCCACTCTGCTTCCACTGGAACCCTAGGAAATCACTGACCTGCTTTCCGTCTCTTTTGGTCTACCTTTTCCAAACACTTATATTGAATCTTGCAGTATTAGTAGTCCTGTGTGTCTGGCTTCACTTAGCGTGTTTCTGAGATTCGTTCGGTTGTCACAGGTATCAGTACTTACTTTGTTAATTGCTGAATAGTATTCCATTGTCTGGATGGACTCCCTCTTGTTTGGCCCTTCCTCAGTGGATGGACGTTTAGATTGTTTCCAGTTGGGGAACACTGTGGAGATAATGCTGTGCACATTCATATATCGATACATCTGTGTGTGGACATATGTTTTCATTTCTCTTGAGTAAATTCCTGAGAGTAGAAATTCTAGGTCGCATGGAAGTTTGACTTTTTAAAGAAACTGCAGACGTTTACAAAGTGGATGCACCATTTGGCATGTCAGCAGCAATGCATGAGGGTTTCAATGTTCCCAGTCCTCACTACACTTGTTACTGTCTTTCTGATTCTAGCCATCCTGGTGGTGGTGGTTTAGTCCCTAAGTCTTATCTGACTCTTGCGACCCCATAACTGTAGCCCACCAGGCTCCTCTGTCCATGGGATTTCCCAGGCAAGAAAACTGGAGTGTGTTGCCATTTCC
This sequence comes from Cervus elaphus, assembly GCF_910594005.1. Taxonomy (NCBI): domain Eukaryota; kingdom Metazoa; phylum Chordata; class Mammalia; order Artiodactyla; family Cervidae; genus Cervus; species Cervus elaphus. The sequence continues at coordinate 54,287,274 of NC_057824.1, read as the reverse complement.
TTCTCCAAGGGATCTTCCCGACCCAGGGATCGATCCACGCTCCCAATGCAGGGGGCCTGGGTTTGATCTCTGTCCAGGGAACTAGATCCAGCATAGTGCAGCTAAGACTCAGTACAGCCAAATAAACAAAAATGTTTTTTAAATGAAATACAATTGATTTTTGTATATTGATTTTAAATCCTGCTACCTTGCTAAACTCATTTATTAGTTCTAATAGCTTTGGGGGGGGGATGCCTTAGGATTTAACATAATACACACAGGACTGTGTCATCTGTGAGTAGCGACAGTTTTACTTCTTCCTTTGCAACCAGAATGCCTTTCATTTATTTCTTTTGTTTTATCTTATTTTATTTTTGTTTATTCCACTGGCTGGAGCCTTCAGTATAATGTTGAATAACAGTGGCAAGAGCAGATATCCTTTTTTTTTTTTCCCCAACGTTAGAGAGGAAATGTAGTCTTTCATCATGAAGCATGGTATTATTCATACTTTTTATAGATTGCTTTATCAGTTTGAGGAAATTCCCTCCATTTCTTGTCTGTCGTGAGTTTTTATCACGAATTGGTATTAGACTCTGTGACATGCTTTTCCTGCATCTATTGAGGTGATCCTGTGGGTTTTCTCTTCTCTTTTGTCAGTTGGGAATATTACATTAATTGATCTGAGAATGTTAAGCCAACGTTGCATTCCTGGAATAAATCCCACTTGGTCATGGTGTATAATCCTTTTTACATGGCACTCTATTCAGTTCGTAATATTTTGTTAAGGGTTTTTGCATCCGTGTTCATAAGGATATTGGTCTGTAGTTTTCTTGTGATGTCTTTGTTTTGGTGTCGGGGAATGTCCTCATAGAATGAGTTGGAAAATGTTTCCTCTTTCATTTTGTGAGAGATTTGGTATTATTTTTTCTTCAAATGTTTGGTAGAATTTATCAGTAAGGCCATCTGGGATGGACTTTTATTTGTGGGAAGAATTTAAGCTACTAATTCAATTTCCTTGCTATAGGTCTTTTCCAACTTTCAATTTATTCTTAAGCAAGTTTTTAAATTTTGAGTCTTTATGGGAATTTATTCATTGCATCTAAGTTGTTTATTTTGCTAATATAAAGTTGTTCATAATATTCTCTTGTAAGCCTTTATTTCTGTAGGGTAAGTGTTCTCACCTCTTTGGTTCCTGAGTTTGGTAATTTATACCTTCTGTCCTTTTGTGTGTTTTTTTTTTTTTTTTGGTCAGTCTAGCTAAAGATTTATTTTTTTAATTTTTAAAAATTAGTTACTTTTTTCACCACACTGCTTGGAAGATTCCCTGGAGAACGGATAGGTTACCCACTCCAGTATTCATGGGCTTCCCTGGTAGCTCAGACGGTAAAGAATCCACCTACGATGCGGGAAGCCTAAGTTCAGTCCCTAGGTTGGGAAGATCCCCTGGAGCAGGGCATGGCAACTCACTCCAGTGTTCCTGCCTGGAGAATCCCGTGGACAGAGGAGCCTGGTGGGCTACAGTCCATAGGGCTGCAAAGAGGCGGACATGGCTGAGCGACTAAGCACAGCTTGGCTCGGCCTGTAGGATCTTAGTTTCCCAACCAGGGATCAGACCCTAGCCCCCTGCATTGAAAGCATGGAGTCTTAATCACTAGACAGCCAGGGAAGTCACAATATATTTTAAAAAGACGAAAAAAAAAAAAAAAAAAGACGACTTGTGGTTTCATTGATTTTCTCTTTTGTTTTTCTGCTACCGTTGATTTCTATGTTCGTCTTTATTATTTCCTTCCTTATGCTTGCTTTGCATTTAATTTTCTCCTCCTAGCTTTTCAAGTGGAAACTTATGTTATTGATTTGAGACTTTTGATCTAGGTGTCCAGAGTTATGGTTCGCTTCTAAGCACTGCTTTTGTTGCAGTGCTTGTTATGCTGTGTTTTCATTTTCATCTGGGCTTTCCGGGTGGCTCAGTGGTAAAGAATCCACTGCCAATGCAGGAGACTCAGGAGTCGTGGGTTCGATCCCTGGGTCGGAAAGGTTCCCTGGAGGAGGGCATGGCAACCCACTCCAGTATTCTTGCCTGGGAAATCTCATGGACAGAGGAGCCTGGTGGGCTACAGTCCATACAGTTGCGAAGAGTCAGACATGACTGAAGCAGCTAAGCCTGTATGCATGCATTTTCATTCAGTTTAAAACATTCCCTGTTTTCTCTAGTGATTTCTTCTTTGACTCATGTTTTCTTGAAACATGTTGTTTGTTTTCCAGATATTTGAGGATTTCCCAGATGATTTTCTGCTGTTGGTTTCTAATTTAATTCCACTGTGGCTGGAACACGCTTTGTGTAGTATCTTGAGATGTGATCTGTGGCCATGCACACACTCTGTCCTGAGATGGTCTGAGGTACGCTCGGGAAGAATGTGTTCCTGCCCTTGCTGGGTGGGGTGTCTGTACGTGTCGGGTCTAGTTGGTTGCAGTGTTGTTCACGTCTTCTCTATCCTTCCTGACTTTCTGACGAGTTGTCCTATCAGTTACCCAGTGTAGGGTATTGGAATCTCCAACTGCGTTGTCTAATTTTTTCCTTCCAGTTCTGTTGGCTTTTGCTTCATGTATTCTGAGACTCTTACATTAGAGATGCATGCATTTATAATTGCTATATCATTATGAGATGTCTCTAGTCGTACGTCTTATGTTAATGTCTGTCTTGTCTCATGTTAGCACAGCCACCTGACCTGTTTTGTGGCCGGATGTTTGCACGTGTGTCTTTTTCTGTCCATTTTCTTTCAACTATTTGTGTCTTTGAATCTAAGGTTTAGACTATGGAGTTGAATCTTGATTTAAAAATTTTTTTGTCATGCAAAATTTTTGTCAGTCTGAAAGCACTGGCCTTTTGATTGGGGTGTTTAGACTCAAATTCATATTTAATATAATTATTCACATAATTCACATAAATATTCACAAAAGAGAAGCAGGTTTGATCCTTGTGTTGGGAAGATCCCCTGGAGGAGGGCATGGCAACCCACTCCAGTATTCTTGCCTGGAGAATGACATGGACATTCTCCTCCTCCACGGGCAGAGGAGCCTGGCAGGCTACAGTCCATAAGGTTGCACAGAGCCGGACACGATTGAAATGAATTAGCATGCATGCACACACACACACCACTTTAATTTCTCTGTTTTTGTGGGGTTTTTTGGCTGCAACTTGTAGCATGCAGAATCTTAGGGCTCAAACCAGGGATGAAACCTTGGGTCCCCTGCACTGGAAGAGCAGAATCTTAACCTCTGGGCCACCAGGGAAGTCTCTCTGTTGATTTTTAAAAAATATATTTTTAATAATTTTCTTAGTGTTTGCCATGAGGTTTACATATGCATCTTATCAGCATCTCCTTCTGAATAATACTGACTTAATTCCATAAAATTTATAACTCTACCTCCCTCCACTTTTTTGTGCTATTATTGTTATATGTGTTACATCTGTATGTCTGTCATAAATACAGTGGTAAAATTATTTATTAAAGTATACAGCGTTACCCTTATTTAGTTACACAATCTTATGTCTTTTAAAAAAGGTAAGAAATCAAAATACACTTACCTGGTCTTTTACTTAATGCACATTTTTACCATCTCAGTGCTTTTCATTTATTTCTGTAGGTTTGAGTTACTGTCTCTTGTCATTTCTTCTCACCTGGAAGGACTTCTTCTAGTATTTTTTGTAAGGCAGGTCTGCCTGCAGCACTTCTCCTTGGAGTTTATAAACCTGGAAATGTTTTCAGTTCACCTTCATTCATGATAGTTTTGCTGGATATAGGATTTTGGGTTGACTTCTTTTTCTTTTACTACTTTGAGTATGTCCTTCCACTTGTCTCCCTATTAACAAGTGAGCCATCATCCTACTGTTGTTCTGTGAATGCGAGACTTCTTTTTCTCTTGCTGTTTTCATATCTTTTTTGAAGATGTTTTAAAACAATTCGACACTGGATTTTATTTTGTTTTTTGGCTGTGCCCCACAGCAGAGATGGGGTGTCTTAGTTCCCCCACAGGGATTCCACCCATGCCCCCTGCAGTAGAAGGGTGGGGTCTTAACCCCTGACCACCAGCGAAGTCTCTGCTTCCGTGTTTTTCCTCAGCGTTTGTGGTGACCACGGGGTGGTGGGTGCAGTCGGTAGACCCATTCTTGTGTCCTTCGTTCAAGACCCAGATCCAGCAGACAACGCCGAATGGCCCACCCTGGGCTGACCCAGGGGAGGGAGAGGGGCGCAGGAGGAAGACCCTCCAGGCAGAGGGGACCCGTCAGCCTCTGAGGGGGGACCTTCTTCGCCTCACGACCACAGTGCACAGGGGAAGGACAAGTGTCCAAAGAGAAGCTGATGTGTGTTTTAAAAGGGGCGAGTGAAACAGTGTCCCTTCCTGCTCCGTGGTGAGGGGTTAGGGAAGATCTGTGCCCGGGGACAGCACTGGTTGATGGGCATTTAGGCAGAGTGGTCACTGGGGCAGAGGCTCGGAGGCCTGAGGGCGTCTGAGCCGCGCGTGCTCCTGTCCGCCTGGGAACGGAACTGATGGAGCGGCCGTGTCAGCCTGGATATGTTCACGGTCCACGTCACAGCAGTCCCGTCATTTTGCTGACACTCCCTCGCAAAGGTGGGGAACTGCGCTCATCGTCTGAATGCCTCAGGCCCTGACTCAGAGCCTCATCCCAAGGCCAACCCTGACTCCCCAGCACGCTTCTTCCCCGGGCCCCCGCTTCCCCAGGTGCCAAAGCCGGTGCCCGCTCTGCTCCCCAGGGCGGCTGAGAGTCCGGAGCGTGGGAAAGCCCTCGCCAGAGTGCCCGCCTGGCTCCCGCGCGCTCACCACACTCTGACACCCAGACAATGCCAGCCTCTGAGCAGAGCCCTGGGTGGGCGGTAACCATGGCAAGCGCCCTGCCAGGCAGCGGAGCCAAGTGCCCGTCCAGGGTCAGCCGGGCCTGCGGCCCTGGTTACCGCTTTGTCCCGTGGGCTGGAACTGGTCCCAGGCGAGCGGGCTCTGAAAGGCTGGCTGTCAGGGAGGGCAGTGCTCACCGCACAGGAACGAGGCTCGGGGCTGGAGGGAGGGCGGGGGCTGAAGTGAGGGTGGCGGGCTGTCTCCAGGGTCCTGAAGCCACAGCCAGGGTCCAGTCGAAGCACGGCCGGGTCATGGTGCGGCTGGAGACGCCTTCCCGCAGGGGCCGTAGGAGCAGGCCACCTCCTTCACGTCCCACTTCCATGCGCCCCCCCCCACCCCCACAAGGCCCAGGGCCTGGCGCTCCCAGAGGAGGCTGTCCCCTTCTCCAGGTTCCAGGAGGTTGCAGGCAGCTGGCCAGAGTACGCAGGGTCCCCTCCAGCCAGCCCCTGGGCTCCCTCGGGGCCTGGATGGGCCACAGCCACTGGCTCTACCCGCTTCCCACTACCTGCCTGCCCCCCCAGACCCCCTCTCAGACCTGCAGGAATCAGACATGAGTGTGGGCCTCTGCCAGGGCCAGAAAGACCCATGCCTCCCCAGCTGGGGGGGTCAGAGCCCCCCCATAAATGGTGTTTACAAAATCCATGTTTGCAAACACAAAACCTCATTAAAAAAAAAAAAAGTAAGGAGGACTTCGCTGGTTGTCTAGTGGTTGAGAAACCGCCTGCCAATGCAGGAGCATGAGTTTGCTCCCTGGTCCGGTAAGATCCCACGTGCCGCAGGGCAGCTAAGCCCACGCACCACTACCGCTGGGTCCGCGCGCTGCATCCGCTAAACCCCGAGCGCTTCGAGCCACTGCTGCACGGCCAGAGCAGCCACGCTGCCCCGTCCACAGCTGGAGAGAGCCTGCAGGCTGCGGTGAAGACCCGCACGGCCGGCAGTAACTGCGAAAAGTATTCTTAAAAGGAAGAAAAGCGATGGAAATAGCACTAAATGTGTATCCATATACATGTTTTTTCCAACAACATCCACACAAATATCTAGAAAGCTCTGGAATCGGATTGCCCGGGTTCAGATCCCAGCTCTGCCAAGGCCGTGCTGTGTGCCTTCAGGCAAACATCTCCCCCTCTCTGTGTCTGAGATCCCTCATCTAAAAATCGACAACGGGACCGACCTCAGAGGGCTCTTGTGAAGGTAAGTGAGGTCACCGCGAAGTGTTTAGAAAAGAGCTTCTCTGCCGAGCCCCAGGGGGCCCAGGTCCCAGCCATCACATCTCTCACATTTTTCACGACTGAGCCCTCTCTTGGCAAGTTCTATCGCCCCAAAACTGGGCTGCATTTAACCCCTGAAATCATCACCAAGACCCCATGTGGGAAGGGACAGTGAACAGAGAGGAGAATGGGTGGGGGTGGGGGGCGTGGCCCAGGCTCTGGAGGAGAGCTGCCCCTCCCCCAGGGAACAGGACCTGACTTTCAGAGGTGCCCCCCTCTAAGCTGGGAGACGGACCCCGCCCCCCTGGAGGGCCCCAGAGGAGGGGGATGCTGATGCCTCTCGCCCATCCCGGTTCCTCCGCTCCCAGCTTTTCTCCCCTCTGCCTGGCGGAACCTTCTCAGCTCCCGACCCAGGGTCCCCGGGCTGCCCTTCTCCTTCTGGGGAGGAAGACATGAGCCCAGGCCTCTAGAGGACCAGGCGGCCTGGGGAGGGGACGTTCCTCCCATGTCGCCACCCTACCCACGGGACCAAAATGGGCTGGGGCGGGGAAGATGGTGCTTGAGCACAGTGAGGCCAGCAGGAATGCCGTTGGCACATCAGAGGCACCGCCCCCCAACAAAACCCACAGCCGCGACCCAGGGAAGAGGCCAAGCCCACTTCTGTGCAGGACCCCGCCCTCCACAGCCCTCCCGGGTGGACAGGCCAGCCCCCCGGGACCCGCTGGAGTGGACCACCCCAGCACGGCAGCACCACCTCCGCCTCCTGCAGGAGAGCCTGCTGGGGGGAGACGGGGCTGGGGGCTCAATTCCCACGGGAGGAGCCCTGCCTCCCTGAGTCAGCTGACGTCCACGGGGCTTCCGCAAGGAAGGGCTGCTGCTTGTGGGGCTGGGGGCAGGGGCTTCCCTTGGCTGGGGCCCTCACCCTCGGGGCTGGAGTCACTGCCTCGGTGCTGAAAAGACAGCTCCGGCCGATGGGTGGGGAGGGGGTAACCGGGAGGGTCAAGCCCGTTATTCAGGGCGGTGCTGCGTGGTGACTGAGGGGTGAGGGGCTCCAGCCAGGGTGGGGAGGGGAGCTGGGGAAAATCACACCTGCCCCATGCCCCCCTCTCCAAGGCCAAGTGTCCAACTGGAAAGTGAGGGTCAGAGAAGCTGTAATTGGCTCAAGTCCATCACGCACTGGGGGCTTCCCTGGAATCCCACGGACAGAGGAGCTGGCGGGCTACAGTCCAGGGGGTCTCAAAGTGTCCGACACGACTGAGTGACTAACACACACACACGTGCGCGCACACACGTCATTCAGCGCGGGCCAGGGCTGGGGTTCCGCAGTAAGGCAGACAGGAAGGGCCCGGCCGTGGCTGGTTCTCCCCGTCTCAGCAGCTGGCCTCCGGCCCAGGCTGTTGTTCTGCAGGAGCTCAAACCCTGGGCCCAGGCACTCCCTGGCGGGCCCTGGAAGCGGGTCCCTGCAGCCTGCCACTGGGGTTGAGACAGGCCTGTGTCTGGTGCCTCTGCTGGCCAGAGTGTTCCTCGGGAGGTGGAGAGGCTTTCGGAACAGGGGGTGGGGAGCTGGAAGGCACCTGCCCGCCCAGCCCCGGTGACCTGTAACCCTGTCCCAGTGGGACTGGACAGGCAACAGTGGATTTCAGAGCAGAGGCCCTGAACTGGTCAGCCCCAGGGCAGCTTGCAGGTTGATGCCTCTTTCTGTGTATGTAGTGGTCAGTATTTGTTAGTAAAAACAGACGTTATTGGACAGCAACTTAACTTGGGGTTTTTAAGAGTCAGAGCAGCTGCCCATTCTGGACCCACATCCTCCTGTGCCTAGTTTGAAGGGGTGAGCGCAGTGGGGGACCGTCTGGGCTCTGGCTGTCCAGGCAGGGAGAGAGAGATGGCCAACCTGGGAGCAGCTAAATCCGTGAACCAAACTTTGCTCGTCAGGAGCAAGTGCAACAGTGATGGAGAGTAAACTTGGCCAGGGAGCCTAGCGGTCCCTGCGGGGAGACAGCGTGCAGAAGAGGGGCCTGAATAACCAGAAGGGGTAGGCTGGCTGGGCACTGGGGGAAGGTTTGCAGGGAGGAGCCAGTGCAAAGGCCCTGGGGCAGAGATGGCTTCTGTTCCAGGACCAGACGCAGGTGGACGAGCAGCGGGAGAAGAGAAGCCGGAAGTGCGAGGCCTTCGGGCGCAGAGGGGAGCGGTGGGTTTGCTCTCCAGTCCCAGGTGTGGGGCCCACCTTAAACAGGATGGAGGTAGCAGTAGAGGCCTCTGCCGTTCCCTGCTCCCTGCTGGGAGGGTCATCTCCGACTTGTCCAAAGCTCTAAGTGGTCTTCCCCAAGTCAGTCACTCACTCATTCAGCAATTTCCAGGGCTAGACGTGCTCTGGAGCGGCTGGGGCTGGGGGAGGAGGAGGCTGGCATTGGACCTGGTCCCTGGCCTCCAGAAGAGACAGTATGAGGAGGGCAGGAGGTGGAGGGGAGCAGGAGTCAGGGAGGGCTTCCCAGGGGCGGTGTCACCGCGCCGAGGGGACAGTGTCAGTTCTGGCCACGGGGCTCTGGTACAGCTGTAGGCAGGCGGGTACCCCCTGCCCTTTGTGCTGAGAGCGGGCTGGGGTTCATGGAAGGGTCACCACACGGCACACAGCTCCTGCAGCAGCACTCTCTGAGACCGTAGCCCCCTGCACCCCGCTTCAGAGCTGGGGCTCAAGACGCAGTGGGCCTGGGGCCCCTGAGGTCTGACTTGCCCCACAGAAGTGCTGATCTGAAGCAGCCTTAGCTCAGGACCAACTTCAAGGGATGCTCTGTGTGTGTGTGTGTGTGTGTGTGTGTGTGTGAATTCTGTCAGATGGATGTTTTGGCTCCATCTCTCATCTGCTGAGCAACCCCAGGGAAGTCACTTAACCTCTCTGAGCCTGCTTCCCACCTGTGAAAGGAATGTTCTCTCTATACCCGGCCGAGTCCTTGGGAGATGGTGCAGACCTGGCCCTCAAGTAGAGCCCAGCAAAATCCGGAGTCAGTGTGTCTGCCTCTGGGCCCGGGATGTCCCCAGACTCAGCAGCCCCCGCCCCGAACTGAAGAAAATGAAAGCTGTATGTTCCCGCCCTCCCACCTGCATCCCTCTCGGGGAGGCAGAGTTTCACCAGGAGATGAGCCTTTTGCCCACAGGGAGACCAGGCCCAGAGAGGGTGAGCAGGCATCTCAAGGTGAAGCAGGGGGCCCGTACCGTGAGCGGGGAGCCCCACCCGTGGGCTCGGACCCCCACCCCCACCCTGGCCCCTTCCCACGACCCCAGTCCTTCCCAGGGCCTGACCGGCTACACGTCCACCGGCCCGCCAGCCCCCAACCCCTCCTGGCCGACACAAAAGGCCAGGCCTCCCGCAGGAGGGGGCGGGAAGGGGCTCCTGGGCCAGCTGGGCTGTGGACACAGGCGGGGAAGTGAGCGGAGACAGGAAGGAAGCCGCTCTGCTGGAGGCTGGGGCCGCCATTGTCCCACCTGGGGGCGGGGGCGCTGTGTCTGCCCTCTGTCCGGGTGCCCCGTGGCTCCTCCGCTCTGGGGGGCCCCAGCCGGGGTGGTCACTGGGCCCTGCCCTCTCTGAGTCCCTCCCTGCTGACCTCCTTCCCTCCCAGCCTCAGTTTCCCCGTCGTAACCTTAGAGCAGGAGACACCAGGGCGGATCCTGCCAGGGTCCCTACAGGATGAGTGCCAGCCCCTCTCTCGGGCTTCCCCTGGGTCGGTTCACGAGTCCCAGCGCTCCCTGTGAGCTGAGGGCTCGCCCGGCCCCCAGAGGGTCAGAAGCTCGCCCAAGGCCACCCCTCGCCCCTCAGAGCTGCAGAGCTGCCTCTCGGACTTGGGCCGCTGCTGCCACGGCCGCCCTCCTGTGTCTGCGATTGCTGACCTGACTTTTCTCTGTCACTCACCCATACAGGGTGGACACCTGTTAAGAGTCATTCTAAATTGTGCTGTCACTGGTTTAATTGAGGTGGATAGAGGGGTGGATGGGTGAGCTCTGAAACCAGGGCCAGGGGATCCCCAGCCGTGTGCACTCTCCCCAGACGTGGCCCCTAGGGCTCCCCCATCCCTCCCACACCAGGAAGGCCCTTCTGTCCAGGTGGGACCCCTTCCCTCCACCCTTCGAGAAGCGGGGTGAGGAGACAGTTTGGGGACTTCCTAAAGGGGCAGAGCTGGAGGGTGTGAGTCCGGTGTCCTGGGTGAGGACCAGCTGGGACCTTCCGGCCAGGAGCCCCCCCACCCCAATGTCATCACCACTTCCACCCCCGCCCCCTAGAGGAGGACTCCCCACAGAAGGCAGGAGGAGAAGGGGGTGACAGGGGATGAGATGGTTGGATGGCATCATCGATTCAATGGAAAAGAGTTTGAGCAAACTCCGAGAGACAGTGAAGGACAGGGAGGCCTGGCGTGCTGCAGTCCATGGGGTCGCAAAGAGTCGGACACGACTGAGCCGCTGAACAGTAACAACAACCCCAAGCCTGTGTCTGTCGCAGCCCCCCAGACCCCCGTGTCCTGGGGATGAGTTAAGGGTCAGACCATCCCCAAGACACACGTCTCAGGGGCTTCTGGCCCCCACCCCGCACCGACCCACCCCCGTCTCACAGCAGCCAAGCTCCTGTAGCCTGCTTAAACTTTATTGGAGGTGGAGCTGAAATGCGGGTCCCAGAACCACAGAGCCCTCCCCCTCCAGCTTCTCCAGAGTGGGCTTCACTGGACGTGGGAGGGTCAACGGCCAAGGCTCGATCCTGGGACTTCTGACACAGCTCAGTAGCCCCCGGCCCTGCAAGCATCAGACCCCCGCCTGAGCTCCAGCCCCGCCCCCCGCCCCCCGCATGGGCCCACGGGCTCGCAGAGGATCGGGGCGGGAGGACCGAGGCCACAGACCCCTCCCGGGCGGGTGGGATCCCGAATAAAGATGCCCGGTGGGCGGAACGTTACCCCCAGCTCAGGCCCTTCCGGGCCAGCTCCACCTGGGCCAGGCGGTGGTCACTGAGCACCTGCACCCTCGTGATGGCGGCCAGCGGCCTGTGGCGGTGGGCGAACTGCAGCACTTTGTGCTCCTGGGCGTGGACGTGGAAGTGCTCCGCGTCCGAGCTGACCTCCATCTGGGGGCGGGAGGCCAGGGACCTGTGGCCCTGGGGCCTGCGTCCTGCCCCTGCGTGAGCTCCGACAGCTCTGAGCCCCGGAGGCCCAGCGGGGACGGGCGGCCCGCAGTCCCCGCAGCACGTGGAGGCCGGTGGGTCCGAGTCCCCTCAGCATGTGGACCCCCCACCCCCGTCATGCAGGCCCACCCCTCAGGGGTTCAGAGCCCCCAGCTGGGGGCCCCTTCCCCTCGCCTCAGAGGGGTAGGCCGGCAGCCAGGGGTTGCAGCCCCCAGACCCAGCAGGGAGACTCCTGAACTGGCTCTCCCCTGTAAGCATCTGCAATAAGCCCCCCACTCAGCCGGAGCCCCAGCGGGGAGAGCAGGGCTGCTGGAAGCCCGGGGCACGGGGCGCCTCAGTGCGACCCCGCAAAGCAGTGGGTGGCCCTGGTGAGTCCACAGACCCTCCCCCCACCTCCCTGCCCCACCCCACGGGCCTCCCCCTCCCTCCCCACGGATTCCCCCACCTCCCAGGGGTTCGCCCCGGCCCCTCACCTCAAAGGGCTCCCCGAGCACCAGCGGGAAGACGCTGGACACCTCCTCCTGGCCCCAGCGGCCGCCCTGGAAGGTGTTGGCCACCATGGTGGCGCTGGAGAACCGGGGCTTGATGTGGAAGACGATGTCGCCCGTCTCAGACAGGAAGTTGATCTCAAACCTGGGGGGCACCACGGCGTTGGTGAGGGCGGCTGGCAGTCACCCGCAGAGGCCGAGGAAGGGACCCGGGAGGGGGAGAGCGCATCCCTTACTGGTCCTCTCCAGAGTCAGAATGTCCCTGCACCAGCAGGTTCCAGCCCGGGGCCAGGCCGCCCGCGTGGAAGGCTTCAAACTGCAGACAAAAGGGGCGGCAGAGGGCCTGGGTCCCGGGCCTCCTCTCCCTGGGGTACCCCCTCCCCCAGGAAGCCCCACAGCCTGTGGCCCGCGCCCAGACCCCCGCCCCTTGATCAACATGCCCACTTGGCCGGGGGGTCTCCGGGGAGGGGGAGCATAGCTGGCGGGGCCCCAGTGGGCCCTGCTCTCTGCTCCCCAAATCCAGGTCTCACCCACCTGCAGGGCCATCTCTCCGGCTTCTGTGGGGAGCAGCGCAGCCTGGGGATATAGCGGCTGGGCTGGGCAGGGGCGCGGGGCCCCACCCCAGGGATGAGGTCACCGGCCTTCCCTGCCCCCTCAGCCTCTCGCCAGCCCCACCAGCAGGTCCTCTAGGCCAGCTCCGGGACAGGGTGGCCCACTCCCTACCCCCTTTCCTCGGGGACCTGCCTGGCTCTCAGGCTTCACTCCACTTCCGAGGACCCCCAGACCCCCAGGAAAGCACTTCTCCTCCATTCTTGGAGGCAAGGCGTGGCCCAGGCAGCCCCCGAGTCAGCCTCAGCCTCCAGGGTCTCCGGGACCCAGACTCCCCCATCTGGTCAAGAGAGGAGGCCTACCCACCGTGCCCTGGACTTTGGGGCCGTCGGGCCGCCTGGTGATTCAAGCCCCCCAGTCCAGCCCGGCCTCCCCTGGCTGCCCTGCTCCAGGGGCTCAGCCGCCCTACGGGCGGAGCGCGGATTAGGCCGGCCGCTGCGCTCAGCGCATTCCAGGGCACTGGCGGTGGATGGGGTGGGGGGGCCTTTCCCACACCCCACATCCCTCCTGGCCTGCTCCTGAGCCCCCTCAGCTGACCGCGGAGCAGGCCAGGCTGGGGTCCTTGGGGAGCATGCGGGGGAGACAGGCAGTATCTCCCCAGGCTTTCCGGGCGGCCAAGGGGGAGTCTTGGCCAGCCTGTTCAGGGAGACGAGGCAGAGAGGAGCCAGACTGGACGCACAGATCCCCGGGGCTGCTGTGGGCGGTGGGGGCGTGCAGTGCGTGGGCAGCGAGTGTGCAAGTAAGTGTGCAGATGTGTGGTGAGTGTGGGGCCAGGTGGCGGGGGGAGTCAGCACGTGACGATGTGCATGCTGGATGTGGGGGTGTCGTGTGCGAGGCTGAGTGTGCGGCTCCTGGGGCTGCTGCTCTTCCCTGCCCAGCCTCGCAGGGGCCGGGGTTTATCTGGCCCCCCAGGGCCCCAGGGGGGCAGGGTTGCCAGCCCCCCCCAACCCCACTCCCCTGGGTCATTCTTCCCTCCGCCCCCTGCTGGGCCCCCCTGGCCTCCCTCTGTGCTGGTGAGAAGTGTGTGCCTGTCATTTTGATGCGGAGGTAGTGGTAATGGGAAGGGACGAGGAGGTGGCCGTGACCCCCGCGGGCATGCACCAGCTTCACCCTCCCCTGCAGGCGGGGGGCTGGGCAGGGCTGGCGGGGCCTGCAGGGGGCAGCCCTGGGCAGTGGAGGTGAGGCCTTCGGCCGTGGCCTCCCGGCTCAGACATCGGCCTGCTGACTCCCACATCCAGGGCCCCACCTGGCCGGGCCATCCTGGGGCCCAAGCACAGCAGACCCCTGACCCCTGCCTCACCGAGGGTCTCAGAGAATGTGAAGCCCCTTCCTGCCTCTGCATCTCCTGGTTCTGCCTCCCGTCCCACCGCGAGGTGGGCGCTCAGGGCCTGGACTCTGGGGACAGCACGGGCCGGGGTGGGCAGAACATGCACTCAGGGGTCCCGAGCGGGCTTCCAGCACTCCGGGGGCCCAGAGCCGGTAGCCTCTGGGCGCAGTCCTCCGAGCTGCACACTGCCATCTGTGCCCCCCGCCTCTCCCCCAGGCAGGGAGGGTAGCCCAGGGTGGACGCAGCGCCCTGGGCTGTTGTCTCCTGGCTTTGAGGTCAGCAGAGGGCCCGGCTGAGGGCCCCCGGGGCTCAGTGGCTGAAAGCCCTGGCCTGAGTGAGGAGCTGGAGGACCCCTGATGCACGCAGGCCTGTCCCACTCTGAGCCTCAGCCTCCCCGTATATGGGGGCTCTGGGGACTGTGCTGCAGGTAGCCACTGAACCCGGAGCAGGCGGGGTGGAGAGCCTGCCTGTTCGCTCCAGCCTGGGGACCTCATGAAGCCCAACTGGGCCCAGGCAGGCTCTGGGCCTCTGCCCACCCCGTGACACCTGTGCCTGGCATGGGCCCGCACACGGCCAGGCCTGTGGTCTCACCCCCGCCCGCCCCTGTGGCTTTGGCACCTCTCCACGTGGGGTGGGAGCCGGGAGTGGCCGGGCAGCCAGGGGCCCTGAAGGCCCCTCAGGGCTGGCGCAGCCCTGCAGGCGCACCCAACATCGTGGAGTCCAACCCGGACCCCAGCTGTCCTCAGGGGTCCCCGAGGGGTGGGGGCGGGGGCCGGGGGCGGTGCCCCCACCTGGAGTCTCTGGCCAGCCAGGGCTGGGGCCTGGAGCAAAGAGACCTGCCCAGCCAGAGCGGCCAGACGCAGCCCCTCCCCCTCCCGGATGTGCGGTTTTGCCCCAGGCTGTTGGTTTCCAGAGCGAGCAGCAGGGTCTCCACCCAGCTCCACGGAGGATATCCACCCAGACAGCAGCCTGGGCTCAGAGGCCCATCTCAGCCCCGGGGCCGCCATTGCCAGGTGGCGCCAGGCACGGGCCTGGTGCAGAGGTACCTGGACGAGAGATCCTGCCCCGTGGCGTAGTGGTAACCACCGTCCACCTGGAGCCCTGATGGCTCAGCGGGTAAAGAACCCGCCTGCCGCGCAGGAGCTGTAGGAGACGCAGGTTCAATCCCCGGGTCCGGAAGATCCCCTGGAGGAGGGCCCGGCAAACCACTCCGGTATCCTTGCCTGGAGAATCCCATGGACAGAGGAGCCTTGGAGGGCTAGAGCCCGTGGGGTCACAGAGAGTCGGACACGACTGAGTGAGCACACACGCCCTGGAGCTCAGTCTGTTTACAAACGGCGCCACCTGCACTGGATATTCGGGCTCCGGCCATGGGGCAGCTGGCGGCCAGGCTCAGGGAAGGGAGACGCGAGAGCCACATCCAGGGCACCCCGCCCGTCTTGGCACGGCCGCGGTCACGCCTCAGCTGAGCCCCCGCTGTGAGCTCAGTGCTCATCACTCACCCCTCGGCCAGGTGGGGTACACCCCCATCACAACCAGCCGCCCGCGCAGTCACTCAGCAAACGTCAGCTGAGCCCTGCTCTGTGCTGGGCCCTGAGCCGTGGTTCACAAGACAGACAGACAGAGAGCCACAGGGCCTTTGCCCTCAGGGAACTTCCAGTGTCTGAGGCAGGGGGCAAACGTTAAAGAACAAGTCCAGCTTCACGTGACTGAATTATTATTATGAGGGAAAATATGGGGAGGGATCGTGGTGTCTGGGGGAACCTGGACTGACATGAGTTGGTCTGGGCAGACTTCCTGGAGGAGGTGACATTGGAACTGAGCTTAAAACAGAAGGCACTCGGGGGAGGGTGTTACTGGAAAAGGGAACAGTGTGTGCAAAGGCCCTGGGGAGGGAAAGGCTGAGATGGGAGGAGCCCTCCCCGCCCCACCTCTGCTGCCTGGCTGAGATCCATCCCTCCCTGGCCTTCCTGCTAGGCACCACCGTCGCCTCCCTCATCTGGGCTGGCATTGTTCCTGGCCTAGCTGCCCACCCAGTGCCAGGCCATTGTCTGTGTCCCCTGCTTTCCGCCGAGTCTCTTATCGCCCAGAGAATCAGCTCATGCGGGGGCACGTGGAGGGTGATAAGGTTTTACCCCAGTCAGTGCCAAGCGGGGGCTACCAGGTCTGATGTCGCCTCCTCCCTGGCAGGGGCGGGCTGTTGGCCCAAAGGAAAGGACACTTGGCGTCAGCCTGGCCTCTCTCTTGTGGGGACCCTGCAGGTCTCCCCTCTTGGGGCCACCCCTCCTTCCCTACCCACAGCTTTCACTCCACATGTGCGAATGTGCCAAGTCGCTTCAGCTGTGTCCGACTCTTTGAAACCCCATGGACTCTAGCCCACCAGGCTCCTCTGTCCATGGGATTCTCCAGGGAAGAATACCCAAGTGGGCTGCCTTCCCCTCCTCCAGGGGATCTTCCTGATCCAGGAATCAAATCCACATCTCCTACGGCTCCTTGACTGCAGGCTGATCCTTTACGGCTGAGCCGCCAGGAAAGCCCTGCCTTTCCCTCCAGTCCTTCCCTGCAAGTGGAAGCCGGCCTGCCTGCCCTTGACCGCAGACAGTCCTTGCCCCTCCCTGAGAATTGGTTTCCCCACCTGAGGCTGCCAAGGGGGACCATGAGCTTTGCCCGGGAGCTCAGCCGGACACGGACGCAAAGCTGGCCTTGACCCAAGCAAGGGACACGGAGGGAGGGCTCTGGGCAATTGAGCAACGGAGACCCGACGCTGGTCGGGGTAAGGCTGGGGTTTCCCCCTTCCTGTCAGCAAATGTGGGCTCCTGCCCAGACAGGCTTCCCGGAGGGGGTGCAGGCCCACCCCAGTCAGGCCTCAGCCCCCAGGAGGGGGCGCCCGGCCCCCACTCTGTTTCACCACGTGCTTATAGATGCGGCAGCCGGGCTCAGGGGGAGACCTCACTGGCCCAGGTTGCTGGTGGAGCTGCTGTCCTCAGTCACAGCCCTGCGGAAGTGGGGCAGGATTTGGGAGGCAGGACAGAGCCTCCCCCCGCCCAGCTTCCCTCTGTCATTTCCCGGCTCCCACAGCTGCGCTCCTCAGCTCTGCGTGTGTTACAAGGGCCCCCCTCCTCTGCAGTCCCCCAAGTGAGTTCACGTCTGTTCACAGCCCTGCTAGGCACAGGCCTCCCTTCCCATTTCACAGACGGAGAGCCTGAGGCTGCTGTGGGCCGCATGCATGGGTCCCTGGTGAGGCACGCTGGGAACGACCCTGCCCTGTCAAAGGATGTGCTCAGGAGACCCCCAAAGCCCTTGGCGGTGCTGCTTTGGGGTCCTGGGGCTGAGGGGGAGGGTTCCCTAATGGCTCTGGATTGGGCGGGGTGGGATGTGGCTGGGACCCGGGGCCTCTTGGGCCTTGACCAGTACCAGTCAGGAGTTATCCCACGATGGCACCATCTTGCAGGAAGCTCAACCAGCCCAGACGGGCCTGCCAGGAAGGCTGTCTGGCTGCGGCGGCCACTGGCCGGGCACAGAGGCCAAGGTGAGGTATCTGCGGCAGGACAGAGGCTGGCGGCCAGCTGGGCTGGGCAGGCGGGACAGACCAGCGGACA
Source organism: Cervus elaphus (assembly GCF_910594005.1). Lineage (NCBI taxonomy): Eukaryota > Metazoa > Chordata > Mammalia > Artiodactyla > Cervidae > Cervus > Cervus elaphus. The sequence continues at coordinate 54,269,992 of NC_057824.1, read as the reverse complement.
TCTGGCCTGGAGGGGGGACTGTAACGACTCCTCCAGATGGGCTCTGGGCTCCGGGAGCCGCCAGGGAAGCAGGCTGCACCGGGTTTATAAACAGACCCAGCAGCAGCCCCATTTGAAGGCGGAAGAGCTGGGAATCCAATTAGATGAGGAAGTGGCTGGGGGACCCTAAAGCTGCCTAAGATGGGGCTGCGGGCGCCTCGAGGACCCAGAGTCCCAGCGCCCAGCACCAGGGCAGAGATGGCGACAGCTCAAGGGGATGCAGGACACCAGGCATGGGTTCAAGCCCCCGCTCTCTAGAGAGTGAACCTCCGTGACCTGCTCTGTGACCCGGGGGCCGTGACCCCTCCCGGGTGAGGGTGAGTCAGACCCATGTAGCCTCCCATCACTCACTCCCAAACATGTTCAGCATGCCTATTGCATGGCATTGTGGAGAGCACAACAAATGATAAATAGCTCAACAAATACATGGAACATTCTAGATAGTGATTTGTGCTAGGAAAAAAGTAAAATAGGACAGTAGCATTAAAAAAAAAAAAAAGCTGTACCGTTCAGTTCCATAGCCTCTGACTGCACTTAGCCTTTGACCACCTGAAATGTGTGAATTGAGATGTGAGTATTAAAAAACACTCTATTTTCAAGACTTAGTGCAGAGAAATGGTGTAAAATATCTCATTAATGATTTTAGATCACTATTCCAAATCCTAAAAGATGATGCTGTTAAAGTGATGCACTCAATATGCCAGCAAATCTGGAAAACTCAGCAGTGGCCACAGGACTGGAAAAGGTCAGTTTTCATTCCAACGCCAAAGAATGCTCAAACTACTGCACAATTGCACTCATTTCACATGCTAACCAAGTAATGCTCAAAATTCTCCAAGCAAGGTTTCAACAGTACGTGAACCATGAACTTCCACATGTTCAAGCTGGATTTAGAAAAGGCAGAGGAACCAGAGATCAAATTGCCAACATCTGTTGGATCATAGAAAAAGCAGGAGAGTTCCAGAAAAACATCTGCTTTATTGACTACGCCAAAACCTTTGACTGTGTGGATCACAACAAACTGTGGAAAATTCTTCAAGCGATGGGAATACCAGACCACCTGACCTGCCTCCAAGAAATCTGTATGCAGATCAAGAAGCAACAGTTAGAACTGGACATGGAAAAACAGACTGGTTCCAAATCAGGAAAGGAGTACCTCAAAGCTGTATCTTGTCACTCTGCTTGCTTAACTTATATGCAGAGTACATCATGCATAATGCTGGGCTGGAAGAAGCACAAGCTGGAATCAAGATTGCCAGGAGAAATATCAATAACCTCAGATATGCAGATGACACCACCCTTATGGCAGAAATTGAAGAAGAACTAAAGAGCCTCTTGATGGAAGTGAAAAAAGAGAGTGAAAAAGTTGGCTTAGAACTCAGCATTCAGAAAACTAAGATCATGGCATCCGGTCCCATCACTTCATGGCAAATAGATGGGGAAAGAATGGAAACAGTGATAGACTTTATTTTGGGGGGGCTCCAGAATCACTGCAGATGGTGACTGCAGCCATGAAATTAAAAGATGCTTGCTCCTTGGAAGAAAAGCTATGACCAACCTAGACAGCATATTAAAAAGCAGAGACATTATTTTGCCGACAAAGATCTATCTAGTCAAAGCTATGGTTTTTCCAGTGGTCATGTGTGGATGTGAGAGTTGGACCGAAGAATTGATGCTTTTGAACTGTGGTGTTGGAGAAGACTCTTGAGAGTCCCTTGGACTGCAAGGAGATCCAACCAGTCCATCCTAAAGGAGATCTGTCCTGGGTGTTCATTGGAAGGACTGATGCTGAAGCTGAAACTCCAATACTTTGGCCACCTGATGACTTATTTGAAAAAACCCTGATGTTGAGAAAGATTGAGGGCAGGAGGAGAAGGGGACGACAGAGGATGAGATGGCTGGCTGGCATCACTGACTCGATGGACATGAGTTTGAGTAAACCCCGGGAGTTGGTGATGGACAGGGAGGCCTGGCGTGCTGCAGTCCATAGGGTCACAAAGAGTTGGACACAACTGAGTGACTGAACTGAACTGAACAAAATGATAATATTTTGTATGTATTGGGTTAAATAGGAATGCTTGCCCAATGGTGTCTGACTCTTTGCGGCCCCATGGACTGTAGCCCGCATGCGCCTCTGTCCATGGGATTTCCCAGACAAGAATACTGGAATGGGTTAACCATTTCCTCCCCCAGGGGATCTTCCCAACCCCGGGATCAAACACGAGTGTCCTCTGTCTCCTGCATTGCAGATGGATTCTTTACCGATTGAGCCATTGGGGAAGCCCTGGGTTAAATATAAAATATTAAAATTCATTCTACCTGTTTTAAAATCTTTTTTTTTTAATGTGGCCACTGGAAAATTTTAAATTGCATCTGTGCCTGCATTCTATTTCTGTGGAATGGCACAGGCTGAGAAGGTAGGGGTGGAATTCTCGTTCAGTCGCTCAGTCATGTCTGACCCTTTCTGACCCCGTGGACTGCAGCACGCCAGGCTCCCCTGTCCTCCACTGTCTCCTGGAGTTTGCTCAGATTCATGTCCACTGAGTCAGTGATGCTATTTAACCATCTCAACCTCTGGCGCCCCCTTCTCCTTTTGCCTTCCGTCTTTCCCAGCATCAGGGTCTTTTCCAGCGAGTCGGCTCTTCAGAGGTGGGGGCTGTTTCAGCTGGAGCAGGAAGGGAACTCTGAGGGGAAGTGGCTGCTGCCTCGAGAGCTCATGCTGAGAAAGGCCCGCTCAGGAGAGGCAGAGGGATTTAGATGCAAAGGCCCTGGGGTCAGAGCAGCACGGGGGCTGGCGTCACCGCAGCGTGGGAGCACTGGGGGCCGGGGAAAGAGTGAGGTGGCATTTAGCGGTGAGCGGAGGGAGCACCAGGCTGGGCTGCGCCACGTGAGGAGCGTCCAGCGGCCCCTACATGCCGGGGACCGAGCTGGACTGGGGCTGCCCCCTCCCTAGCGTCCTCTGGGGCAGCTCTGGCCCCGCACAGCTGGGAAGGCCCAGCCGGTGCCCCCGACTGGGACAGCGGAGGTCAGCGCCGGTCACCGAGTCCCCATAGCACGCTCCCTGCAGCCCTGCCCGGGCCGGCCGCCGCATGTCCTCGGCCCGCTCGGGCTGACTCCCGCGAACACGCTCGCCAGAACTGTTGGGAAAGGCCCAGGGGAGCCGCCAGCTCCCGAAATAACCTTACGCCAGTTCCAGGACATCTGTGGGGGGGCGGAGTCCCGGGACCCCAAGCGGTGACATCGCAAGCCCAGTGCAGGGTGGGGGCTGGGGGGGCAGAGCGGGGCCGGCAGCGGGGGTGAGGGCGAGAGAAACCGGGAATGGACAGAGACCCGCAGAGGCACGTGAAGAAGCAGTGTTGTGGAGTGGGCAGAGGCGGTGGGTGGAGACGGGCGCCCTAGACTGGCAGCCCCAGCCCCTCCAGAGGGCCAGGCCGGGTGGGCCTCCAGGGCGCCTCCAGAGCGGGAGGGGGCTGTGCCCCTTGGCTGAGGTCCGGCTGGGCGGGCAGCTGAACGGGAGGTGGAGGTGGGTGGACGCTCAGCGCCGTGGGTGGGGAGCCCTGTCTGACCCGGTTGACCCCAGGGCCTCAGAGGTCATGAAGGACTCATCTCCTAGGCGCTCTGTGTTCCCAGGATGGAAGCTGAGGCCCAGAGAGGCCGAGTTCCTGCTCTCAGCCGCTCAGCAGGAGCACACCTTCCCCTCTGTGTCCCTCTCACATTTGCTCCCCATGCCCCCTGCTGGCGGGCTTTCCCTGCCCTGGGCCCCCTGGGGGTCATCCCCCGAGCGGCGTGGCCAGCACTGTGACCGCAGCCCCAGTAACAAAAGGGAAGGGGAGACCCACAGTGGGCTGGCCCCTGTGAGGGGGAGGTTGGGGGGAAGCGGAGGCCAGGGGTGCTGCCTGGGGAGCCAGGCCCTCCCCACCCCAGGACCCAGCCGGGAACTCTGAGCAGTGGGAACTGCAGGGTAGATTTTTTTTAAATTAAAGGGTCTTTACTGCAAGACCCCTATCGTGATCCACATGATCCATCCATCATTCGTTCAACAGACAATTACTAAATGCTCGTCATGTGCAGGGAGCTGGTGACCACAACGAGGTGAACAATGTAAACGGACGTCTAAGGCCACCTAGCCGCGGTGGGCCCCGTGTGGGGACACGGACGGGGCTGGAGTCTGCTCGGTCAGGGTCAGGGTCAGGGTCAGGGTCAGCACTCTGCAGGCTCTGGCATGTCCCCGGCCCACACGTCCCAGAGAAGAGTCGAGATGTTTTCTACTGGAAACCAAAACTGTCCATCAAACAACTCTCCCCACCCCCAGCAACGCTCCATCAAAGTATTGCTCGCTTTTTGATGATGGAAGTTTTACAATGTGTTTCTTGACCCCAGCAAGAAATGAAGAAAGTGAGTGCCCGCCAGGTGTGCACGGGAGCAGCAGAACTCGGGAGGGGCAGACACCGAGGCCAGCGCCCCACTGGCTGGAGGATGCCTATGCCCCCTGGCCGCAGCGGGTGTTCTGCACGAGGGCCAGGGTGGGCAGGACTCCAGGCCCAGGACAGAGGACAGGAGAGGGCCCTGGGGAGAGGCAAGGACAGGAGCGCGTGGTCAACAGGGAGCCGGGCAGAGGCTTCCACGGGCGGCGACTCCCCAGCGAAGGGTGGCCGGGGCCTTCAGCTCAGCAGAGGGCAGCAGCAGCGGGTGGGGGGAAGAGCAGCCGTCCCTGCTCACCTCCTCGCACTTCTTGGCCTCTGCTCGCCCCAGGCCCTCCCTGCCCCGGACAGACGGGGGGCCAGGGGCCGGGACCAGCTCGCCGCAGCCACCAGGACCTGCCAGGACCACCCCGCCCCGTCCCCGCTCCGACTGCGGCCCCCACTTCCCCAGGCTGGGTCGGGACACGAGATTCTTTCAAAAACATTTCCTTTGCAAAATAATCCTTCGAAATATGTTTTTGGAAACAGGCTCCTGATCAGAACAGGAAGAAGTTAATTACAGTCCCTCCCAGAGGGGCGCGGGGGAGGAAGCCTGGTGGTCAGGAACAGCAGCGAGGGCCAGGACCGCCGCTCTGACGCCACACCCACGCGAGGCCAGGGCTCCCATCCCACCCCCCGCCCCCCTCAGCCCGCAGATGGGGAGATGCAGACCCCGAGAGGCCCAGGGACGTGGCTGGGGACACAGGCTCAGGGCTGAGCAGGCCCTTCCTCCGCCGCGACGTGGTGTCCGTGTAGGAGCGTGGGTAGGCGTGTGCACACGTGTGTCCGTGTGGCTGTCTGTGTGTGTGTGAAGGTGAGCGTCCAAACAAAGGCTGTCTGGACCCCCCAAGGACCTGGGCAGGCCCCACTCTGGGCTGCCTTCTGGGAGTTTCTAGGCCAATCTCAGTAAGCCCTGAGGCCCACGGCCTGGCTCATGCCTTGCAGGTGTGAGGGCTCTGGTTATGTTGGACGCCTGGGGCGTCTGAACCCCGAACCTTGCTTAGGGCCAGAGGTCTAACCACCCAGCCCTCAGCACCAGGGCTCATCTAAGTGTGAGCTACGCAGTGAGCCTTGGGGCCATCCCTCCACACGCCTGTCCCTCTGACCATCCATCCACTCACCCCTCCATTTAGCGCCTGTCCTTCTGTCTGTATCAACTTCCTGTTGCTGTCGTAATAAATTATCGCAAACGCAGTGGCCTCAAACAACGCGAATCTATTATCTCACAGCCCCGTGGGACAGACATGGGTCTGGCCGGTGAGAATCAAGGTGTGACCAGGGCTGCATCCCTTCTGCAGGCCCCAGGAGAGGGTCTATTTTCTGGCCTTTTCCGGTTTCCAGAAGTGCCTGCATCCCTTGGCTGGAGGCCCCGGCCTCCGTCTTCAGAGGTCGCCATGCTAACACTCAGCCTCGCTTCCACCTTCACAGCTCTTCGGACCCCCTCTTCACTCACAAAAACCTCGTGGCCGCACTGGGTCCCCTGGCAAGGTCCAGGAAAACCTCTTTGTCCCTGTCTCAAGATTCTTCACTTAAAAAAAAAAAAGATTCTTCACTTATTACGTCGTCAAAGTATTTTGCCGCATAAGGGCAAGAAACCCATGGGTATCGGGGGAAGGACGGGGAACTCTTTGAGGGTGGTGGGGGCCACTATTCTGCCACCTCATCCTTCCGTCTATATGAGCATCTGCTTCTCCATCCATCCACTCTCCTGCCATCTCTCCATCTCTACGCCACTTATCCACCCGTCTAGCCAGCCAGCCAGCCCAGAATTTATCCAGCTGTCCTTTTATCCCTCTGTCCATCCGTCCCTCTGTCTTTTTTGTCCGCCCCCTCCGTTTATCTGACCACTCATCCTCCAAGCGTCCCTCCATCGGTCCTAATTTCCATCTTTCCTTTCTATCCTCTGTCCATCCACCCATGCATCCCTCCACTCACATGCCCCTCTGTCCATCTGTCTGTCCAGAGGGGGCAGGGGGCCAAGGGAGCAGGATCAGAGAAGCAGAGAGGACGCGGTGGGGACAGCAGGCGGGGCCCCGGACTCTGCCTGGCTCAGTGTCCTCTTTGCTCGGAGCTTCGCTCCTTCCTGGAACCCTGAGTTGTCACCACCACCACCCCCACCCCGACGGATGGCTTCCTCTGCCACGCCTACCCGCTCGGGGTGGGGGCTCCAGGAAGACAGAGGCCGCAGCTGGCCCTCCTGGTCTCTGACCCAAGCCCGAGGAGCTGGCGGGGTTGGACCCGTTGTCATGAGCAGGGTGGGCAACCCCCGTTCAGGCACAGCCCCAGAGGCCGCAGAGGGGCCCTGCTGCCCGGATGGACCAATAGATGCCCGGAGGAGCAGGTCCTCACCGACTCCACGTCCCTCCCCATCCCCCGCGAGCTCAGTACAAGGGGAGCCCTGGGTTCCAGGAAAGGCTGTGGGAAAGGCCCCTCGCAGACCCTTCTCTGGCCTCAGGGTGTCTCGCGGGGGAGTGTTGGTCACCCCAGGCTTGGGGAGAGGGCCCTGGACCAAGCCCAGGATGACTTGATAGGGAAAAAATGCCCCCAAGAGGAGAATCAGGCTCCAACTGCCAAGACACTCAGGCTTATCACAGCCTCATCCCCTTTATCTCCCTGCTGGGACGGAGGAGGGAGGGGCCTCGGGCTCGCTGGCCGCCCGTCCGGGGCTCCGAACCAAAGGGGAGGACCCGGTCGACCTCACTGTCCTCTGGGTCTCGCTGTCTCTGTGTCTGCATCTCTGACTCGTCTCCAACCACATCCTTCCTCTTGGGGCCTCTCTCTACAGCAGAGCGCCTGCCCTGGAGGCTGATCGCCGGGACTCTGCCCTCACGGCCCCGCCCACCCTAGACATGGGTCACCTCCCCAGGATGGCCTCCTGGCGGCTGTTAGGAGTGACTTACGGTGCTGAGCTCCAGGCAGTGACCCTCACACATGCCCCCCAGGGCCTGCATCCCTGTCTGAATGCCTGGACGCTGAGGTGTGGCCAGCCTGTGGTCCTGGAACAGGACACTGGTCAGCGCCTGTGACCCAGCCGGGCCCCAGGTCTGCGGCAGGCAGGCGCTTAAGGCCCTTCGGTAGGAGTGCTGGGTGGGTGGGTGGTATGTGGCTGGGTGGGCTTGGACAGACAGGTCATCCCCCAGCCTGGCAAAGGCGGTCATCAGTGCCCAGGGCCCGCCTGCCCCCGCCGGCCAGCTCAGTACCCCGGGCTCCCACGTGACCCCCACGTGACCCCCAGAGGCGCAGGCCGGAGAGGCTGCCACAGGTTCCTGGCGCGTGCCCTCTGGAGAAGCAGGCAGGAATGGGTGTGCCTGCCTCGTGGGCCAGGGCCCCGGGGAGGGGGCAGGAAGGGAGGCAGGCTGTGCCTGCGGGCATCCCGGAGGTCAGCTGGGGGGCAGGGCAAGCCGGGGCCGCTGGCAGCTTCAGGCTTCTCGGTCACCCCAGGCTGCCTCCAGCCTCGCCTGGGCCCCTGGTCCTCCCCAGACCCCCTGACCCCACGTCTGGGACCCACCCTGCTCCAGGGGAACCCCCGCAGCCTTGCACACCTAGTGGGGGAAGGATCTGGACTGGGGGGGATACACATGGAGTCAGGATCTGAACCCCGAACCAGAGCCTCACCCCCATCGGCATGGCCCAGGGCTTCAGCGTCCCTGTCCTGGGCCACAGCCGCTCTGCCTTCAGGACAGCCACGTGCCACCACCCCATCCCCAGGGACAGCCATGTCCCCCCGCCCTCCACGGACAGCCACGCTTCCCAACCCCCCACGGAGGCTTGTGCAGCTCTGGGCCCAGCCGGGAGGCCAGGCGGGCACTGAGGGGCCAGAGGGGCCGGGCCCCCACGGCACAAGACCTGCAGTCCTGCCACTGTCTCCGAGACCCCGCAGCAGGTCCCCCAGGCAGGAGCCCTGGTAAGGCCGGAGAGGCAGCTGTTTAGCGAGGGAGGGGCAGACGCGGCTGTCCCGAGTCAGAGGCCAGCCCCCGGGCCTGGCCCAGCGTCTGGCCACCTCCCGGGGGTCGGGGGCCCCTCATCTGGCTCCCGAAGCCCCCGGAGCCGCCCCACACCCTCACGGCCCCCATGAGGGTATGGGGCAGGGGGGGCTTGCCAACAGGGCGGAACCGCCGCACATTTGGGGCAGTCTCCAAGTGGGAGGGGGCTGGGGTTCAGCAAAGAAGGGAGGCTGGTAGGGGGGCAGGGGTCTGGCAGCGAGGGTTACAAGCCCCCTCCTCTGTCTCCAGGCTGCTGCTCGTCAGCCCAGCCCGCACACACCTGTCACGCACGCACACCTGTCACGCACGCACACACCTGCAGCTCACCTCCCAGGATAGCACTGGAGCTGGGCGGAGGGAACCCTGGGGCCCCTCAGCCACCCCTTCTCCCCGAAGCCCCAGCCCACTCAGCCACCAGCCGCCGGCTCTCCCGTCCCCAGGCCGACAGAGGGCCTGCCCGGACCTCAGTCTCCCCGCCGGCGGCGCTCTGGGCTCCCGCGTCTGCAGGGACCGCCTTGCATCCACCATCCGGAGGGTCGGATTTACGGTCCCGGGGCCACACCCCATTCTCTCTGTGGCGGGGGTGCACGGGGCCACGGCCAGGCCTCCTGTCTTCCCCTCAGGCCCTGCCTGGGGCGGGGGCTGCGTCCTGTCCGTCTGCCCATTGTTCCCAGGCCACCAGGGCCTGACCGCCCCGCCCCCACTGCAGAGGCGGGGAGCCGGGGAGCCGGGTGGGGAGGGAGGCCAGACCTGTTAACAAGCTCCTTCCCAGCCCCCACCCGCCTTAACTCCCCAGGCCCTTCCCAGGCGGAAAATTCAATTAGTTTCGAGCAACTGCTCTGCTGAAGAGCCAGAGAAAGGGGCAGCGGAGAAAGGGGATCCGCCTGGCGGCTGGTGTGTGTGCTGGGGGCGGGGGGCGGCTGGGGGAGAGGGGCCTGGGGGGCCAAGAGCCTGCCTAAGTCCCTGCGTCTCTGCCGCGTCCCCGTCTCTGAGTGTCTCTAAATGTGACTTTATGTGTCCCCCGTGTGCGCACATCATTCCCTGCACAAGCCCCCGCGGCCCTCAGCACCGCCGTGTGGGCCCCTCAGGAGTCCACTGCAGGCTCTGGGTTCCCATGGAAGCCTGGGGGTGGGGGGCGGCGCACATGGGAGGGTGGGACCCCCCGCGACCTGCGCCGCGCCCGCCTCCCCCTCACCGTGCGCGCGCCCCTCTGTCTGGCTCCTCGCTGACCTCTCTCCTGTCCTCAAACACTGCAGTCTCGTGGCCGCAGGGCCTTTGCACACACCGTCCCCCCAGGCCCGGCAAGCTGCCCCTGCAAGAAGCTCGTCCCAGTGTAGGTCAGTCCTTCGTCCTCCCTAGGCTTCAGGGAGTGGCCTGTCTCCTCCTGCAGGGCGTGGGGAGCAGTCCTCTCTGGATGTCTCTGTCCCAGAGTTCAGCTTGGGGCCTGGCACACAGGAGGCGCTCTAGAAATGCTGACTGAGCGAAGTACCAGGCCCACACAGAACTTTAGAAAACGAGTCCTGTCTCTGCCTGGCGAACTCCTATGTACCTGCCATGGCCCAGCTTCTAGGACCTCCTCCTTCAGGATGTCCATGGGATCAGTAAGGAGCCTCGCATTCAGCCCTCAGCCTGGAGGTCTGCACTTTCCTCTGGCACCCATTATCCCTCCACCATCTCCCTCTGCCCAGCCAGGTACCCCTTCACGGAAGGCCTCTGTGTCACCAGAATGCAGGACAGGGCGGGGTGCCCACCTGGCCCATCCCCTCCTCCTGGCACGCCTGTCCCCACCGTCCAGCCAGCCTCCTTCCTTCTGCCTCTCTCCTGCCCGCCCGCTCAGCTCAAGGGCCTTCCTGAGCCCTGTCGGGGGGCGCGGGCGGAGAGGTGCCCAGCCGAGCCGGACGTACAGGGGGCATGAGGGACACGGAGCTGCCAGGGGCCGCGGGCAAGAGTGCACACAGACGCCAGGGCACCGGGTGGGCGGAGGGGGCAGCCCCCGAGCACTTCCGGGTGGCCCCCCAGACACTGCCAGGGGCCTGCTGGGGAAGAAGGGAGGTTTGGGAAGGCAGACGTGGGGAGGGCCGTGTGCAGGAATGCGGGCCGGCCCCGCCTCTTTCCCCGAGGAGGGACAGAGGCAGATGGCAGCTGGGGGCTGAGAACGCAGGGGGAGGCTCCGATGGGCGACCCCCTCCTTGGGATCCGGGGGGACGCAGCCTTCTCAGGTTCCCAGCCCCCCGCCCTTTGCCAGCTGTGTGCAGCTGGGGCCCTGCCCTGAGAAACCCAACACCAGTGGGGGCGGGGGCCCAGGGCTGCAGACGGGCTTCCCGGGCTGGGGCCGCGGGCCGCGTGTGACCGACTGTGTCTGTAGGCAGGAACAGGGGTGCCCTGTGAGCAAAACCCAGGGCCAGCCAGGGCTGAGGCTGGGATCCCTGGGGGGCATCAAGGCCCTGAGCCTCAGTTTCCCCAGGATCGTGCCTCCAGCTCCTTTCTCCAGAGGGAGACGCGTCACCTCCCTGCAAAGCCAGGGCTCAGCCCGCGACCCCTTCTCCACGCCAGTATGAGGGTCTGAGGCTCGGGGACACATCCAGTGCCCGGCAAGTGGGCTCTGCCTCCGGAGGCCAGTGCAGAGAGGCCTTCTCCTGAGCCCTCAGGCCCCGCCGCCCCCCCGGGCACCCTTGCCCACTGCCAACTCCACCTTGCCGACAGGGAAACTGAGACCCCGCCCGGGAGCCAGCTGCCAGAGCCGCCCTGCAGGGACCCCCGTTCTGCCCGGAGCCCGGGGGAGGGGGCCAGCCGGGTGGGCAGGGGGCCGCCAGATGGCTGTAATCCCACCTCAGCAGGGGCTTAGGCACCTGCCCAGCCTCCCCCGCCCCCGCGGGCCTGCCCAGCATTTCTGCACATCTCCCCCCACAGGGGCTTCCCCCGCTGGGGCGGGCGGAGGGACTCTCTCCCCACCCACACCCCCACCCCATTTCCTCCTTCCTGAGCCCCTGTCTCAGTGCTGGGGAGGGCTGAGCGCTCTGACAGGTCACCTGAGCGCGTCTTCTGGGCAGGCTCGGGGACAGCTCACTTCTGAGCTGGGGGCAGGGTGGGATGGGTGTGGGCCCGGGGGTGGGGGTGAGGGTCAGACAGCCCCTGCCCACGCCTGTGTCCATGGCCGCGTTTGGGGTCCCCTTCAGCCCTGAACTCCGGGACTGAGCGGGCTCAGGCCCACCGTGCCCCGCGCTGACCCCCGAGCCCATGCAACCCGGCGTCATGGACACGCGGCCTCCTGCCGCCGCACCACCCCTGTGAGCCTCCTCCCGGGGCCCACTCTGACCCCCATCACCCTCCCCAGCCTGGGCGCCCCTGCTGGCATGGTGCACGGGCACTCAGCTTCTGGGGGCAAGTGGGGCAGGAAGGTGGGACTCAGACTCGACCCGGCCCACCCCGCCCGCTGAGGGCCCCCTGCTCCCTGACTGCCGCCTTTCAGGGTCCGGCAGGCCTTTTCAGGGCTGACTGATGGCAGGCCTGCATTTCCATGTCAATGGGCCGGGCCGGGCCGCCTGGAAAGCTGGTTAACAAGCCCCCAGCCCCATGGGGGAGGCTGTGTGGGGTGTTAACACAAGCCCCATTCTCTGGGGCTCTGTGGCCTTGCGGTTGCTATGGCGCCCTGCGTGGCCTCTTGGGCCACGGCTAATCCTTTCCCTGGGCCTTTCATCCCAGCCGTCCCACCCCCAGGCTGGTCGCTGGTGACTCAGGGATGCCCAACAAGGCTGGTTTCTCTGCCGGGGTCAGAGCAGGCCATAAATCCAGCCCCCAGGTCTGCGCCCCCCCCCCCCCCCCCGCCCTTTGTCCCTGGCATTGTCCCTGAGTCCCCCCCCTCCTCCTCTGGGAGCCTCAGAGGTGGGAAGGGGAGCCTTGGTCCAGTGGTCAGCTCCTGTCCTGGGAGTGGAGGGTCTCCAGGCCCACCCCGGGCCCTGTCCTCTGCTCATCCGCCCCCTCACCCACGTGCTCATGGCTGTGCACGGGACCGCCTTCTCCCGCAGTCCCGCGCTGAGAGCCTGGCCTCCGCGCTGCACCCGGGAGGCGCCAGGCCTGCGCCTGCCCTCTGTCTGTTTTCTGTCTGCAAGTTTTCTCCCTAGATGTCTCAGATGCACCCTGTGCCCCTCCCGATCTGAGTATTCACTCGAATGTCACCCTCCCCGTGAGGCCACAGGCCCTGCCCTTCTGCCCTCCCAAGTCCAGCACCGGTTCTGTTCTTCCTGTAACCTTGTCCCTTCCCACACGCCCTGCAGAGTTCCGTGTAGTCCTTCTCCCCCGGGTGCCAGACCCACGAGCACAGGGCCCCAGCCCCAAGCGTGTGCCTGGCTTCTGGCAGGCGGTGGGCGCCCTGCATGAAGGGATGGGGCGCTCTCATCGAGAGGTGGATGAGGTCCCAGGTCTGGGCTGCTCTGAATTCACACCAGAGGTCTTCACTGTCCCGTTTGCCTCCTGGGTGCAGTCCTTCCACACACCGCTTCCTGTTGCATCCTGTCCCCAGGGAAAGAATCATGCAGTCCGGCATCCCCAGGATTCGATTAGCCTGGATGCCAGACCCACGCTTGGCTCCCCACGGCGCCTCTCCTGCCTCTGCTTGCATGCCTCCAGAGATGGGGAGCTCACCATCGGGGTGGTGCAGTTGGGAGAACTTGCTTCCAGTTCTGGGTTCCAGCTCAGATGTCAGGGGAGCTCAGCTTGATGGGAACCTTGCCAGGGGCTCCTGTCTTGGGGTGCGTGGTGGCTGCTCTCTGGCTGGGGGCCATGGATGAGTGACTGTTAGAAGGATTCAGGCCTGATAAGCCGGGAGCATCCTCCCTTGAAACTGGCCTGTCTCTCCTCACCCTTTTGGGCACCTGCTGATGCTCACCCTTGGCCTCCGTTGCTTTCTCAACCTCTCGGGAATCATGTGAGGCAGGAAGAACAGGACACCACCCCGTTTCACAGCTGCGAACACTGAGTCTTAGGCGGAAAGGGCTAGAGCCTCCAGCAGGGAGGCAGCGCCTGATTTCCAATCCTGGGCCTCTCCCTAGGTGGCAAGGGGTGACGGCCCAGGCTTCTCACTGAGGGGCCTCGTGAGACAAGACAGCTTTCTGCCCAGTCCTGAGTGAGAAGCGTGTGGCCCAGGCTTGGACCCTCCGCCCATTTCAGCCTCCCATGACTCTCGGCTCCCAGGGGCCATGGGAGTGACTAGGAGGCTGGCTACCCAGATAGATTCCTGCTGCCCGGACTGCCCGGACCAAGGAGGCCTGGGCCACCCTGGGGGAGAGGGGACAGCCATGCAAAGATGCAGGTGAGGTGCCGGCTGGCCGGGCCCCGGGAAGGCAGCAGTGGTGAGAGAGGCTGAAGCTCAGAGGGACGGCCCGCCAAGGGGTTCAGTGAGGAAGGGCCCTGAGCGGGCCCAGGGCCCACGGAGCCTCTGGCCCCGGGGGGGGGGGGGGGGTGGGAGGAGCCGAGCCAGCCTCTGCTTCCTCGCCCCACTGGACGGCAGAGGGGAAAACGTCCTGTTCCCCAGAGGTGGGAGGGAGCGTCAGGGGCCCTGAGAGGAGGAGGGGTGGGGAGAGGGCCTCTCTCTGCCATGTGTAGGCGGGAGCCGGATTCCGGGGCTCCCCGGGGAACCGAGGAAGACCTAGCTTTGCAGCTGCCATCACCAAGCTGCAGGCCAAGGCCGCCCCTCCCCCGCACTTCCTGCCTTCGCTCCTCCCCCAGGCCGTAGGCAGACAGGTTGTGAGGGTCAGCACCTCTTGCCGTGTGGCAAGCATCACTGCACCCGGAGAGGACGCGAGGACCAGAACTGTCCGCAGGACTCCCGGGAGGATGACGTCCGGCAGGCGCTGTGAGGGTTGCCTGCGGGCGGGCTCAGCCGTGGGGAGCAAACACTAGCCTCAGGGGCCCCTGTCCCCCACCAAGTCCAGCCCTGGGTGGAGCTGGCAGAGCAGCAGCCCTTGATTGTGGCCACGCTGGCCCTCAGGGAGGGGGTCGCAGGCCCCTGGGGGGGGCACCCAGATCTGCCGCTGCGTGGGTGCCTGAGGTCTGCAGCGGCGCTGGTCGGCGAGTCTCGGCAGGCCCAGCCACCTGGGCACCCGCCCAGCTTCGCGCCTGCAGGGGCCCGGGGCCCCCACACCCAGCTCGGCTTCTCTCCATCCCCCTAGCCCCGGCCCAGCCCCCCGAGCCCGGACCACCCAGCAGCTCCTTAGCACCAACCAAACTGGGGTGCCCTGGATGGGGCCGGCTGCCTGCTCAGCCCGTCTCCACTGCAGCACGTGGGTAACAGCAGCGCTGAGCAGGGCGCCGAGAGAGCCTGTGAGGGGCTCGGGCTCGGGAGACGGGGTCTCCCCAGAGAGACAGACAGAGCAGGGGAGGCCCCCGGAGTGAGGCCGACTTGGGTTCACGCCTCAGCTCTGTGTTTAAAGACCTTCCCTGACCCGGCTTCTCTGGCTTCTCAGTGGTAAAGACTCCGCCTGCCGATGCAGAAGACCTGGGTTCCATCCCTGATCCGTGAGGCTCCCACATGCCTCGGAGCAACTAAGCCCGTGAACCACAAGTACTGAGCCTGCGCTCTGGAGCCTGGGAGCCATGACTGCTGAGCGCACCGGCCACGACTCCCGAAGCCTGCGCACCCTGGGGCCCCTGCTCTGTGACAAGAGAGGCCACCGCGATGGGAAGCCGCGCCCCGCCAGGAAGGACAGCCCCCGCTCGCCGCAACTGGACCAAAGCCTGTGCAGCAGCGAAGACCCAGCGCAGCCAAAAGTAAATGTCACACATAAAAAGGCATTCCCCGGGCATAAACTCCGGCCTGCGCCCCGTGATTCTGCAGTGACCAAGGCAAGATTGGGCTCTGGAGGTCATGCTGTAGCAGGGGGGGACTGATGATGCCACGGTGACGGGGCCAGGACACCGCCTGCTGCTGCCCTCACCACACACCAGGCCTGCGGGGTCAGCTCACGCGATCCTCACTGCACCCTTTGACGTAGGTCTCCTAACGGCTCCGATTTCACAGGGTGAAGAGCCCAAAGCACAGACAGGTTCTGACTCACCTGAGGTCACGCCGCTAATGCACAATCTGCAGAACTAAGACTTCACGACCAGGAGTGTGGCTCTGAGAGGCAGACAAGCAGGGTGACCATCCGGCCCAGCCCTCAACCTCAGCTTTCCCAACCGCCCAGCTCAAGATGCTGAGGTCTCTCCGGTCAGACCCAGGGCCGGGCCGGACAGTCAGGAGCAGGAAGTGGCAGGCGGGGTGTCCTGGCCACAGGCTCGGAGGGCCCTCGTGCCGGGACCCCCAAATGCGGGGCCTCCTTTCAGTTCCTATAAAACGAGGTCGCGACTGTGACCCCCCCAAGAAGGACCAGGCGGCCGGGGAGCACAGGCCCCTCACCCAGGAAGGCTTCCAGGCTCCATCTGGCCGCCTGCAGCTGGCAGCCACTTGCCTGAGCCGGTGGGCCCCAGATGGGCCCCGCGCCCCCGACCGGGGCAGGCTGGGGCTGCAGAGCTGGCGGCTAGTGAGGACCACACCCCGGGCGGGGGTGCGGCACAGGGGTCGTGGGAAGGGGCATCGAGGGAGGTCCCCGGGGACACACCTGGACGGCCCAGCCTCCGGGGGGACTTGGAAGATGGCATCAGAGCCTGCCCAGGCCCCCCCCCCCCCAACCCCACCCCTGAGGCCAGACGGCCACCCCGCCCGCCTGCCTTCCGTGCTGCCGCCCCTGGGGACTGACCCGCCCTCTGGCTCCACAGAGGCGAGGATGAGACGAGGCAGAGGAACCGGCCGTGCGGGACACCTGAGCCCGCTGGCCAGGCCTCCCAGGGGGTGGCCGCCCGGGGCTGGGAGGCTGAGACACAGCCTGTTCCCACCGGTTGCCCCCAGAGGGCCTGGGAGGAGGGAGGTCAGCAGGTGGTGGGCCATCTGGGGCCTCGACCCGCTTCTGACGGGCAGAGAGACCAGGCCAGGCCCCTCCTGGCCTCAGGTTGTTTATCTGTGGCCAGAGACACTGTCCCTCGCTTCCAGGGTCCCTGGAAGCCACGCAGACGTGTAGGAGCCTCACCCCATGCTACATTCGGCAGGCCGAGCCCAGAGCAGGGCTCACAGAAGATGTGGTGGAGCTCCCAGCTCTGCGAGTCGGGGCCGAGGAGGCCACCCTCAGCGTGGGAGCCCTCAGGCCCGGCCTCAGTCCCAGCTGGTGAGCTCGGAGCCAAGCCTTCTGCTTGTTGAAAAAGGAGCCTTGGAGGAGAAGTGGAGCCTGTGTCTGGCACCGTGACTCCAGGCGGAAGGCGCCTTCCGCTGGTGGGGCAATCACGGGGGGTGAGCTCTGGGCCTCACTGGCCCCGGGCCTGGTGGCCACTTGCCCGGCGCTCATGCCCAGACCTGAGGCTCATGCCCATGGCCTGCTAGTGGGAGGCCCCTGCAGAGTGCCGGCTGTTGAGGGGGTGTCGGCCCATCGACGCGTGCCCTCTGTCCTTACATGGGGCGGGGCCCGGGGCCCCCAGGACCAGCCGCGGGCACAGGGGTGCAGCACCTATCTGTCCACCCATCCCATCCACATTTCCGGGGGCAGGCCTGGAGCTGCCTGCTCTCCAAGCTGCCGCCCCCGCTCCCATCAGCTGGGCTCCCTGCCCCTCCTGACTCACACACGTCAAGGGTGACTTCCATGGCCCCCAGGCTGCCGTGATGAAGTGCAGGGCCTCTGGCGGGCAGTGAGGGGAGATGCAGCCTCCCAGACCCTTGGCATTTAAGGGTTGAATGGTGTGTGTGGGGGGGTGTGTGTGTGCCCAGCCATGTCTGACTCTTTGTGACCCCATGGACCAGAGCCCGCCAGGCTCCTCTGTCCATGGGATTCTCCAGGCAAGAATACTGGAGTGAGTTGCCATTTCCCTCTCCAGGGGATCGTCCCAACCCAGGGATTGAACCCGCATCTCTTGTATCTCTTGCATTGGCAGGCAGATGGATTCTTTACCACTGCACCCCCTGGGAGACCCTGGTTGAATGATGGCCTCCCCCAAAAAGGTAAGTCCAACTCTTAACCCCCAGAACTTGTGGAGGGGATCTTATGTGCAGAGTCTTTGCAGACATAATTAAGTGAAGGACCTTGGGATGGGGGTCAGCCTGGATTTGTTGTTTTTCAGTTGCTAAGTTGTATCTGACTCTTAGCAACCCCGTGGACTTCAGCACGCCAGGCTCCTCTGTCCTCCACTATCTCCCTGAGTCTGCTCAAACTCACATCCACTGAGTCAATAATGCTATCTAACTATCTCATCCTCTGCCTCCCTCTTCTCCTTTCACCTTCAATTTTTCCCAGCACAGGGTCTTTTCCAATGAGTCAGCTCATCTGGTGACTAAGGTATTGGAGCTTCAGCTTTAGCATAAGCCCTTCCAATGAACTTTCAGGGTTAATTTCCTTTAGCATTGACTGGTTTGATTTTGCAGTCCAGGGGACTCTCAAGAGTCTTCTCCAGCACCACAATTCAAAAGCAACCATTCTTTGGCACTCAGCCTTCTTTATGGTCCAACTCTCACATCTGTACATGACTACTGGAAAAATCATAGCACTGACTATACAGACCTTTGTCAGCAAAGTGATGTCTCTGCTTTTGAATATGCTGTCTAGGTTTGTCATAGCTTTCCTTCCAAGAAGCAAGCCTCTTTTAATTTCATGGTTGCAGTTGCTGTCCATAGTAATTTTGGAGCCCAAAAAGTAAAATCTGTCATTACTTCAAATTTTTCCCCTTCTCTTTGCCATGAAGTGATGGGACTGGATGCCACGATCTTCGTTTTTTGAATGTTGAGTTTCAAGCCAGCCTTTTCATTCTCATCTTACACCCTCATCAAGAGGCTCTTTAGTTTCTCTTCACTTTCTGGCATTACAGTGGTATCATCTGCATATCTGAGGTCGTTGATATTTCTCCTGACAATCTTGATTTCAGCTAGTGATTCATCCAGCCCGGCATTTCACCCAATGTACTCTGCACAGAAGTTAAATAAGCAGAGCAACATTATACAGCCTGTCCGACGCCTTTCCCAACTTGGAGCCAGTTGTTCCATGTCTGCTTTAACTGTTGCTTCTTGACCTGCACACAGGTTTCTCAGGAGACAGGTCAGGTGGTGTGGTACTACCATCTCTTTAAGAATTTTCCACAGTATGTTGCGATCCACACAGTCAAAAGCCTTAGCATAATCAATGAAGCAGAAGTAGATATTTTTCTGTAACTCCCTTGCTTTCTCTATGATCCAAAGAATGTTGGCAATTTGATCTCTGGTTCCTCTGCCTCTTTGAAACCCAGCTTGCTCATCTACAAGTTCTCAGGGCACATACTGCGGAAGCCTAGCTTAAAGGATTTTGAGCATCACCTTGCCAGCATGGGAAATGAGCCTGGATCTGGTGGATCCTAAATCCAGTGAGAAGCACCCTGCGAAGAGGAGCAGAGAACACGGAAACATGCAGGGGAGACGTGATGACGGAGGCGGAGGTCGGAGCGATGCTCCCACTCGCCCAGGAATGCTGAGGGCCGTGAGCACTCCTTGGAAGCTGGGCGAGAGGCCTGGGGGGAGCAGACGCCCCCTAAGCCTCCAGAGGAACCCGACCACCCCTGCCCACAACTTGATCTCGGACTCCTGGCCTCCAGAACTGGAAGACAATAAATACCTGTTATTTTAAGCCAAGTTCATGGTCACTGCTTACAGCAGTCCAAGGACGCTAATACAGGGGAAGCGGGGGTGGGTGTCTGAAAAGGCTTATCTCCCAGAAGCCAGGAGGGCAGGGGGCGGGGGACAAGGGCCTGGAGGATTGCACCTTCCCTGGACTCGAGGGGCTGCTCACTGACCCCTGCTCCCCGACAGGGGTTTTCAGCCGTTGGTTCAGGTGCATTGGAGGATGACCTGGGGTCAGCCGTCGATGCCACAGTCATAAGTGTACTGAGCTGGGAGGGCCCAGCTGCGTCCTTCCAGAGCTGGCTGTGGGTCACTAAGCAAGTCCTGCCCGCCTCGGGGTCTTTAGCCACTTCTTAGGGCAGTGAGAACTTGGGGGGGCATGTCTGCTGGGGTCCCCAGGCAGCGGCTCAGCTGGGAGGTGCTGGGGGATGTCGAGAGGGCCTGGCACCACCAGCTGGCCCTGAGGTGCCGCGTTTGGGCCCACGGGCAGAGCCCACAGGCAGAGGCGGGATGCTCCCGCTCGACTCGCCCTGCCTCTGGGGCTAGCCTGGGGACAGCAGCGGTCGAGGAGGCTCCTGGAGGAGGAAGAGGCAGAGGGTTTGCATGAACTCCGGGGGAAGCTGACTCAGCCTCCGGGAGCCCCACTTCTCCAGGCAGTGCCTTCCTGATCAGACCAACCTTCCGTCCAAAGTCTCTGCCACTGGCCGGACAGGAAGCACGTGGCGCAGACCACAGCCCACCCCGGCCCCCGCCGGCTCGCTGGCCTGGCCCCGGCCTCCCACCTTGGCCTGGCCACCTCTCTGGGGAGCAAGGTCGAGGCTGGCCCGCCCCGCCCCTCCTTCCCGAGTCTGCAGCTGCGCCAGGGGGAAGGAGGCGGCTCGAGCTGCAGGGGCCGGCCCTGGGCGTGTGTACACGTGGACACACGTGTCCTCTGCACTCAGCCACACGCTGGCTGGCTGGCACGTGCAGAGTCGGAGCCACCGTGGCCCCCTCCCCCCAGCCAGGGCACACGGGCTCCCCTGCACGTGTGTGAAGGCAGGCACGCATATGCACACACACACAGACACAAGCGTGTGTGTGCTCTGAGGAGTTCAGCTGGGCTCTGTCTGCCAAACTGTGCGCATGGCCCCGAGCGTCAGGGCCCGAGGACCGCGCTGGGGAAGGGCGATGGGGACGCGGCGCGGGGTGTTTGGGCAGCTGAGGCGTCTCACTCACCCCGACAACAGCCTGCCCATCCCTGGATGAGACTCGAGTCTTCAGGCCCTGCGGTTGGCGCCCGAAGCCGTCGGCCTGCAGCGGCCTGATCCCTCCTCGCCTCCAGCGGGGACTGACCTGTGACCAGTCAGCCCAGGACGAGCCCTGCAGTCAGGGCAGAGGCCAGGGGAGGACCTCGGGTCAGCAGAGGCTGCAGAAAGCCTCGGGAGGGCTGGGAGGGGCCACCGCGCTGACCAAGGACAAGCGACTGAGATCCCGCCATCGCGCTCTGCGCACCAGGCTGGCTGCAAAGGAGCACCCTTTCCCCAGCACGGCCTGGGGCGGCCGGCGAGGCGGCCGGCGAGACGCCCGGCAGGGTCCTCAGGACCCAGTGCGGACACGGCCCACCCGCGGGGCCAGCTTTCCCGAGACCGCACGCTGACGCAGGGCTGTGTGTGCTTGCGTACACGTGCCAGCCTGGGCCCCATCCCTGGCGGACGCCCCGTCAGCCCCAGCCCGGGGCTCCCATGGGCAGGGAGGCGCATCCCTGTCTGGCCGGGATGCTGCGGTTCCCACGCTGTCACAATGACCACACAGCCGGGCGGCCCCCCCAGGGACGGAACCTAATCTCGGGCTATTGAAGATGGCAAAGCCGCGGCCCCTGCCCTGAGCCAGCAGACGGCCCCGGGGACAGCTGATCCACCGCCGCCCTCGCCTCAAAGGGGGACACTGTTCCCCCGGGGCCCCCCGCCCCGCCGGGCTGCTGGGATAGAGTGACACAGTGGCAGGCAGGGGCGGGATGGGGGGGCGCACACCCCCGCCCCCAGGCGCAGGGGGCTGGCCTCAGAGCGCCACGATTGGAGGGCAGTCTTCGGGTCTGGAGGACAGCTGAGAAGAGAGAGCCTACCTGCCCGGGACCCCCACGCTGGGCGGAGGACAGACAGTCCCCAAGGCTGGGGACCCTCCCTCCCCCCACCTGGAGGGGTGAGCCGAGGGCCACGCTACGGGCTGGGGTGGGCGGCCTGGGTGTAGGCTCAGGCAGAGGCTCCAGCCGGGAGGGCGGGAGCATTGTCTGCTGGACTCGGGGTGTGCAGGGAGCAGGCGGAGGACGCGGTGGGGTCGGGGGGACGCCAGCCCTCCGAGAGGGTGGTGAGGCGGGAGCCAAGGAAGGCGCTGGACCAGAGCACCACTTGTAGGGTCGGGGCCTCCAAGACCACGCAGTCAGCGCCTCATTCCGCTCCAGCTCCCGGCGGGGACTCAGGCACCTTGGGCTTGGAACCGGCCTGGAACTGTGACCGCCTCCCACCGCAGGCGGCCAGGGAAACTGTGGGCCAGAGGGGTGCCGGGGCGCCACAACGTGGTCCCCAGGGCGGGCTTCAGCCGGGTGCC
Organism: Cervus elaphus; assembly: GCF_910594005.1. Lineage (NCBI taxonomy): Eukaryota > Metazoa > Chordata > Mammalia > Artiodactyla > Cervidae > Cervus > Cervus elaphus. The sequence goes on along the minus strand of NC_057824.1, from coordinate 54,248,267 downwards.
CCGCACCTTGGTCCCGTCGAGTCGGGGCCTTGCGAGGAGACAGGGGCCCCAGGCCTCTGCAGGGCTGACATCGCTGTCAGGGGAAGTGATCCTCCAGAATGATCCCAGAGCTGACCCGTGGGCGCCCGGCGGGCTTGCCCCTTCCCAGCTTCCTCTGGCTGCAGGGAGCTTTCTGAGTCAGCTGTGGTCGCTTGGCCAACGTTCACGGTCACTGCAGCCTTCCTCCCCGGGTGCAGCAGGGAGGGGCCCTCAGACAGGAGGTAACCCTGGGCCCTGAAGGGGCCCTGCGGCTCTGCTGGTCAGACGGTGGTGGTGGACAGCCCCACGCCCAGGTGCGTTCTAGAACCGGGGTGGGGGGCACTGGGGCAGATCCCCCCACCACCACTGTGTGACGCAGGTCAACTCACTTCCCTCTCTGAGCCTCAGCTTCCTCATTTGAAAATGAGACCGGGAGACACGCCCTACTAAGCCTGTGAGCCTGCAGCCACGCAGTCCCCCTGCTTTCCTGCACACCCCCACCCCGCCGGCTCCACTCCTCCATGCAGTTGGCAGAGAGTACTGAGGGGCCTTCAGTTCAAGGCCTGGCAGGCACCAAGCGGCGCAGCCCAGGGGCTGGGGGGGGTGGGTCGCCCTTGCATTTGAGGGCAGGGTCTATGAGAAGCCCACGGGAGCGGGAGCGGGGCCCCAGGAGCTTAACCTGGCAGGCGCATCGGCAGTTCCGTCTGCTGCTTCTGTCAATACGAGCCTTCCTGTTTTGGAGATTAAACCTCGGCTGAGCAAACAGCTTGCAAGGAGGCCCCTCCCTGCAACCTCCCTACTCTGGCCTGTCCTGAGGCTGGAACCACCTGGAGGCGGGGAGTGGGTGGGGGGCAGCAGGCCTGGAAGGAGCCCCCAACCCCTAGCCAAGCCCCCACAGCACACCCCAGCCCTCGCCCCAGCCCCCACTGACCCCGCCGCGGCCTTCAACGGAAGTCCCCTGTGTAATCCTTCCGCCTTCCCCAACACCCTGCCTGCAGCATCCTCTGCCCTCAGGTGACCTCCTGCAGGAAACAGGGAGCAAGCTGCTGCTGGAGGCCCCGCTGCCAGGCACACGCCCACCTGCTGTGAGCCCAGACCTGGCCGGAGGGCCACCCCTGGGGGCCCCACGAGGCCCGAGCCTGGAGACAGACCTGTCATTTCACTGGTGATTTCCCCTCAGCCTCCTGGTATCGTGGGTGGGGAGTTTTCTGTTGTTTGGGGCCCATCTGGTATGTAGCAGGACACTGAGCAACATCCCTGCCTTCCATCGACTAGATCGACTCGCAGACCCCAGAGTTGTGACAAGCAAAAACGTCTGCAGGGGGCCAAGATGACCGTTGGTCGAGGACGAGGCCGGGGGAGGGTGGGGGGGCAAGCCCTGCAGACAGTGTACAGACAACGAAACCGGGGCTGCAGAGGGCAGGCAGAGATTAGAGGCCCAGGCCTCCCTCTGACGCTGGCCTGGCCCAGGCTCTGTCCTGTCCCCCACCCCTTCCCACCAGGGTCCACCCACCTCCAAGCAACGTGGCCCTGCCCTCTTCCGAAAACCCTCCGTAGCCGCCAAGGAAGGGAGGAGGGCGCACCAAGGCCCAGGTGGCCCCGCGCCCTCCCAGCTTCCTCCTTCTCTGACCACAAGGACACGAGGCCCGAGGGATGGACAGACAAGCGGGGGGCATAGCCTTGCCTCCTGTGTCTTGGCTGAACCGCAGTTGCTTCTCCTCCTTTGGTAAAGCCACCTGGGGCCACGTCCCTCTTGCTCACAAACCCTGTGGCTCCCCAGGGTCTCCGGGCCTGGATCTGAGGCTCCTGCAGGCCCGTTTTCCACCGCTCCTCTCCCCACGCCCCATCTAAAGACACTCTCTCCATCCCCCCAGGCGGCCCGGCCCTGCTCCCTTCCCCAGACGTCAGCTGCAGAGTGGTGTGTGTGCCCAGTCGTGTCCGGCTCTCTGTGACCCCACGGACTGTAGCCCACCAGGCTCCTCTGTCCGTGGGATTCTCCAGGCAAGAGTACTGGAGTGAGTTGCCATGTCCTCCTCCAAGGGATCTTCCCGACCCAGGGATCGAACCCGCGTCTCTTCTGTCGCCTGCCTCGGCAGGCGGGCTCTTTACCCCGAGCGCCACCTGGGAAGCCTCGCAGGGCGAAGGTCACCATCCTCTCCTGGACGCCTCCTTTGAAGCCGTGTACCCCAGCCCCGGCAGGAGGTGGATTCTCCCTCGCCCAGGCCCCCAGCACCCTTGGACCTGACAGAACTTCCAGCCCCTACCACCCTCCCTCTGTCTGGGGAATAGCTGGATGCCAGCAGGCTCCTCCCTGTGAGACTGTGAGCTCCCCGGGCCCAGGGGTGGCGTCTCGGTCACCTCCTCCCTGCCCTGGAGCCAGATCAGATTGGAATGGAGCAAGGGCCCAGGGGTGTCCTTGGGGGTGAATGGACAGCTGGATGGACAGACAGACAGGTGGACAGATGGGTCCCGTGGTGGCGGCTCATCCCCCTGTGGGTGTGACTGCCACGCCTGGGCATGGAACCGCCCCCTCTTCCAGGCAGCCTGGAATATCGAAGGATGCCACCTCCCCCTGCCCCGACTCCAGAGAGCAGGATGGAAGATAACACCCTCTCGCGTTACCGAGGAGGGTCCTGAGGCTAGGGAGACAGAGACCAGCTCAGGACCACACAGGGCAGGAAGCAGGTTCGCTTGGAGCCAAGACAGCCCCCAGCTACCTCCACGCGGCCCCCGCCTCTGCTTCCCCGTCCTGGGGTCTGGTCCCACCGCATGGCCACAGGGTCAGGACTGGGGCAGAGGATCGTGCCTGGAGCCCGGCGGGCAGCAGCACAGCCACGGCCCACCCCTGCCCAGCACAAGCCAGCCATTCTTGGCAAGACAAAGGCCGGCCGGGGCAGAGCGGCTCTGGTGTCTCCCTGGTGGACGTCTGGCCCCCGCAGGATGTCAGCAGTGGGAACTGGCGGTAGGGCTCTGCCACTGGGGGCTGCAAATCAGATTAGCCGCGGCCAGCCCCGGCACGGCCGTCAGGAAGAAGCGCAGCTGCGGGCTCTGGGCCTGCTGCCCTCACCACGGGCACGAACCCTACTCCCAAGTGTGGGACGGCCCGACCTCCCTGTGGGGGCGAGGGCAGCCCTCTCCCCTCTGTGGACCCCGTGTCCCACCTGTAAGACCAATGTTCTCAGTGCGACCTTCCAGGCCTCCCCCGGGCAGCTCGTTGGGCAGTGCAGGGGTTGTTGTGGGCGTCCACCTGCCCAGAGGCCCCGTCCCCAGGGCCGGCTCTGTGTTCCGTGGGCAGCCCTGCCTGACCTCCTTACCCTGAGACCCACCTTCCCCTGAGTGGGGGTGGGCGCTGCGGAGGATGCTGGGCTCTCCCGAGCCTCTGGACGACCCTGCGTGCACACGTGTCCATCCGTCCATCCGTCCGTCCATCTGTCCATCCGTCCATCCATTCGCCTCGGGGCCTTGTTCAGCTACCCGGGCCAAGTCAGCCTGGCTGCTCTGATTACACCAGGCCCCAGGGCTCAGGTCGAGGAGCCAGGCGGCCGGCACACACTGGCACTTCACACTTGCAGAGTCCCAGCCCCTCACCAGCCCAGGGTTGGCGGGACGGGGTGGGGGGCGGCGGGGGAGGGCGGGCACCAGCTACATCCCCGAAGCAGCGTCGAGGAAAACCCCCGAGGCCCACAGAGAGAAGGAAACCGGCCCGAGACCACACCGCGCGGGGCTGGGGGTGAGGGGTCCCGGGTGGGCAGGGCCAGGCTGGGGGCTTGTCGGCAGCTGTGGGCTGTCCTTCTCACAGGGGCAGCGCCACCCCAACAGCAGGAGCGGGAAGCAGCTGCCGGCTGCGCCCCCACCCTCCTGCCCCGGGGCCTCCTGCCAGCACAGACTCTGTCCAGAAGCTTCTGGGTGGGGGCCTCCCGGGGCCACTGTGGCCATGCCACTCGCCGCTCTCAGAAAGCCCACGGGTACCCTGGCACCCGGGCGCCCACGCTGCCCAAGCTCCCCCTTGAGGACTGGCTCTCGCATGCCAGTGTCAGAGGGGGCGTGTGAGCCCCCCAGGAGTGCAGGGGTGGTCAGCGCCTCCCGTCCCTCTCTGGGCAGTTCCCGGACGCCGAGCAGGACTGCCATGGATGACTTCCTCCCAGTTAATGGCTCACCCATTATGTCTCCGGGATCTTCCCAGGAAACAGCCACTCAGGGAGGCTAGCCCAAGGCTCCGGGGCCCACGGGGAAGGGGCTTCTAGAGCCCTCTGGGACTGACTCCGTTTGCAGGGGGCCCCAAGCTGAGCCCCGACCGGGAAAGGGGGCCTGAGCTCAGATGGGTAGACAGCACGTCCTCCGAGCCTGACGGAGAGGCAGAGTAGGGCTGCTCATGCAGGGCCCCTGTCCTCGGCCACCTCTCCACCCAGCCTCACGGACAGGTCTCGAGCCGTTGGGTCACCCGGCTGCCCGGGAGCCCCGCATGGGCTGGAGCAGGGGCTGTGCTGAGCAGGGGTCAGCCACCCAGGTGGCACCAGGCCCAAGTCCCTGGGCGAGAGGGCCAGGCCGCCGGCGTTCTGACCCACTGCCCATCAGCCCCTTTTACGACAGATGATAGCATCATCCACGTGTTACAGGTGGGGAAACCGAGGCTCAGAGGAGGTCCCAGGTCAAGGTCAAAAAGCTGAGAAGTGAAAAAAAAAAAAAGCTGAGAAGTGGCCCCTCTGGGGTTGGAAAGCGGTTAGTCTGGCTCCAGAAGCCCCTAGCCCCTGGGCTGTGTCCACATGCCTGAGCCTGGGGAGAGTCCTGGGACAGCCGCTCCCCCTCCCCCTTCCCAAGGGCCCTAAGGCACCCAGGGGCTTCCTGACAACCAGGTCAGCCCTCCCCACCCACTCCCTGGCTCCTCATTTCCTGTCCTGGGCCCAGCACCTCCTCTATCACCCCCTCACACTCCCTCAGAGCTGTTTGGCCCAATGGGTCCCTGCAGGGAGCCTTTGGGTCTGGGGTGAGGGCAGGGGAGGGGAGAGCCTCTGGCTGGAGCCAGCCTGGGGAAGAGGGCAGGGGCAGCTAGAGCGGCCACCCCCTCCAGTTTTCAGACCTCAAGGAGTCACCACGAAATTCCATTCTCCTGACAGCAAAGAGATTGAATCACTCTTGCCAAAGCCCACGGCCCCCACAAGAATGCTGCAGAGCTTCGTCCTGCTGTTCCCAGACAGGCAGTCACACCCAGGTCCCCCCACTCCCACCAACCCTGGCTGCAGAGAGGTGCGGAAAAGCCCCTGCCGACCTCTGCGCCCCGTCCAGTTGCTCCTCCTCCTTGCTCCCTGAGCACAATGCAGCAGAGCTTCTTGAGCCTCCACTTGCTTTCTGTACAATGGGCACATCACTCCCGATGCCTGGTGGGCGGAAACCACAGCAGCCAGGACTATGGAGGCCAGGAGCGCGGGTGGGAGAAAGCAGAGATGTTCTGCATGCAGAGCAGGGGGTCCCACCCCTGGAGCGGGGCCACGGAGGAGCAGGCTTATGGGACCTCGTCAGGGTCAGGCAGGAGTACGGGTGGCATGGCTGTCCCTCCCTCCGCCCCCTTGCAGAACCCTTAGCACCTAGTGGTGCTGCTTAATATGGACGCCGATGAAGGACCCCAGGTGCCCTGACCGCTCGTGCAGAGACTTCGGGGCGTGACGGTTTGGGGCTGTTAGAGAACTGGGAGGCATTGCAGGCAGAGGCATGCAATGGAGCTGGGACCTAGGTGGGAGGGAGGTGGACACTGGGCCAGGACTTGAACTGAAAAGAGGCCATGCCTGCATGTGTGCTAAGCTGCTTCAGCTGTGTCCTGACTCTTTGTGACCCTATGGACCACAGCCTGCCAGGCTCCTCTGTCCATGGGATTTCCCAGGCAAGAATACTGGAGCGGGTGGTCATTTCCTCCTCCAGGGGATCTTCCCAACCCTGGGATCGAACCTGCATCTTTTATGTCTCCTGTATTGGCAGGTGACTTCTTTACCACTAGCACCACCTGGGAAGCCCCCAGAGGCCATGGGGAACCATCAAAGGTTTGGACCTGCGTGCATGATTCGAGCTGTGTGGTTTCTGAGTGGAGAATCAATACAGCAGGTAGGCTGGCAGGAGGACCCGCGTGGAGGCGGCTCAAGAGGTCCAGGGGAGAGAGGAAGGCTGTAGGGGAGGCTCCCTATCAACCTAGCCCAGACCTGGGATAGCGGTGGGGGGGGCGAGGGAAAGTGGGCACAGAGACCCTTCAGACAGGACTGGAGATGTGCTGGGGCTCGGCTGACCCCTGCCCACTCCCACCTCTGCAGCCGAGGAGAGGCTCCCAGGCTGGGGAGGAGTTTATGGCAGGAGGTGACTCCATGGGAGTCTCGTCACTTGGGCACAGCCAGCACCATCTGCTCAGGCATCTGCCTGCCTGGGGTGGCGCCTGCGAATTACCTTGGGGGTGGATACAGGAAGAGGCCTGGGAACTCCCATCCCCCACCGCACCCCATCACAGAGGGGCAGGGGATAGGGCCCCAGGGCCCTAAGAACAAATGGGCCAGGTGAGAATTGCTGAACCGGGCCAGACATCTACACAATAAATCTTTTTTTTTTTTTAGTTGCACTGGGTCTTAGTTGCAGCAAGTGAGATCTAGTTCCCTGACCAGGGAGGGAACCTGTGGCCCTCTGCATTGGGAGCTCCGTGTCCTAGCCACTGGGCCACCAGGGAACTCCCTACACAATACATCTTTATAGAGGGCTTACTGTGTTCCAGGCCCTCATCTCTGCAGTTGACATTCAGAGGAGGGAGAAGGACCACGAAGGGTGCCTTGGAGCAGACGTAAACGTTGTGAAGAAAATGGACCAGTAGGCAGAGCCAGCGCTAAGAGGGGGACCAGTGTAGCCTAGGTGCTCCCTCCTTAGGAGGGGATGCGAGGGACTGGGGAGAGAGGGAGAGGAGACGCAGCCAAGCGGAGAGCCGCCCCTGGCCGCGCTTCCGGAAGACGCAGCGGGCTGGGGGCTCAGACTCTGATTTCGCCACGGGGAGCCCTTGGCCACTTCCTCGCCCCTCACCCTCAACGCGGGCTGCCGGCGCGCATTCCTGCCGCCCCTGCTCGTGCGGTGGGCCGGCCCAGCCCGTGGGAAGGGCCGGGGTGGGGGCCCGCCGTGTGCCGGGGAGGCGGGGCGGGGGCACAGCTGGGCCACCCGTATCTGGCCCGAGCGCAGAGGGACCAAATGGGACGGAAGGCGGCCTTTCATCCCGCGCGGGGAGGGGCGGCCTCGGCCTCGGATTTCGGGGCACCCACCCTCTCCCCCGCCTCGACGTTGGGCCGAGAGGAGGGAATTCACTCGGGTCTAGGGATGTAATCTGGTAAGGTGTTTTCCCGCTGGAACCTCGTGTCCCTACCTGTGGCTCAGCTGGCTAAGCCCTTCCTCGGTTTTATTAATAAGGGCTGCTCTGGACGGAGCGCTGAGGTCCGCCAATCCTGTGACCCGGCCTGCGCCAGCCCTAGCGGAGGAAGCCGGCTCGGGGAGGGGAAGTGCCCAGCGGGGAAGGACGGACGTCCCCCGCGGGACGTCTGAGCCCAGAGTCCCTGTCCCGGAATCGCCGTCAGAGCGCTGAGGGCGCGCCCCTCCGTAGGCCAGACGTGGAGCTCCGGCCCCGCGCTGACCGGCCTGGGTTTTTCCCCTTCAGGGCCACTGGGGCGGGGCGGGGCGGGGCGGGACCAGGTCCCCGCGCCCCCCGGCTGCCCGCGGGGGTCGATCCGGGCGGGACGGGGCGGGGCGTGCACGTGCGGACCGGGGGCGAGAGCGCAGGGCGCTGGCTCCTCGGTTCCCAGACCCCCGCCGCGATCCCACGTGGGCGCTGCCGGGCGTCAGGGGCGACGCGCGAGGCCCCGCCCCCGGGGACCCGGGAGCCAGTGAGCTCGCGCAGAAGGCGGGGCCTCGCGCGAAGCCACGCCTCAGGGGCGGAGCCAGGCCAGGGCAGTTTAAGAGCTCGGGCCGCGGGCGGGGCGCCGTTGGACGTGCGGCGGGACCCCGGAGCCTCGGCGTGGGTGAGAGGGGCCGGGCGCTCCGCGCTGCCGCCACCCCACCATGCTCAAGCGCTGCGGCCGCCGCCTGCTGCTGGCGCTGGCGGGCGCGCTGCTTGCCTGTCTGTTGGTGCTCACGGCCGACCCGCCGCCGCCTCCGGTGCCCGCTGAGCGCGGTAGGCGCGCGCTGCGCAGCCTGGCGGGCCCCTCGGGGGCGGCCACGGCGCCCGGGCTGGAGGCGGCGGCGGCGGCGGCGGCGCCCGGGGCGCCCGTCCGCGAGGTGCACAGTCTGTCCGAGTACTTCAGCCTACTCACCCGCTCTCGCAGAGACGCGGGCCCACCGCCCGGGGGCGTCCCCCGTCCCGCCGACGGCCGTCCGCGGCCCCCGGTAGAGCAGCTGGCGCCGCGCGACGTCTTCATCGCGGTGAAGACCACCAAAAAGTTTCATCGCGCGCGTCTCGACTTGCTTCTGGAGACGTGGATCTCGCGCCACGAGGAGATGGTGAGCCCCCGCAGGCTGGGCAAGTGGGCAGGGGAGGAGGTGCCCTCTTGTCCAGCTGGTGGCAGCATCCAGTGGGCGCCAGGTTGCCTGTCTGTACCGCCACCGGGAATATCGGGCGTAGGGATGCCGGTTCATGCCCTTCCAGCCCAGTTTGCCAGATGTGGAAGTGCAGGGTGGGACTCATTCCCCAAACACCGCGGTCACTGGCCTGCACTGAGCCTTCGCCAGCCACCGGTGCCTGGCGTTGGCGCCGGTGGTGCTTCTTGTCTTCAAACCCTGGAACTCATCATCTGGGAATTATTGTCCCCAAGCCTTCCCAAGGTGGATTCAGCGTGGGACCTCCTCCCCGGGCTCACACCCTTCTCCGGGAGGAAGACTCTTTCCTGAGAAGTGGAGCTAAGGGTTAGGATCCCTGGGCACAGGGCCAGACCTGTCCCCCATCCCAGCCTTTGCCATGGGATGGGGGACACGTCGCTGTTGAAGTTGGGAGTGGGTGTTGCTGGGGGCCCTGGGGGGGTCCATCTCCGAAGAAGAACGAGAGAGCACGCCCTGGGTCTCGGGGTGTGTTCTGGGGCCCGCGCTCCACAGTGCAGAAGTCTCTGGAGCCTGGGACCTAGAGCTTAGCACATCCTAGTTGAGTACTGACTTCCTCCACACACATAATAAAGACACACCCCACTTTGAAAAATCTCCCTCCAGGCTGCAGCTGGATGGTTGGGTTGGGGCAGGATGGGGGCAGAGTGTGAGTGCTGCTGGGGAGGGGGTGGGGGAATTCCCTGAACTGGGAGATACCAGGGACTGTCTGAGTATTTGGGATGAGGGTGAAGGACCCTTGACCGGGCTGGGGGCTCAGAGAAGACCCTGCCTCTCTTCCTCCCTGTTGAAACCGTCGAGGCCTCGGGGCCTCCTGGCCTGGCTGAGCCCTGTTCAGGGGCAGGGCTCTGACGAGGTCACGATGAGGGCCAGGGGAGCAGGGTCCTCCTGGTCCCAGCGTGGGGAGGGGGCCCTGGGAGCCCCACGGCAGCCTCCTGGGAACACGGCGTCCCTTTCCCAGGGGCTCAGCAGGCTGGCAGGAGGGGGCGGCGGGGGCTGCGGGTTTTGTTTGGCTGCTGGGCCGTTAGGATTCCCAGCGCCGGGCGGCTCTCACGCCGGCCGCTCGGGCAAGGTAACAAAGCCCCTTTCTCCAGTGGAGAAAGGCGTCCGGCCTCTTGTGTGCAGCTATGTGCTCCATGGGAACCGCCGCCGGCGTGCTGGCCACTCAGGTTGCCTGGCGATGACGGCCTGCGGGCCCCCCCCTCCCTGAGTGACAGCACTTGCGGGGCGCCATCCCCGAGCCAGGCACCACCCCCAGGACTCTGCCTGCCTGCTCTGTGACCTTTGGCAGTGCTCAGCCCTCTCTGGGCTGCCACCAGCTCTGAGCCCCTCTCATCTCGGACTCTGAGGACTTCCTCCAGCAGAGGGGATATGGTCAGTGGGGTCTTGGGGAGCAGTTCCGGCCAAGCGAGGTGACGCTGGGCATGACCAAGGGCCTCTGTGGCCCTCAGTCCGCTCACCTCTGAAATAAGGAAGGCACTGGCCTCTGGTCGGGGTTGTGAAAGAGGACGGCCAAAACCTGGAGAGGCAGGGAGGTCACCTTCCCCACTGAAGGTTCCCTTCTCACTATCTGACCACACCCGGGAGAAGCCGAATCTGACTCCCAACAGTCAGTTCGTGTGTCCCGTCTAGCAAGAATCCCTCTCACGGTGTCCTATGGGTGAGGGGACCTTGAAACTGTTTCAACGGAGAGACCTCCCCTCCCAACCCTGTCTGTGCAGAGTGGTTCAGACCCGGTTTGATGGGGGAGACTCCAGGAAGTCAGAGCTGTGGCGGGGGAAACCCACAGAGGCTGTGTGAGCTGCAAGGGGGGCATCGGACCCGGGTTGGAGAGGGAGGGACTTCCTGGAGGAGGTGCCACTTGAGCTAGACGGAGAGTAGGAAATGCTCTGAAAGGGCAACTGGGCATCTTGAACACAACCTGTGGGGTGTGCAAGAGACTTCCAGCCATTGCAGAGGCTCGGGCGGGGTGGTCAGCAGGGGCCACGTCATGACAGGTCCAGGGTGAGGGGCTGGGCCCTCGGCCCTCACTTGGCTCCCCTGTCCCTCCCAGGCGTGGGCCAGGCTGCGGCGGCTGCCACCACAGCGGCCACAATTGTCAGGGGGAGAGCTTGGCATCCTGTGTTTCTTTGAATCGCAGCTCCAGGAACAATGCCGCTTCCTGTGGGTGTCCCCCCCCCCCCACCCTCCGCCAGCCCTGCCGCCCTGCCGCCCGGCTCTTCCTCCCCCAGCTCTGCGGCCTCAGGGAAGTGGGGAGGGGTCTGCGGGGCACGGCTGGCGGGGACCAGCACCACCTCTGTCCCGGGGTGTGACCGCAGGCCGGGGCCCGCCTCTCTGTGGGCCTCTGTTTCCCCACCTGTACACTCTGGAAGGGACGGTGTCCTCCTCCCAGGCCGTGAGGGAGCTGGAAGAAGAGAAGGAGCTGGGCGCTCTGCTCCGGGCGCATGAGCTCTGGTTACGCCCATTGCACAGAGGGCGGAAACTGAGGCTCGGAGCCACGGGCAAGACCCGTCCCCTCCTCTCCTGACTGCTCTGATGTGGCAAGACAGGAGGCCCGGCACCCTCACACCCCCACAGCCCCACGCCTCCGAGTGCTCCTCTCTGAACAAAGGTGACTTTAATCTCTGTAGCCTTGGGCTGGGTTTTTAGGGCACCACCGAAAGCGCGGGAGAACAGGCCTCGCTTGATCTCATTAAGAAAGCATTTTCCTTTTAATCCAGTGGCGGCAACGGCGCGTCTGCACGGGCCGGCCTCGGCCTCCCACGGCATTCCTGGGCCAAGATGCTGGAGAGCAGGCGGGGGGCTGGATGCGAGTCCGTGCGTGCGGGCGCCCTGGGGTGTCTGCTGGGGAGGAGGGCACCGTGCTTGCAGCGGGCGGGAGGGGCCCATCCACCCTCCCTCCCTCAATGCCTCCCAGGCCCACCCAGCTGGCGGCCTCACCTGAGCGTGTGCCCAGGTCTGGGCTCAGGCTGGACCGGGAGCCGGGGCTACCAGGCGAGGGTGGGCACCCCAGGTGGGTCCCCCAGCTCCCGAGTACACATTGCATCAGGCCTGCACACGCTGGCCCCTCCCTCGTGCCCATTTGTCCCCAGGAGGAAACCGGGGCCCAGCGGCCACGGAGGTGGTGGTGGGGGGTGTCTCCTGCTGCCCGCGCTCACAACACCCTCCGCCAGGCCGGGCTCTGCACTCGGCACGCCTGGGTGCGCTGGGCGGCACGCGCTGGGCGGGCGGCAGAGGAAGGAACATTCCTCCCCGTGTGCCGACGGGCCCAGGCGGGCGCCGGCAGCTCCTGGCCCCTCCCCGTCAGGCCCCCCCACTTCCGTAGAGCGATCCTGGCAGGGGTGGAGGAGCCAGGCTGGCATAGCTGGAGCTTCAACGTGGCCTCGAGCGAGGCCTGTCTGAGAGCCCAAGCCGTGGCCGCTGACCCTTGTGCGGAGCCGTGAGCCCGTGCCGTTTCCCGGCCCAGCCCCGCGGACTTGTCAGAGTCTCCGGAAAACCCTGGGGGCTGCTTTGGCTCAGGGAAGGCGACCGCCTCGGTGGGCTGGCCACGCAGCCGGCGGTGCGAGGGGCCCGTCCTGAGGGTGCAGCCGGGGGGACCTCGGGGCTGTGGCCACACCCCTGCCCCGCCGGACCTTGTACCCAGCCTGGCCCAGTTAACCAGGCCAGCTGTATGGTAATGGGCCGTGCGGCCACTCCCGCTTAACGCGGCCCGGGACAAAGCTGGCGGACAATGCCGGTGACTCACCCTCCCCGCGGGCCCTTTGTCCGCCAGTGCCTGGCAGCCGCCCAGCGGAGGCCTTTGTCCCCGACTGATTGAGATTGGGCTTCCCGAAGCCGACCCCCTCCGCCTGTGCCCTGCCCCTCCCGCAGGCCGGGCACTCTGTCAATAAGGGTGTGTGCCCGCCAGGTGCTCAGGGCGGGCCGCGCGCGGTTACCTGGCGGTGGGCGGGGCGCCGCACCTGGCTCGTGCAGCCGCAGCTGCCGCCCGGCGACCTTGGGCGCAGCTGCCGCCGTGGACGGGGTGGGGTGGGGGTCCTTCCCGAGCCCCCAGCCCACTTGCACTCAGGGTAGGCCCTGGAGCCCCACTCTGCATGGGGGGGGGGGTGGAAACGGAAGCTCCAAGGTGCAGCGTGGGCATCAGGGGTCCCAGCCCTGGGCCCCGCAGTGGCCGGGGCGGCCCCCCGAGCTGCCCGTTCAAGGCCGCGTTTCTCCCTGCAGACGTTCATTTTCACGGACGGGGAAGACGAGGCGCTGGCCAGGCGCACCGGTGAGCCCTGGGCGCGGGGAGGCGAGGGGGGCCCTGCCCGGGGGAAACGCGCCCCTCGGGAGAGGTCGCCGGGGCCGAGGGCCTGGGAGGGCAGTTTACTCAACGGGTTTGCTCAGCGCCCCGCCCCACCACTCACCCACCCCCCCAATTCTCATGCAAATGAGGCCCTTTCAGCTCCTGGGCCCTTTGAGCTGATGTGGCGGCAACAGGTGGCTGGTGCTGGGAAAAAGTCGCCTGAATGGGCGGGGGCGGGGCGGGGCGGGGCGCCCGCGCTGGGGGTGGGGTCTGCAGGCCGGGGTCCGGCTCAGGGGGAGGGCGTGAGTGGGGTGGCCGCTGCAGGCACTTCTTGAACCCAGGGCGCCCCGGGACAGAATGCCACCTCCCCCCCACCCCTTCTTGCTCTGCTTTTCCCGGGCCTGCTGTGTGACCCCAGGCCAGGCCGCCCTCTCTGAACCGCCTCGGACCCGCTCACAGCCCCTCCCCTTGTCCACAGGCCATGTGGTCAACACGAACTGCTCCGCCGCCCACAGCCGCCAGGCGCTGTCCTGCAAGATGGCGGTGGAGTATGACCGCTTCATCGAGTCGGGGAGGAAGTGAGTGCCGGGCTCTGGCGGCCCCGGGAGCGTCCCCTGGTGGGGCTCCGGCCCTGGCAGTCCCACCCGCACGACACCCCCGTGACGGCCCTGCCTTCCCACCCCAGGTGGTTCTGCCACGTGGATGACGATAATTATGTGAACGTGCGCGCCCTGCTGAGGCTGCTGGGCAGTTACCCACACACGCAGGACGTCTACCTGGGCAAGCCCAGCCTGGACCGGCCCATCCAGGCCACGGAGCGCGTCAGCGAAAACAAGGTGGTGAGTGTCCCCCTCCCCCACGCCAGCCTGCACCAACGCGCGGGGAAGAGGCTGGGGTTGCCCCGCGGCCCGGCACCGGGGGTCTGGGAGTCTCACCACGTCCCCCCCGTCCCCGGCTCCCCACAGCGTCCTGTCCACTTCTGGTTTGCCACCGGCGGGGCTGGCTTCTGCATCAGCCGAGGGCTGGCCCTGAAGATGAGCCCCTGGGCCAGGTGAGTGCCCTGGGGCACAGGTGAGGCTGCCTCCGATCTCCCAGGGTCCCCCCACGGCCGGCCTGGCGCGGCTCATCTTCCCAGCACCAGTGTCCCCAAACCTCACGTCCTCCGGCAGGGTGAGTCCTCCCCACCACCGCCTGCCAGCCACCAGGGGGGGGGGTCAGGACCCCTTCCTGCATCTGGTAACCCCCCAACCGCCCCCGCCACGCGCAGGGGAGTCCTCAGGCTTGTACAGAGGAGGGGGCTGTCCTGGGGCTCAGGGAGGCTGGAGGCGGCCCCGCGGGGCACGTCCACCTCCTGCTGGAGCCCGGCCGGCCAAGCCGCACGCTGCCCGCTGGGGCCCTGCCCGGCTGCCCCCTCGGCTCACTGCAGCCCTCGGCCCTTCCCTCCCGCAGTGGAGGCCACTTCATGAGCACGGCTGAGCGGATCCGGCTGCCGGACGACTGCACCATCGGCTACATCGTGGAGGCGCTGCTGGGCGTGCCCCTGGTGCGCTGCGGGCTCTTCCACTCCCACCTGGAGAACCTGCAGCAGGTGCCTGCCTCCGAGCTCCACGAGCAGGTGCGCGTGCAAGGGATGCACGTGCAAGCGATGCGGGCCCCCGGAGGAGAGCGTCTGGGAGAGGAGGGCGGAAGGAAGTGGGGAGGGGGTGGGGGAGGGGGATGGGGCCGCGGAGGGGCCACAGCTTTGAATAGGTCACCAAGGCCCGGCTGTTGGTTGCCACCACCCAGGCACCCAGACCTCCCCAGCAGCAGTCCCATGGTCCGTCTGTCCTGCCTCTGTCTTCGGCAGGACACCTACTCTGAGCCTTTCGGGTCTTCCCTGTGTCTGTAAACATTCCCTCGCCGTAGCTGGCGAGGCCGCCGCTGCAGCTGAAGCTCCCTTGGGCTTTACTCCTGGGGCTGCAGAGCGGGGGGTGCAACGTGGACCTGGCTTCTTGGCCCGAGGTGGGCAGAAGGCCAGGTTGTCCCCTCGCGCAGAACTGCACATGTGCCCGCCTTGGGCAGAGCCAGGGTAGGGTGGCCTGGGCACTGCACTCCCCAGCATCACCCTTTCCATCTCCCTGCAGGTGACCCTGAGCTACGGCATGTTTGAAAACAAGCGGAATGCCGTCCACATTAAGGGGCCCTTCTCGGTGGAGGCTGACCCGTCAAGGTGAGGAAAGGGAGGCCTAGAGGGGGCGGGCTCACGGAGGTCCCTTGGGGTCCACTGCAGCTCGGGCAGAGCTGGAGCGCCCCCCAGGCGTCTGCTCGGGTGGAGCAGGGCCCCCAGCCCGCACGGACAAGCCCCCGCTCTATCCCCACAGGTTCCGCTCCATCCACTGCCATCTGTACCCGGACACGCCCTGGTGTCCCCGCACTGCTATCCTCTAGCGGCCGTGGCTGAAACCCCGTTCCCGGGCGCCCCTGGTATCCAAAGGGCCCGAGGACCCCTGTCATGCCGCCCCGGCCTGGGCCTTCGAGGCCACCCTGGGGCTGCGCCTGTGTGTGTGCTGTGAGCCCATCCCTGTAGCAGACTGCTGGGCAGCTCTGCTCTGCCAAGGGGCAGGCAAAGTCCCGCCTGTCTGTCCGCTTGTCTGTCCGTGTCCCGCCCCGGAAGGATTTGTGTGTCGGAGGTCACTCTGAGGGCGGTTCTGTTACCCTTTCGGGGTCTCTGGGCGGCGTGGGGCCCAGGGGCTGCTCTGCAGGGACGTGTGGGCGCCTTTCGGCCCTGCTGAGCGCAGGCCCGTGGCCGTGGTCACCTGCCCCCCCGGGACCCTGGCTCCCCGCTCAGAGCCCCCAGGACAGCTCCCTGTGTTCCGCGCGAGGAAGCTGGGTTTGGGGGAGTGCCCTGAGCCCCCTCGCGCTGAGCTCCGGCCTGGGTACCACGGCTCCGAGTGACAGCGGCCCCAGCGACCTTGCCACTGGGTGAAGCATCCCGGGCAGGGGTCTCCCCTGCTCTCTCAGCCAGCTTCCCTTTGTGACGGGGAGTCAGCTGAGCATTTTAACTCCTCTCCAAAGTAGAGAGAAAGTCGCCCATAGTGGGTGTGTCTGTAAATATTGTGACAGTGTTTTTTACTGTGACTGTTTCTTGAAAGGGGGTGGGTAAAAAAGTAGGGTGTTTTTGTCTGTGTTTTCAGGGGCTTGGGGAAGGTGTTATCTTTTCTGTGGATCAGAAAAGCAGAAGCCAAACTTGGGATAGTCTTTGCTGTTAAAGCTGATGGAAATGTCTGACACCCTGTGTATTTATGTGTCATGATATCTGGTCTCTCCCTGCCCACCTCCTTCACAGAACCCGTCTCCTCCCAGCCCAGCTCGGCGCACCTGACCAATGAGGTGTGTTTTGCGTTCTGTTTTTCTTTCTGCAAGACATAGCTAGGAAAGTGAACGATAAGGGAAACGTTCTCAGGGAATTGACGTGTGTTGCTATGGTGACGTCCTTTGCTGTGAATAAAGATGCTCTTTGGGGCAACCTGGGGGTCCTGGTCTTGGCTGGAAGTGGCGCCCAAGATGCAGGTTCATGGAAGCTGGCTCTGGGGGCTCGCTGGCACTCGTGTGGGGTAGGTATGGACAGACCGCCCCCCAAGCCAACTATCGTGGGACGGGAACTTGGACTCAGAATAGCAACTTGCACATTCCTGAGAGGCCCAGGAACTTGGGTGGCCAGCCCAGGGCAGCCTCAGGTGTAGGGGGAGATCTCACGTGATCAGACACGCTGCCCTCAGACTCCGCAGCCCCGGCGTCTGCAGACCTGGCCCGGGCAGCTGCCAGGGAGTCCAGTCCTCCCTTGAGGGCAACAGGCGCTTGCCGTGGTTTGGCCTGGGACCCCCGACCCTGCCCACCCCTACCCGTGCTGTTGACCCTAGACGGTGGCAATGTTTTCTACGGAAGGCAGCTCCTCAGGCCCTTCCTCAAATCAGCCTGTGTGATGTGGGGTGGGGAGGGCCTGCTCTGGCCTCTGGGGGAGTCCCCTCCCTGGGCCTGGGGCAGTCCTCACTTCCTCTTCCTCAAATAGACCAGACAGGCTGCTCCCCAGCCCGGCCGCTGCCCCCGCCCCAGCCCCGCGGGTCCTTGCTGGGATCTGGGGCTCCTCCCACTGCCTCCGCTTCCCAATGCCCGCCGCGTACCCTGTTGGCACATCTGGGAACAGACCGAGGGTGGAGGAGCGGCTCTTCTCCCACCCCTGATGTGGGGACAGAACCGCTCCCCTGCCACACTGCCCTACTCAGCACCCCCACTGGGTCGGGGAGGGCGCCGCTTCCGCACGCCCTGCTGGTGCCCGCTCTAGCCCGGGGAGCAGGCGGCCGGCGCCTGACCCCACCTGGGCCTTGTGCAGCCCTGAGTCAGCGCGTGGTTTGCCTAGCAGCTGCCCTGGGGGCGCGGCAGGGACGGGAACAGTGCAGGAGAGACGGCCCCTCGCCGTCACATGGCCTGACCCTGTCTGGGGGACGCCCCCAGAGCCCGCTGTGCCAGGCTGGGCGGGCGTGGGGCGGTCACAGCGGAACTTGCCGCTGCGGGCAGAGGCCACAGGTCTCCTTCCGGCTGGCGTGAGTCAGAGGAGCCTCTGCCTGGAGCGGACCCGCAGCCTGGCACCCCGCCCCTGGTGGCTGGCATCGCCTCCCCATGGAGCGGCGGGGCCCTGGAGTCCAGGGATGGGCATTGAGGATCACAGCTGGTCTGGGCTGTCCCGGCGGCGGAGCAGGGAGCCCAGGGTGGGGGTGGGGGGAGTCTCCACCTCCATGTAGGAAATGGGGGTCAGCACGAGGCAGCTGAGCCCCTGGCCTCCGGGCGGGGTCATGGAGGGGCAGGCCTGGGGCACCCTGGCCCGTTCCTCCTCAACATGAAGCTGAGCGCAGGGGGTGGGCTCCATCCTCAGAAAGGGAAGCGGTCCAGGAGGCTTTATAGGAACAGGCATCCGCCGCCCTGGGGGTGCGGGAGGTGGCCCTCCCCCAGTGAGTCACGGAGAGGTGCCCTCCCTCCTCCAGCGGACACGGCCCGGGGTACCCATGCCCCACCCCTGGTGGCATCGGCGCTCCCCGCACACTGGGCTGAGGGCTGGTTGGAGAGGGTCCTGGCAGGCTCAAGGGGCTCCACGTCCCCCAGTCTGGCCCTCCCGAACAGCGGGTCACTGTGGGCTTTCAGAAATGAAATGTAAAAGCACAACCCGGGGGCCGCTGGGCGCCCCAACCCTGCCCTGCCTCTGGCTCCCGAGCTGCCCATGGGCGAGGGCCTGGTTAGACGGCCAGAGCAGAGGCTGAGCCATGTCTTGGAGGGGCCGAGATGGGTGCCAGGGTGGGGCCCTCCCTGTTCTGTTGAAATGAACCTCCTTCAGCTGGGCCATCACAGTTAGCTGCCCCGAAGAGGCCCACCTGAGCTGGAGCAGGAAGGCTCTGCAGAGGGCAGCGGGCAGAGGAAGACGCTCCAGGCCCCGGCACAGACTGGACGAGGGGTGGAGGTGGCGTTCATCAGGATGTCTGGAGACAGGGTGGTCTCCACGGCCCTCATCCACCTGGCCCATGGCTGCCCACAAGTCTCCATCCACGCTTCCAGAGGCCAGGCCCTGCTGCAGCCTCAGCCCGTCATGCCCTCTCTGGGCCTCGGGTCAGGGCCTCGGGGGGACCAGAGCCAGCCCCATTCTTTTGTCAGACCAAAGGCCAGTCCTGTTGCCACCCCAGCCTCACCCTCACCAAATGTTCTTGAAGGTGATCTCTTCCCCAAGTCCAGCCCAGGGCTGGACACAGAAGGCACGTGGTCCATCGTCACTAGGAGGGGACCAAGGGCCCCGGGGGCTTCTCATCTTGGCCCCTGGAGGTCGCCCAGATCATGTCACCATGCTGAGTCTGGGGGCTCAGAGCTGTGCCTGCCTCCCCCGCCACGCGCCTCTACTCCCCCTGCCCAAGCAGCGGGCAGCCCCCTTGCACAACCTGCCATGGTCCTTGGGCGCCGCCTGCTGGCCAGAGTTGGTGGTTTCTCACCCAACCAGACCTTTTCCAGGACCCTCTTTTTGGGCTCCAAAATCACTGCAGATGGTGACTGCAGCCATGAAATTATAAGATGCTTGCTCCTTGGAAGAAAAGCCATGACCAACCTAGACACCAGAGACAATACTTTACCAACAAAGGTCTGTCTAGTCAAAGCTATGGTTTTTCCAGTAGTCATGTATGGATGTGAGAGTTGGACTACAAAGAAAGCTGAGCGCCGACAAATTGATGTTTTTGAACTGTGGTGTTTGAGAAGACTCTTGAGAGTGCCTTGGACTGCAAGGAGATCCAACCAGTCCATCCTAAAGGAGATCAGTCCTGAGTGTTCATTGGAAGGACTGATGCTGAAGCTGCAACTCCAATCCTTTGGCCACCTGGTGCGAAAAACTGACTCATTGCAAAAGACCCTGATGCTGGGAAAGATTGACGGGGGGAGGAGAAGGGGACGACAGAGGATGAGATGGTTGGATGGCATCACCCACTCGATGGACAGGAGTTTGAGCAAGCTCCGGAAGTTGGTGAAGGACAGGGAAACCTGGCGTGCTGTAGTCCACGGGGTCGCAAAGAGTTGGGCATGACTGAGTGACTGAACTGAACTGAACCTGATCAATGGGTGCAGCCTGGGATCGATGGGAGGGAAGACCATCTCTGCATCCCCTTGCTTGCTCTTGAAAGTTCACATCATGAATCTTTGGTTATTATCAATATTTGGTATAGTACCAGTATTTGGAATCTACTGGTTATTACCAGTATTTACTTTCTGAAGTACATGTGCTGTCAAGAGGCAAGCCTGAGCCTCCTGCTGCAGGCCACCCAGGGGCCCTGTCCCCTGGCTCTGGTGTATGGCTGGTTGCTGCATCTCCTCATGGTCCATCCTGGTGGAATCCCCAGATCCTTGCCAAGTGACCGCTCATTTCCTTTTTGAATGTGGTGGTCACAGCTGAGCCCCAGTCACTGGGAACTTGCTGGGAATGCAGATTCCCTGGCGGGCCCCTCCAACTGTCCTGCCCTTGCCCCTTGTCCTCCGAGGACTCGGCGCCCCCTGCTGGACATCTGCCATCCTCACACCTCACTCCTGACGATGCTCTTGCCCCTAGCCCATGCCCCTGCCCCAAACAGGGTCATAACCTCTGCTGCCCCCTCCCTGATGTGGGTATCCACAGATCCCCTCGTTCTGGGGCGATCTGGACTCCTATTTCATGGCCACACTCTCCCACGCTGCTCCTGGGGACTTGGTGTCAGTGACCCTTCCCGTACCCTTGGCAATTCCTCCCCCAACAACCTGCAGGCAGCCACACCCCACCCTGTCTTGGCCACCACTCCACCCAGACCTCACCTACCCCGTGGCCACAGCATCCTACTTTGCCCCCGCCTGCTGTCTGTCCAGCTCACTCCCTCCCATTTCCTGACCCCACGGGACCCCAGGTTTCTTGCCCCTGGAGGGCTTGTCCTCCCCCTGGCTGAAATCTCCAGGTTCAATCATGCCCTTGAAGTCACCTTCACCTCCCTTGGCCTCTCTGGCTTCCACATCGTCTCTTGGCCAAGTCTGCAGCCTCTGACCTGTTGCATCCGGCCCGCTGCCCGCTCACTACCCACAGCTGGGTGGCTGGAGGGGCTGCCTTCCAGCCTGGTGAGTCTCACCTGAGTTCCAGATCAAGAGCCTCAGGGGCCTCTGGGGGGCTCACTGCCCCTCACACAGCACCCCCACTTCCTCTCCAGCCTTCTCTACCTTGTAAGACCTTCTGCACCCCAGCCCCAAGCTGCCCATATGCTCTTGGCCCAGCAGGAGGGAACACACTCCCGTCTGCGGCCAACCCCTCACTGGGACCGAGGTCCCAGCCCCTCTTGGTAACTCAGGAACATCGCTCCGCAAAGAGCTCTTTCCTTTTCCCGGCTGCGGCCATCTCCTCTGCCTACGAGATCATCACCATCAGAACATTTCCCCATCTTCAAACACAAACACACACACACTTCTCTGGGTCATACCCCCTCCAGCTATAGCAGGATTTTTCTGCCTTGCAGCTAAACTCAAGAGGAGAGTCAATTTCTGTTGTCCCCACGTGGCACTGAAGAAGCACAGAGCCTCAGATGTGTCCCCCCGCCCCACCCTTTAAAAGCTTATGTAACCTGGGCCTCTTTCTCCAGGAATCAGGCAAATCGGAAACCACTGGACCAGGCTGCTGATGTGTGCTGGAGGCAAAGGCTCCGCCCAGTGTCCCTGCCAGCCCAGGCACCCCCGGGGGCGAGAGCCGGGAGCCTGGGTGTCTTCCCTGGAGCCTCGCGGCTTCCTTTGCCCACCTGTGCGCCTGGCATGGGATACAGATTCTCTCCTGGGCAAATGTGCCTCCCCCAATTCCACAGGGCCCGAGGGTCTCCCTGTGAGGTGGGGGCGTGTGTCTTGCCACCCTGGGTCATGTGCCCTCGGGGACAGCACCGCGCCTTTCCCAGCCGGCTTCTCAAATGAGAACAAGAATGATCCTTCCTATCTCGGAGGGCGGGGTTTGGGTCCCTGCTCAGGCCACTGATAAGATTCTGGGGAGGCGCCTCAGGAACCGGAACCTCTCCTCGGGTTACACCGGGGGACTCAAGAGATGCTCCTGGGGACACGCCAATTGGCCTCTCTGCCCTCCTCCAACAGCCCTGCCCAGGGCCAGCTCTGTCACCTCTCCTGGTGACCGGAGACGGGGGCCCTCCGCACAGCAGTCCGAGTCTCCTCGAGGACTCTCCAGCGCGGATGTACAAATAGATCTTTCAAGATTAGAAATCACCGCTCCCTGCGCCAGCAGCTCCGCCCACCCGTGTCACGCCCCGCCCACCGGGCCCCCGCCCCGTCAGGCCCTCCTCCCGGCGAGGCCCCGCCCCCAGACCCTTCTTCCCGCCCACCAGCCCCAGCTCCCCGCGAGGCCCCGCCCACCAGGGTCCCCAGGCCCTAGCGGATCCCGCACGTGGCCGCCCGGCCCACAGACCTGGGAGGGTGCCAAAACAACTCAGGAATAAGAGGCCTGTTTTTTAAAATTTGTTTATTTTAAAACATGAAACCCAAGCTGAATAGAAACCACAGAAATTACATTGACGAGAGTTTTAGTATTTGCCAAGAAAAATAAAACCCCCAGCGAAATAAAAATCAACCCCCAAACCCAGTTTTACCAAAAAAAAAAAAAAAAAAAAGAAGCTAAAAAAAAAACCACACACACACCCAGAAACACAGCGACAGCACATACAGCCATGGCCCTATGGAAGTCTGGAGAACGCCAAGCGGTTCAGGCCTCGATCCCCGCTCAGGATGCTAAATCGATCTTGGGTGGTGGGGGCGGGGACCTTGGAGGGGGAGTCTTAACAAAATAACTCGGAGAGATATATGTAACAAATATAAAGTGGTGTGGCACACAACCATTATGGTTTAAAAAAAAAAAAAAAAATCCCGCACAAGAGGCCCCGGTCCCTGCTCGTCCCCCTTTTGGGACCGCCACCCATGCACCCGCTCCCCGGCTGGGCAGGGGTCCTGGGACGGGGAGGGATTGGCGCTTGGACTGGGATTGCATAGTGAGATGGGGTGAACGTGGAGGGGACATCCGATCAGGCCAGGGTACCTCGGGACCGGAAACGTGCGCCTGCCGGCGGAGCCCCATCAGGGAGGGACCGGCCTGGAAGCCCGCCTGCCCGCGGAGCCCCCAGGGCCCTCGCCTTCTCATCCGCGCGGTCGGGGACCACCGCCGGAGAAGCTGCAGGGCCTGCTGAGGGGGCGAGGACCGCAGGTGCGGGATGTGGAGGCCCCGGGCCCGGACTGGTTAGAAGGGCCTGAAAACTTAAGAGCAAGAAAAAAACCAAGGGCGGGAGGCTCCCCCCACCCGCTGCAGGACCGAGGCTTGGTTTTGCTGCCCTTTCGACGTCCGCGTTTCCTTTACGCACGCTCGGTGACTGGGAGGAGCTGGGCGGGGCCGCGGGCGGGCGGGCACGCGCACGGAGCCGCCCCCTCAGGTCCGCCTCAGGCTCGCAAGCTTCTACATTCACATTTCGGCGGCCTCGCGGCCTCTTTGTGCTTCTGAGCCACGCCCGGGGCAGCACAGCTGGAGCTCCCTCGGCCGAGGCAGAGGCCGGGAAGCCCCGCCTGGGTGGGGGCGCCCAGAGGAAAACTGGGCAGTCGGGCTGTGGCTCTGGCCCGTGAGGGGCCCAGGAGAGGGCGCCGGGAGCCCCTCGGTGAGGTTTGGCCATGCGCCAGGGCTCAGATGCGCGGCTGGGGGCCCGCAGGCACACCTGGGGGCACCTCTGTTTGCCCACTCAATCCCCCCTCTCCCTGGCAGCCTCAGCTGTGGTCAAAGGGCCAGGGGCCGCTGCGTTCTAGCCCTGGGCCCACCCATCCTTTTGGTCCCAGACACCAGCACACAGAAGGGATCCTGGAGAAAGGGGAGGCGGCTTCTCTGCAGGCCACCTTAAGGAAGGGGCGCTACCCTGCCGCCCCAGGAGGAGCCTCCCATAATGTCTGTAAACTGCCGGCGGGCCCGGGGCCGTGTCCCTCCCTGGAGGGACGCAGGCCTGCGCCGCACCTGGCCTCTCGGTGGCTGACTGCCTGGGCAGGGCAGGCATCTCCCCGCCTTGACTTGGGGACAGCCGCACCTTCTGCGGTAGGAAAACAGCAAACACTGCACACGAAGCCAAAAGCACCTTAGGGAAGCCTTGCTCCCACTTCACAGGTAGGAGACCGAGGCCACAGGGGCCTCAGTCCTACAGCCGAAGGGACATTCATTCCTGAGGACACGGTCCCCTGGGGGCAACACCTGCCCAGGGAGGGGTCTCCAGGCCCTCGGACTGCCTCTTGGTCTTGACACCCCCAGCAGCACCCCGAGAAGAAATGCCTTCTCCACCCCGAAACCCAGCTGGCTCTCCGGGGCTTCGTCTCCAGCCTGGACTTGGCCTCAGGCTTGCGGACCGTGGGGTGCCCAGGGCGATCTCTCTCTCGGAGGCTGGAGTGAGGTTAGTGGTTAGTCCAAAGGGGGGCCGCGGGGGCCGAGGGCACCTTCACAGCCCGCTTGGGTGCAGCCCCCAGGCCGGCCTGTCCTGGATGCAAAGGGAACCGGGAAGGGGGTGCCAGCCGGCCCGCAGAACCGCCTGCCCTAGAGATGACAGATGTGGTTAGTGCAAAGAGCAAACCGGGTGGAGCTGCCGAGGCTCCGGGGGGTCGGGGGGTCGGGGGTTTGGCACCAGGAGGGCGGCCGGTACTGGGTGAGCAGCCTGGGCTCGGCAGGCACCTGTCTCCTGCCACCATGGACAGCCGGATGCCACGGGCGGGGGCTGCTGCGGGGAGAGAGTGGTGCGGGGGGGGGGGGAAGCAGAGAAGGGGAGACCCCCTGGGAGGCTTCTGGCAACTGAGGCAGAGGAGCCTGGTGTGGGGGGCGAGAGAAGGAAGGACGACAGATGCTGCAGGTGTGTGAGGGCGCCGCAGGGGTCTCTGCAGGCGGGAGGCAAGCAGGCGGGCGCACACGCCATCGCTCGAGACGCCCGGCACCGAGGGGGCACTGCCGCCTGTGAACGGAGAGGGAGCAGACGGCCCAGCTGGGGAGGGAAGGGGGCGGGCGCAGCCGAGGAGACCCCGGGGCAGCACCAGCACAACCGGCCCCTGCAGGGCGGAGGCGCGTGGGGGCTGGGGGCCCGAGCATCGCGAGCAGCACCCCCAGGTGTCCAGGCTTGTGACCGAGGAGAGGGTGCGGGCCCAGAGCCCCCGCGTTGCCCTGGGGAGCAGGCCAGGTGTCTGTCTCCACGCCCCTGCAGGAAGGGAGGGCAGGGCCGAGTGGCTGCAGAGGCGCCCGCAGCGGCCCGGCGTACGCAGGGAGGCTCCGGCGGGTGGTCGCAGGTGCAAGCAGGGAGGCTGGCATGGGAAGGAGCGGGGCGATTGGCACATGGGGCGGGTGGAGGCTGGGGGTCTAGTGCCCGCTGCTGCTGGACTCGGGGCGAGGCTGGCTCGTGGCGAGGTACTTGGCTCTCATGCTGGAAGTGTACTGGAGGGAGAGAAGGGGGGGCCAATGGTCAGCGGCACTGGGCGCGGCTGGGCAAGGCCTCGCTGGCTGAGCTGGCTGGACGGTGCAGAGGCAGAGTGGACAGAGCCCCGGGGCACGGCGCTCTGGGGGAGCCCGCTGGTCCAGGCCCAGAGGAGGACCAGCACCTCTCCCAGCAAGGGGAGCCCATTGGTCCCCGACCCCCGTCTCGGGCATGGAACTGGAGCACGGAGGCGCCCCCTGCACCCCGCACGCCCAGGACCTGAAGGCCCCGCAGCACGGCCGGGTGGCCGGGAAGAGCGTGTCGGCAAAGGCGGGGCCAGGCTGTGTCCAAGGGCGGGTGGGACAGGTTCCCAAGGACCCAGACCACCAGGGTCAGGGTCACAGGAGCGAGGAGGCTCCACAGCCGCTCTGCCCTGGCCCCCAGGGAAGGACCTGGAGAGCCACAAAGGCCCCCTGGGGCCCAGGTGATGCTGCCACCCACTCAGGTGGGAACCAGACTGTGGGCTCCTGGCGGGTCACAGACCCGGATAGAGGCCGCTGGGGGCGGGGACAGCCCACCCATCCCGGCCACTCTCGTCCAACCCAGCCGCTCTCGTCCAACCCAAAGCGTGAAGGGCTTGCTTGCTACACACACACATATGTGCACGTGTGCTCAGAATGAACACATGTGGAACAGATGTGTGCTCAGAGCAAGCGGTGTGCAAAGGGCCACACACCCATTGCGGGGACAAAAGCCGAGGCATGTGCCGAGGCCGCCAGCGGGAGGGAGCCGGCCCCGTGGCCAGGCACCCCGTGAGCCCCGAGTGCCCACCGTGCGGGCGTCAGGACGGACCCTGCCCCCGGAAGCCCTCCCAGGACTCCTGGTGGGTGGCCACGGAGGTGAGCTGGACGGAGGAGCGGTGGGCACTGGGAGCCGTGTCGTCATTCCAGGGACATGCAGCAGGGGTTGGGGAGGCGGTGGGGGGCGGCGGCTCAGGCGGGAGGGGCCGCGGCCGTTGGTACACGCGCTTCTGCACGCCTGGGCGCCCCCCGAGGGCCAGGTCTGCTGGCCACACCTGGGACTTCAGCGCTCAGCCTCCCAAACCCAGGCACCCGGTGCCGGCGGGCACACGCTCCCGGGCCCGGGAGGGACGGATGGGCAGCGGCCACCTGCAGCCAGGCCAGGCGTGAAGAGGGGCTCTGAGGGGGGCTCCCTGCCCCTGGAGTGAGGGTGACGGCCCAGGGCCAGGGTCCCTGAGGTCCACACGCCTGTGCTGGCCCTGCGCTGGCCCTGGGGCCTGCTGGAGCGGGCAGCAGTGAGCAGCGGGCGCGAGGAGCAGACGTGTGGGCGGGCAGGCGGCACGGGCGGGGGGCCAGCTGGGTCAGTACCTGTCACTCTGAGGACTCGGCCACCACAGCCTTCAGGCACTGTTCAGGGGCTTAAACTGCCAGCCCGTGTGGCCGCCAGAGTCCAGGGCGGCCAGATAGCGCTAGGAGGGCGCGGGGCAGGAGGAGTGCAGGAGAGAGAGAGAGAGGGCAGCCTCAACGCCAGGCGAGGACCGGCCCGGGGCGGGCCGCGGGTTCAGCCTAGAGCACCGCCGGGGGTGCCGCCGGGAGCCCTCTCAGCCTGGGGCCAGGGCAGGTCCAAGGTCAGCACCGTGCCATGGGGCACAGCGGGGCCGCCGCACTGGTGGGCGTGTGTGTCTGAAGCCAGGTGGCCCTTAGCTTCTCTAGCCTGTTCCTGGAGGCCCGCCGCCCCCAGGAAGCCCTCCAGGACCCCTGGCCCCTGTGAGCTCCTTTCTTTGGCACCAAACCATCCTATCCCCCTTTTCATGTCTCATTCCCAAGACCAGAAGCAAGCACCAGGCCCAGCTGGAAGAGCCTGGGGGGGCACCTGGGCTGAGTTCAGGAAGCTGAGGAAAGAAGCAGCAGGGCTCGGGTAGGCAGAGAGCCCGGGCCTCCTGGAGGAGCTCGTGTGGGCAGGCCAGCAGCCCGCCCAAGGGCCCCAGCTGGGGCTCCACCTGCAGCCCCGCGCTGAAGGCTCAGGGCAGCCTGCGGGGCCCGCACCACCCGGGAAGCCACAGCAGGCACGAAGCGGCGGGGCGGAGCCCGCACCCTGGCCTCGGGCCCCCCGCTCCAGCTTCTGCCTCGAGACTTACTGAAGGCGGCGGGGACTCGCGCCCAATGAGAGGGGTGTTCTCACAGCGAGGGTTCTGGAAATTGGCATTCTGGCTCCTGAGGTGAGAGGAGAGGGCCCTGTGTCAGTGGGTCCACCTGGGAACCAGGCAGACCCCACCCCACAGATGGCCCGCTAGCGAGCGCCTGGGGTCCCAGGAGCCCAGCACACAGAGGGGCTGCGAGCAGGCCCACGGCCGCCCCTGCCCGCCCCGGCCCAGCCAGAGCCTTGCCCACCCGCCCCAGCCCACCATGTGGCCGGGCCCGGGTTCCTTGGCCACAGGATCCCACGTGCTGACCCTCTGTCTGACAATGGTCCCCTGTGGCCTCGACCCAGGGGTGTGGCAGCAGCAAGCACTCTGAGCCCAGGCAGCCCCGGGCGACCCCCGTATGCAGGGCCCCCTTGGCCCCTGCCCCGCGTCTCGCTCAGGCACCCCAGGGCCCCCTCGGCCCCTGCCCCCCATCTCGCTCAGGCACCCCAGGTTCCCCTTGGCCCCCTCCACCCCTGCCCCCGCGTCTCGCTCAGGCGTCCCAGGGCAGCGGCCGCCCCGAGCCGCAAGGGGCCAGGCAGCCTGGCCAGCGCCTCTGCGCCCCACTCGCCCGACTCACATGTACTCCGTGACCGGGGCGTTGCTGACGGTGTGGGCCGCGGCCGGGATGCTGGTCTCGCTCCCGTAGCTGCTGCCGCAGCTGTACAGACTGGGCATGTGGACACGGTAGAGGCTGTCGTGTGCCTGCCGCGGCCCTGGGGCGGCCTCCTCCTCCCCGTCCTCGTCGGGACCTCTGCGGGGAGGGACACCGGCGCGGGATCAGGCTTGACGCGGATGCGGGGCCACAGGCCGGCAGCCAGCTCTGAGGCAGACACTCCTGCTTGCAGTCCTGGGTCGGCGGGGCTGTGGGGAAGGCTCCCGGGGACACAGGGACGCTGCCTGCCTGTTAAAAGACGGGGCCGGGGCCGTCCCGGGGGAGCAGAGGGCGGGTAGCCCCAGCCTGCAGGACGGGGCTCAGGCGGGGACCCCCCCCGCTGGCTGCTCACTCGCCTGTCTCCCGGGCTGGGGGCCCCTCTAGGCCAGTCATGAAGTGGGAGTGCCGGCTCAGATCCACCAGCCTTGCAGCGGCTGCAGAACCCCAGGGAGCGTCAAGGGGCAGGGAGGCCTTTGTTCTGCCTCGACTACAGCTCGGGGCATCCTGGAGACGCAGCCCCAGGCGCCGTGTGGTCCGATGGGCCCCGGGCGCCCTCACCTCTTCTGCTGCCACGTGTGTGGGACGCTGCAGACGACGGAGCTGAACATGAGCGCTGTGACGAAGGAGAAGAGGGCCAGGTAGATGAGGCCCTCGACGCCGTCGTAGCAGAAGCCTGTGAGGGCCTGCACGTAGTCCTAGGGCCAGGCGGGGAAGAGAGCGGGAGAGGCACAGCCTGAGATGGAGCGCACAGGCCTGAACCACATCTGAACCAAGGCTGGCAGAGGCCCCGTGACCCGCCCCTCCCCCCTGCCCCTCCCCCAGCCACGTCCCCTCTTCCCACCCCCCTCCTCCCGCCCCACCCCCAACCACTCCCCCTCCTCCCCTAGCTTCTCCTCCTCCTCCCACCCCTCCGCCAGCCCCTCCCCCTCCTCCCACCCCTACCCCCAGCTGCTCCCCCTCCTCCCTTAGCTGCTCCCCTCCTCCCGCCCCTCCCCCAGCCACTCCCCCTCCTCCCCCAGCCGCTCTCCCTTCTCCCCTAGCTGCTCCTCCTCCTCCCACCCCTCCCCCAGTCACTCCCTCTCCTCCCCCAGCTGCCCCCTCCTCCTGCCCCTCCCCCAGCTCCCCCTCCTCCCCCAGCTGCTCCTCCTCCTCCCACCCCTCCCCCAGTCATGCTCCCTCCTCCCCCAGCTGCTCCCCCTTCTCCCTACCCCTCCCTCAGCTGCTCCCCCTCCTCCCCCACCTGCTCCCCCTCCTCCCCCAGCTGCCCCCTCCTCCTGCCCCTCCCCCAGATCCCCCTCCTCCCCCAGCTGCTCCCCCTCCTCCCCCAGCTGCTCCTCCTCCTCCCCCAGCTGCTCCCCCTTCTCCCTACCCCTCCCCTAGCTGCTCCTCCTCCTCCCACCCCTCCCCCAGTCGCTCCCCCTCCTCCCCCAGCTGCCCCCTCCTCCTGCCCCTCCCCCAGATCCCCCTCCTCCCCTAGCTGCTCCCCCTCCTCCCCACCCCTCCCCACACGGGCCCAACAGCAGGTGCGGGCGGCTCTCACCAGGTGCAGGCTGCGGCAGTCCACCAGGGCAGTGAGGTGCTGCAGGTTCACCTCCGTGCCGTTCAGCACCTCCTGGACACGGAGCAGGGGGTCCTGGGGGGTGAGAATCACGAAAGGTGAGCACAGCGCTCAGGAAGGGAGCCAGCCAAGGCCTCCCTCCACCCCTCACCTGCCGGCAAGAATCCCCCCTTGACTGCCCCCCCAGTCTTGGCACAGGCCCTGAGGACCCCGGGCTTTGAGAAAAGCTGACCCCTAGGTCTGTGCCCTGGCCTCGGGAGACGGCTGAAAGCGTGAGGGCAGCGGGGAGCGTGGGGCCCACAGCGCCTGTGCACACACCACGCTGCGGGCCTGCCGTGTAATAGGAGCAGCAGCAAACACGCGCGTCTCCCGACACGGGCCCTAAGACTGTCTTAAGGAAGAGTTTAAGACGACGGAAATCTTCACAGTGTCTTAAAGGACACGACATTGTCCAGCACACTCTGGGCAGTGTGACCCTGGTGTTGTAGTGTGTGTGTGTGTGTGTGAGCTTCACTAAACCTACCCAGGTCCTTGGGGGCGTGAAGGGAAGGAAGGATGGAGAGGAGGACCAGACCCCCCGGGCAGGGCCCCCAGGAGCAGCCTGGGCAGTGACTGCACCCGCCTCCCTCTCAAGGTGACGAGAGGGAGCTCGCGGGCCCCAGAGCTGGCCCCCAGCCCCTCACCTTGGTGGCAGGATACTCCCACGAGACAGTCTTCAGGAGCTCAGCCACTACGTCCTGCATCTCCACCAGCGCCTTGTGGCTGCCCGACAGCTTCTGCTCCACAGAGAGGCCACTGAGTCCTGCGCAGGTGGGCGGCCCGCCTCCCTCCCCGGGGACCCCAACCCCCTCGAGGGGCGGGCTGGCTCCAGTGCTGGCAGCCCCCGCCAGTCCCAGGGGCGTCCAGCCCGTGGGGCCCCGAGCTCCTGGGGTGGGACGGCTGTGCCCAGCAGTCCGCTCTGTGGGACACCTTTCCTTGGCCCCCAGGATGAGCACGCAGACAGTACAGACCACGGAAGGTACAGCGTCTTTAAAGCAGATACGCAGTCCAGAGGACCCAGAGGGCCACACGGGGACGTGGGGTGACGATGCGCTACGTGGTTTCCCTTCAAATTCCACATTGGCCCAGACAGTTACTCCACCCGGCGGGCACAGGACCCCTCCGCCACGGGACACCCCTGGGCTCCTGCTTTGCCCGGGAGGCATCCGGCTCTGTCGTAAAGAGCAGCCCGGGAGATGCAAGGTGCCCAGGGGCTTGGGGGCATTAAGCAGGCCACCCTGAAAGGCTTGTGTGAGGGCACCAGGGTGAGGGCCCCAAGGGCCTGACGAGGTGGGAGGGGGCCTCGCGGTCTGTGGGCGTCTGGGGGTGGGGGCCAGGGCACCAGGAGCTCTGCAGGGGCGGGCCTGAGCTCTCACCTGCTGGAAGGGGTTGACGGCATGGGGGGAGCAGGCCAGGTAGTACTGCAAGATGTCTGCGGAGAGAGGGGAGGGCGGCTGAGTGGCTCCGGCTGTCCGCATGCACCTGTGTGCGTCTACATGCGCATCTGCTGTACACGCGTGTGTGGGTGTCCACATCTGCGTGTATGCTGAATGTACGTGTGCTTGCTTGTATGTATCTTTACGTGCATGCGTGTGCCTGTGTGCGCATGTCTGAGTGTAGGTGTACCTCTGAACATGCACATGTCTGTACACATGAATGTCACGTGTGCATGTACATGTGCACGTGTCTGTGTCTGCGTGTGAGCATGCAGGTGTGAAGAGGGAATGGTCTCCAGGGAGCCTGGGGCCAGGGCCCAGACCCTTCTACTCTGAGTCGTGTTACTGAAATGGGCACAGTTCTCTCTTGGAGGGCTGCTTCATCCCTCCCCTCTCTGGGGAGCAGCAGACAGGCCACGGCGGGAGGCGGGGGTAAGCAGTCAGAGGTCAGCTGGGCAGGCATCTGCTCATAGGCCAGTTGAGCAGAACAGTTCTTAATCCAGAATGTCACCCCAAAAAGGGTGCAGGGGGCCTGCTCATCCCCATTAAAACAGGTGTTGATTGTGTCCAACATTCAAAGATAGGGACTCATGCACAATTCTGATTTTGAAAACCTAGGGAAGCCAAGCCCAGCCAGAATTGAGGAAGAAAATTTGTACCCCAACTGCCTAACCCTGGCCCCCACCCCGCCCTGTGCTGTCTGGCCCCTTCGGGGGGCTTTCTGGGGTCCAGTGCAGGATGGGGGCTGGAGCGAGGCCTAGCACAGCCCAGGGCAGCCTCTCCACACCGCACCTGTGCTCGGCCCCTGAGGTCTGGGCTCCTATGGAGCTTATGTTGGAAAACAGAAGAAAGCGCCCACTTGGCTTGAGCCACCTGTCCAGGGAGTCAGCACGTGGCCTGACCTGATGGCCCGTGGGCAGGAGTGGGCACTCGCAAGCGGCTGGTACACGACCGCAGACTCACCCCCGCTCAGCACCGAGTGCTCCTCCACCATCCGGGTCACGTAGGTGTCGGGATCCACACAGAAGTCACTGGAGCCCTGGGGTGGGGGCAGGCAAGGAGGAGGGGATACCAAGCTGGGCCCCCGAGCCCTCAGCTCCCGGGGGTGGAGCCTGGCCCCCCAGCGTCTGCGTGTCGCTCAGGGAGGTGGCGTGGCTCTGCGGGGCCGGGGGGGTGGGGACTGACTCGCTGTGCGTGTCACACACAGGTCCCCCGTCTCTCTGGATCTCGGTGTCCCGTGGAGGAGAGCAGGAGGTGACTGTGGCGTCCACCCCCCACCCCCACGCTCTGCCAGCAGACGGGCACCCCGTCCCCTCCGTCACCTACCACAGACACGGCCAGCTCCAGGCCCAGGGCTCCCCAGCTGATGATCAGGGCCAGCACCCCCAGCAGGCAGACCCTTGGGGCAGAGAGCGACGGTCGGCACTCTCCAGGCTGGGGTGAGGGCTGTGCCCCACGCCAGGCTGGACCCGAAGACGGGGGAGGGCGGGTCAGGGCTGACTCGGGATGGATGCGACAGGAGCCTCAGCCCCCCGCCCCCAGGGCCCTCAGACTCACCCTACCAGAATCCCCTTGGAGCTGCGGATGAGGCCGACCAGCACCAGGAGGCAGATGGCCACGTCGAGCAGCAGCAGGCCCAGGTAGCCCAGCCACCTGCAGGGACACGGCACGCGTGGGCTGGGCACGGGCCAGTCCCAGGGCAGGGGCAGGGGGTGCTGGGCAGAGCGGAGCAAACAGCCCAGGGCGCAGAAGAGCGTCCACAGGCAGCTCTGGGTGCAGAGATTGGCCTCTGACCTCGTAACAGACGTCCCCATGGGGGACTCCTGCCAGTGACCACCAGTGGCCCCAGCCCCTCCCCCAAGACCTCAGGCACTGGGAGCTGGAAGCCAACTGGCCTGGAGAGAGGAATGGGGACCAGCGGGGGCAGGCAGGAGAGGGGAATGCACCTGTACCAGTCGTAGAGATCCACCTGCTCGGCCAGTGCCTCCAGCGACACAGCTGGGTTCCTCCAGAAAGGGATGGCCGCCGTGTAGCCCAGCAGCGTCTGCAGCAGGCCCTGTAGCCGCTGGACCGCCCGCAGGGGCTCCGGCCGGGCGGCCAGCTGCCGCTCCAGGTTCTGCAGGCTGGGCTCCGCCGTGCGGTTCAGGGCAGCTGCCGTGTCCCACACCTGCTCCAGGTTGGGGGAGGCAGTGAGCTGGGACAAGGACGGCTCCCGCACACGCCCACGTCTCGCTCTCACACACATGCACACACACGGGTGTAGGAGCAGGAAGAGGCCCCCCCTACCCATGCGGCCACTCACGCGGTCCTGGACCCCTGCCACCGTACGATTGGCGTGACGGAGTGAGTAGGTGGCCCGATGGATGCCGTCACTGGTCTCCCCGTTGCCATAGAACCCCACGGCGATACCGGCGCTGGGACAGGACGGGGCCGCGTGAGGGCGCGAGCCTGGGGTCCCCCCACGGGACTCGACCTGCCCCGCCCCTTGCAGTCTGACCCCGCCCCCGCCCCGCCCCCACCGCCCCTGCCAGCCGGGCCAAGCCCACAGCAGCCCAGTGGCCACGCCCACAGCAGCCCGGTGGCCCCGCCCCGCGCGCTCACCTGCAAACCAGCGTGGCGATGATGACGCACCAGGCCGTGCAGCAGCAGTCCGCGTCTAGGTGCTCCTCGCTCTTGCGCCGCCGGCAGCACAGCCAGAAGGAGTAGAAGAGCAGGAAGAGGAGGTCCAGGGCGAGGCAGGCCAGCGCGGCGGCCCCCAGCAGCAGCAGCGCCTGAGGGCGGTGGGGAAGCGGTGTTGGAGGAGGGGCTCCCAGGCCGACTCTGCACCCAACCCCAGGAGCGGCCAACCCCACTGGTGCCCCCGGCCCAGGGGCCACGGGTCCCCAGCACCGGAGTCATGTGGCTGTGCTCACCCAGATCTGGGACCCCAGACTCAACGTCCTAGACATCTGGGCACCGTCCAAGCCCCACGTGGAGGGGCCGGGTGGGCAAGGTCTCTCCTAACCCCTCCCAGGCCTTCACTGGACACCCCTTGGCTGCCCTTGCTGCAGAGAAAACCAGCCCTCAGGGGTACCTGGAAACGCCTTCCTCACATCTTAACTCAGCGGTGTGGCCGCGAGCCTGGGCAGCCATTGTGGGGTGGAATGCCCCAGGCCTACCCACCCCTGCAGGGCCCCCTTGGGACCAGCTCAGCCACAGAGGCACTGGGACTGCTGGATCACAGCCCTGGCGGCCAGCGACTGTCTCCCGGGAGATGGTTACCAGGCAGCAGATGGAGGCTGGCACTCCCTGCCCTCCCAGGAGCCAGCTGGCCCCAAAGGCCTCCTGCCCGGCCCAGCACCCCAGCCATAGTCCCTGCCGGCTGCTGCGCTGTTTGGAGGCCTCTGTCCTCCCTACGAAGTACAGGATGGGGCAACTTCTTGGGAGAGGCCAGGGCACCAGTGAGGGTGCAGCGTGGGTGGGTGGGCCTGACAGGACCTGACCACCCTGCTCAGTGGCTGGGCGGGGCAGGGAGCAGCCCCTGTGTGCTGGCTCTAGAGGGGCCGCCACTCCTCACGGTCCCAGGGCGCTCCCGTTAGAGGGACTCTGAGGCCAGGCGGGGAGGGGTGTTCAAGGTCACACGGGGACACCAGCCAGGCCACAGCAGGGAGCCTCTGGTGTCAATCAAGGGCCTGCCCGAGGGACAGTCACGGGGTGAGTGCTCACCTTAAGGCGCCCAGCATCGGCTGCAGCCCCCACCCCGCCCAACACTGCCACAGCAGACAGGATGCTTGGAAAAGCAGTCTCATGGTGGGCTCTGCCTGCACGTGCACACGGTGGACCCCGGGCACAGGGCCGCGGATCCTGCAGGCCCCCTCCTCACGGGTCAGAGGGGTCACTGCCTCCATCCTACCAGCAGGCTCCTCCCCTAAACCCTCAACCAGAACCCACCGGCGGTGACCTCCCGACCCCACGCCCTGCCGGCCCCGGCGACCAGCCCCAGGTCAGCCCTGTGTTGGCAGCAGCCACCCCCCGCCACAGCAGGAGGCCACCCTCTAGTCCCCAGCGGTCCTCAGGCCAGCTTTCTGCTCCAGCCGACCTTGTTCCCCCTCCTCTCCTGCCTGACCCGCACCCTCTCCAATAAGCGCATCTACACACGTCCTCTTGAGGAAATCCTTCCAGGGGTGAGGAAGCCAGGGACCAGGGGCACAGGGCAAGGGGCACCCAAGCTGGGGCCCGGAGGCCGCCCAGCCTGGCAGCGGGCAAGGCCAGTGCCTACAGAGTTGTCAGGACCCATCACAGAGCTCGCAGGACTTGCGCACAGCTCAGGCGGCGCCAGGACCACCCACTCCCGTCCGTCCTGTGAGAATCGGAGGCGAGATGAGCGTGACTGGCCAAGCAAGACCCCAGCACCGGGGGCGAGGCTACGGTGAGGGGGCACCGTTCCTCTGGGAAACGTGGTAGGTGCCAGGCTGGTGGAGGAAGCAGGTGGTGAGGCCTGTAGGGTGTGAGCTGGGGGCTGTGGGAAACCGAGAAGGCAGGCCCAGCGGGAGCAGCAGCAGGTCTGCGCGGGCACAGCCCAGTCCAGCGGGTCAGGGAAGCGTGCTCCGGGCATAGGGCGCCGCGCCAGGCCCAGGCACTTGGGAGGCGCTCCGGGATCTCCTATGGCTTTGATTCTTTTGTTGTTGTTGTTACTGGTTTTCTTTCTTTCCTTTTTTGGTTTTCCTTTTTAAACCACGAACCTTACTACCTTTATAATTACAACACAAACCCAGAAACGTGTTAGTAGCTCTTTTCAGTCAGGCGTGGGAGGCGCCTGGCCCGCACCCAGCTCCACCGCGTGAGTCCCGGCGCGCCTCCCTCCCGCAGGCCTGCTTCCCTTCCTGGAGACCGACGTGCCCGCGCCCTCCCCGGCCACCACGTGACCGCGGGAGCTGGGCGGTGTGCGGTGGAGCTGCGGTGCCCCAGGAGCAGAGGTCGAGGGGAGGGCTGCCCTGGGTGTCGCCACCAGGAGGCCGAGGACCGCCTGCTGCTGGACAGGGGTGGGGTTGGGGGGGCTCCTACCCAGCCCCGCGGGTGGCCGAGCTCGAGGGGCCCCGAGTGCTGGGGTCAAACGCTGCTCCGCCTGGCGCCAGGAGCTGACCCAGTCTGGGCGCCCATGTATAGAACAGAGCCAGGGCCGCACCGAGGAGGGCGTGAGCTCACAGGTGTAAAGGCTGAGAGCAGCGCCTCCACTGGGGAGCCCCTGGGGTACTGCTCCCGCGCCAGCTCTGCCTGGGGCGGGGGCCAGTCCCCGCTGCTGGAGGGGCGTCCAGGCCGCTCACAGACAAGGTGAGTGTGTGCATGCCCACACCCACACGCATGGTTGCACCCGTACATGGCCACACAGGTGCACACGTGCCCTCGCACACAGTCACCTGCACGTGAAGATGTCGTCCTGAGCCCCAGCAGCAGCAGGCGCAGCAGCCCACGGCTGGAAGCTCTGTGGTGGTGGACAGGCCTCGGACACCTGTCACGGGCACAGCCACCCGCTGCGGGCCCTGGAAGCCCCAGCCCTGGGGGAGCAGCCGCCTCCTGCCCGCCCCCAGCCCCAACTCACGGAGCGGAGCCCACCTCCAGCTCCGGGAAGGCCCGGTCAAGGGCTTTGAGGGTAAGCGCGTGTCCTGCGGCTCAGAGAGGGACACCTGGGGAGGAGAGTGACTTCCAGAGGCTTCCCTGGGGACGGCAGAGACCCCGGGGGCCACAGTCTCCCCCTTAGCCCAACACAAGGAAGCCGGCCCCTGCCCTCCTGTCTATCTGTCCAGCGCCAGAAGGCCCTTCCTGGATGAGGGCACTGCACCACTTCTGCGCTGGGCCTGTCTGCCCACACCCCCTGCTCCCCGGTGGGTGCTGGAAAGGCCTTGCTAAGCTCAGCAACTTGGCTGGGGCGTTACCCACCCTGGGCCTGAGGCCCGGCCTACAGTGAACACTCAGAAACATGAGGCTCCTGCCCCCCACAAGCTCGGACAGGAGAGTTTCCCCTCGGACAGGGCTCACCTTAAACCATGACCCCCGCCCTGGGCTGCTGGTGGGGGCCCCCCGCACGGCCCCAGCAGGTAGGCTGTGGGGGTCTAAGCCAGGACAGCCCCCCTCGGTCCCCACAAGGAGGTGACAGAACCCTCCAGTTGACATGGGGTGGGGCTGGCCCTCGGGGCTCAGGACCTCAGCCCACTGATGCAAACAAGCCGGGCCCAAGTGGGTGCGAGGGCCAGGGCAGGGCAGGGGCACCTGGCCCTGGGAAGCGGCCTCCTCTGGCCCAGGGGCCCAGCTTGCCCTCTGCCCTCATCCTGAGGCCAGGTTCCCAGAGAACAGCCTTCCACTGGCATTCCCGCGGGTGCCTCGCCTCCCCTCCAAACCATGCTGCGGCCCCTCTGCATGGGAAACGTTTGATCAGCATCTGGGCTCTGACCAAATGGAATTTTCCGTCTGTGATGGAAGTGACGTCAGCACACGGCCAGGCGCTGGGGCTCCTGGCCTGACCGCGGGCCGCACTGCTGGCGTCAGCACCTGGAGTATCGCAAGCTCGCTGCGAGGCCTCGGCTGGACACACGTGCACCCGCCCCTCTGGCTGCCGTTTCTCAGCCCTGGACTGCCCGGCCCTTCCCAAGGCCCTGCACCCCTGCCATGGGGCGTGCCCACCAAGAAGGCCCTGTGCCCACACGTCCCGTGGGCCCACAAGCCCCCACCCGCTCTGAAGACGCCCGACGAGCTGGTGCTTGGGGTCTGAACTCACTCCGTCCAGGGCGGGCCAGGCCCATGTCTGAGGCCTACTGGGCGAACCAATGAGGCCTATGCCTCCAACAGGTCCTCCCAGCCCAGCAAGGGGACCAGGGCCGGGGCCCCAGGGAGTGGTGGGCTCCCTGTGCGGGTGGGTGGTCCCTGCAGGGTGTGGGGAGCCCCCGGCTGGGCCTGTGAGGGGAGGGCCACGCCGTGCCACCAGACGTCAGTAACAAGCCCACAGCACGGCGCTCAGCTCCACTGCAGACGGGAGAGCACGAGGCTGTGGCCTGTCCCCTCCCCACCCGCCGCCCGCCCGCTCCTTCAGCACAGCCTGGACACGGGCGGTCAGCACATGGCCCGGGCAACTCACAGCGCCGGCCCAGCTGCACCGAGGTGCGCCCGGCCAGCAGGCGGGGAGGGCCACGCGCGACCCTGGGGCAGCCCTTCCGTGTGCCACCGCACAAGACTGGTCCAGCTGGGTGTCCTGGCAGCACGTGGCCTGGAGGCCTGTGAGGGGGAGTGCCCCACGCAGTGAGCATGGCTGAACCACGGACAAACTGCCTGAGGAACGCCCGGCCCTCCCACCATACAGCCGCCGTGCCACCCGGCAGCTGACCCTGAGAGCTGGCCGGCCTGCTCAGCCCCTCTGCAGGCCGCCACGGCCCGCGGCCAGGCTGGGAGCCCCTCCCGGGCGATCTGATGGGAAGTGGGGGCCTGCGGCGCCCTGCCTGCAGGCCCAGGGGCTGCGTCCCCATCACCCTGCTGTCCTAGCTCGTGCCCCCTTGGCCCGCCTCCTTGGGGTGACGGTGAGCACCCCGGCGCAGGTACAGCAGGGGAGACTTGGGGCCAGCAGTCCAGGGGAGACCGGGCGGGCTCTGGACCTCCTCCAGGTCACATGGCTAGTGGGCGGGGCAGGATCCCAGCCCAGGGGTATGACCGCAGCCTGAGGCCTCACCGCTGCTGGGTCAGGGGCTCTCCCAGGGCCGGAGTCCCCGAGAAGGCCACAGTCAGCCGGCCTGCCCCCTCGCTGCACGGCCCTGTCCCGCCCCATGCCAACGCTCTCTGGGAGGTAGCCTGGCCAGGTGGTAAAGGGCAAGGCTCCCAAGAGGAGGCAAGTCCAAATTCCACCAGGGCCCCACGAGCTCACGTGTCCATGCGCCGGCCACACCTGCCTCCCTGGGGCACACGGGGCCCTCAGCCCAGAGCCGGCCCCCAGACCGGGGAACACTAGCGCCCACAGTGCACACACAGCACCGGGCCTGGGGCCCCCAGACACAGCTTCTGCTGGGCTGGCAGGCATCTGCCCGGATCTCCGCGGTGCAGGAAAGGCAGAGGTTGTGGGAGCCAGAGCAGGGGAGGGGCACAGAAGCTTCAGGGGGTGTCCCCTCAACCGCCGTCGCGGGGAGGGCGGGTGCCAGCAGGGCACGGTGAGGCGTGAGCACTCGCAGGGAGGGGAAGTGCGTGAGGGGCAGCCAAGGCCCAAGCTGCAAACCTGCGCTCAGGGCGGCCCCCCAGCAGCTGCCACCAGGCAGAGGGGTCAGGCTGAGCCTGATACCGACGGCAGAGCAAGGGCGCTGTGGGACGAGGTCGGGGCATGCGGGTGGAGTGGGGGGGGGGCACGGGCCCCTCCAGCACCTCCAGAGTCGTCCTCCCCGCCCTGGGGCTGCCAAAGGCCCTTCTCCAGAGTAAGAGGCCAGGCAGGGGCGTCCAGGAGGCTGGCTGGTCCCCACAACGAGGCGCCATCTGGGAACCCATCGAAGTCCTGGCTGGAGCCCTGGCCTGGGGAGGAAGGGGAAGGGGTCTCCCGCTGGGAAGGCCTCACACCACCTGGCACTAACCACTGCCCCAGGGTCTGGGCCTGAGCACCCAGCTGTATCCATGGCCTTGTGGGTCCCCAGACCCCCTGGGGCAGAGGTGGCCCATCCTCCAGGCCAGGGGCCTGGGGCCAGAAAGGACCCCCAGGGCCCCCTGCACTGACCTAACAGAGGCAGGGCTGGAGCCGGCCCGGGGTTCCTGGGGAAAGTTCTGGAAAGGGCCCCCCTCACCTCCTGGGCCAGGCTGGGTGGGAGCTGAGCTGCCTGAGCGGCACCCCCACCCCCAGCACACTCGCTGCGGCTCCCACACGCCGGCCAGAAATTAAAAACAGATTTTCCACCAGGCCAGGCTTCGGTTTCACGAATTCCAGGATGGTGAGCTCGTGGCCGTGCTGTGAGCGAGAGAGGGGCCCGGCTTTCGGCCCGAGCCCCCCGACCTGGGGCCGAGGTCCAGGCTGCCAGCGGCACCTCCCTCCTCACCGCACAGCCGGCGCCCGGGGACGGCGAGAAGGAGGTCCGGCGGGGCGGGGCTTGGGCTGAAGCCGCGGAGAGACGCCCAGCCCAGGACCCCTCCGCGCCCCCGAGGCCTGGGGCCACGTGCAGGGAGGCCGAGGCCCCGCCCCCGCCCCGCCCGCTCGCGGAGGCGACGCCGAAGAACCTGGCGGCGCTGCTGCCCTCTAAGACGCCAGCGCGTCTATTTCGGTCCCGGCGCCCTAACGCGTCTCCCAGCGTGACACCCAGAGACTCCGCGCTCTCCGCCAGCCGGCTTGCGGGAGCCGGCCTCAGACGCGGCCAGGACCTGCCGGACGGACGGGCGCACCCTCGGGGCCGGAGCGGAGCCCCGCCAGGGGGACGCGGCCCCTGGGCGCACCGCCCCCCGGGGCGCCCCCTGGTGGGCAGGACCAAGGCCAGGGCGCCCGAGGCCAGAGCAGGGGAGCCCGAGGGTGGCACCGCGCCTGGCATTTAGAGGCAGACGGAAGGGGTCACGCGGGCTTTGGGAGGCCTGGCCTCATCTCACGCCCTCGGCCAACACGGGACATGCCCAGCCACGAGGGGGCCTGTGGACAAAACCGAGCCCCGTGGGGCATCTGCTCTCCGGAGCCCACCGGCCCCAGCAAGGGGACCCAGAAGGGGCTGGGGCACACGAGTGGGCACGCAGAACCCAGGCCTCGAGTGGGGCGGGTTCGGGGGGAGGGTCACGGGGGAGTCACGAGGGCCCCGCCCAGCCCATCCGCTCCTCCAGGCCCGGCCCAGGGGGTCACTCCACCCTCCCCTCTCCCCGTTCCGAGGGCACACCTCACGCCCGGCGCTTGTCTGGCTCTGGGCAAGGACCAGAGAGGCCTTGTGGGCAGCTGGCAGCAGACACAGGCCCCGTCCTGCCTCGGACTCTGGGCTGGAGGCCTGGGGGCCCGCTGCAGCCTTTGCAGCTGTGGCAGGAGGGACACCTGCTTCCTCGGCAGACGTCCGCGTGCCTGGGCTCTCGGGAGCCCTGCTGGGCAGGCTGAAGACTCAGTTCTGGGGGGGCGGGTGCCATCCCCGTCTGCAGCAGGGACCCCGGGGCAGGCCAGGGAGCCTCGGCTTGGGGGCGTCCTCCAGCAGTGAGGGGCACCCCGCGCTGGGCACTGGAGCCTGGTGTGCGTCACCCGAGCCCCGCTGTACTGAGCAGGAGCCCCACTGTGTCTGTCTGTCCTCAGCCCCAATGCCGGGGGAGGCCCCCGAGGGCCACGGGTGCGTCCCTGCCCAGCCAGGGCTTGCGGCAGGCTCCCCGCGAACCTGGGAGACAGCATGGGCGCAGCTGGGCGCTCCTGGGCCCCGCTGTTCCCACCCCCGCCCTCGGTCACGTGCCCCCAATTCCTCGGGGGCCACATGGGGTGCTTTCCACATCTGTCATCCAGTCCCTGGGCTGCAGATTCGGTTCCTCTTCCCCAGCCAAGGGCTTAGCAGAGCTGCCGTGGCCAGTGGGGGTCTGGTCCCAACTGCCCCTGAGCCCTCCTGAACTGGCGCCGGCTGGGGGACCCAGGGAGCCCCCGACCAGCCTCGGACCCACACACGGGGCTGTGTCCCCAGGCAGGGGACTGCCGGCCTGGTGCCGGAGGCTGCCTGTGTTTCCCTGCCTCTGATGCCGGCTGGCCAGCGGCCTCGGTTTCGCTTCTGCAGGGGGAATGGGGTCCACCCCCAGGGAGGCCATGTGGCTTCCCAGAAACGTGCTTACAACACACAGCCTGAGCCTCTCAGAGCCACGGACACCTGGCCAGAGCCTGACCCAGTGCCCCTGGTCAGAGCCAAGACGGCTTCCCGCCCGCCCTCCACATCCCTGAGGCCAAGCAGCACAGTGCTGGGGACAGAACCAGGAGCCCCGAAAGGCCCCAAGATGGGGCCCGGCAGTGCAGACCCTAACCCTGACCTACGCGACACCAGGCCTCTCAGCAGGCGCAGATCTGGGCAGAGGCAGCCACCCCT
The DNA here is from genome assembly GCF_910594005.1 of Cervus elaphus. Lineage (NCBI taxonomy): Eukaryota > Metazoa > Chordata > Mammalia > Artiodactyla > Cervidae > Cervus > Cervus elaphus. The sequence continues at coordinate 54,206,479 of NC_057824.1, read as the reverse complement.
CCCAGCACCATGATCCTGGCCAAGAGGCACACAGCCAGAGTCGGTTTCACCCGGCAGGGGCTTCCCGGACCCCCCAAACGCATGGGCCCTGCACCCCCAAAGCCCAGCGCACAGATGCTGTCCACACAGGGGGGACTCAGCTTCCACACCACTCCTTGGCGCTGTTCCTTTGGGGATGTTTCTGGCACTTGCAGCCTCAGAATCCTGACCTGAGAGGTGCGTGGCATTCTGGGCAAGCTAAGAACCCAGGACCAAGGACATGGTCCCCAGACTCGATGTGTAAAAGCTGGTGACAACTCCTAGTTTCAGGCGGCACCCTCCCCGGGTTTAAGGCAGGGACAGACTCCAGCTGCAGGGACTTCTTCCCTGTCTCCACACTTTTTCCTACTCTCCAAATATTCCATGAAGGTGTCTTGCTTTCATAAACTAGAAGAGAGGCGAGAGGAGCAAATTTTCCTTCTGAATGTGAGGATGATGCGGAGAGGGCCAGCCTTGCCCGCAGGCACACGCTGACCCCGCCTGAGTCAGGAATGAAGCCAAGGTGCTGCGGTCTCTGCGAGGAGACCACCAGCCCCAGTGGGGCCCCCAAGTGGCCCTCCAGGCTGGGCTCACCACCCCCCACCACCCCGGGCACAGAGCACTCCCTGCTCAGAGGCAGCACGTTCAGACCCGAGGACTCCCTTGTTCTGGGCTGAGGCCCAGGCTTCTCTCTGCTTTGGGGCCTTTGAGTGTGGCATTCCCACTGCCTAGAACACGCCTTGCCAAGCTCTCAACCACCTCGGGCTTATCTTCAGGGTCTCAACAGGAACACCCAGGCACTCAGGGCTTTAATAGGTAAACGGGCCCCACACGCTGGGCTGGCCTGGAAGGTGAGCTGGTGTGCCCACTGCATACCACGCTCCAGGTGAGTCCTCACCCTCTGGGCATTCCAGGAGAGGAAGCGCCTCCTACAGGAAGCCTTCCCTGACTGCCGGGCTTCCCTAGCCCTGACCTGATCACAGCGCCACCACACCAGGTTGCACGGTTCTCCAGCTCCCAGGCTTGAGCCTCTCCTGAACTGGCAGAGGCAGTGAGCAAGAATGAGAGGGACAGAGGGCAGAGAGCGGGTTTGAACTCTACCTCGGGACACAGCGGCTGTGGGAGGCTTGGGAAGGAGGGGTTGGGAAGGGCTGGTAGGAGTTAAGGGGGCAGTTCCCCCCAAGTGGAGCCCAGAAAGAAAGAAGAAAGTGAAGTCGCTTAGTCGTGTCTGACTCTGTGACCCCATGGACTGTATGTAGCCCACCAGGCTCCTCCATCCATGGGATTCTCCAGGCAAGAGTACTGGAGTGGTGTGCCATTTCCTTCTCCAGGAGATCTTCCTGACCCAGGGACTGAACCGGGTCTCCCGCATTGTAGGCAGACGCTTTACCGTCTGAGCCACCAAGGGGAGCCCAGAGAGGTGGTTAAACCCACCCAAGTGGGCCCACCTTCACACAGGTGGGAAGTTGCAGAGCTGGGGTCCAGGCCTGGTGCCCCCAGCCAGGCACCCCCAGTCCAGTCTGCAGAGAAGGAAGGCTCTGAGACCACCACCCCCGCCTGCAGCTCTGACGTCACTGTGGACGACAGTATTGGCCTCAGGCCACTCCAGGTCACGGGCTATGCAACCACCAGGCCTCCTCCCTCCTCTGGGTGCAGTCCTCCCCCTGCACCACACCATCAGCTGCCCCGGGGTTTGGGGAGTCCTGGCACCCTGGCAATAGTCCAGCCCCCGGGAGTCAGACCAGCAGCCAGGCAGGCGGCGGGGGGTGGGGTGGAGCGGCACAGAGCAGACCCCGGAAGCCCTTCCGCCCCCTCCTGGCGCCTGCCAGCCCACCCGTCCCAACAGTCCCCAAAGAACCCACCCTCCTGCAGTCTGTCCACTCAGCAAACATCAGGAGCCCCCAAGAGACAGATGGCGAGTAAGGGAGTCCCTCCTCGCCAGGATGGGAGCCTTGGGAACATGGGAGCCCAAGACCCTCAGTCCCCAAAGTAACTGCAAGATTTTAGGGTGCAAAATCCGATCCATGGTCTTACAAAGGCTCTGAGCCCCCAGCATAGGGCCAGTCGGGGCTCTGAGAGCCCCCGTAATGGCTCTCATCAGCTTTTCATCCCTCAGTACATCCCCTGCAGGGTCAGCCATGGGGGACTCAGGAAGCACCCCCCCCCCCCCCGCCCCCCAAGGCTGATTCTGACTCCTCCAGGGGCAGGAGCAAGAGGCCTGAGGCAGAATTCTGGTTTACCGCCCACTCACCACTCACCACTCACAAGAGCTGACTCATCAGAAAAGACCCTGATGCTGGGAAAGGCTGAGGGCAGGGGGAGAAGGGGGCGGCAGAGGACGAGATGGCTGGATGGCATCACCAACTCACTGGATGTGAGTGTGAGCAAGCTCCGCGAGATGGGGAAGGACGGGGAAGCCTGGCGTGCTGCAGTCCATGGGGTCGCAAAGAGTCAGACACGACTGAGCGACTGGACAACCCGCTCACCGTGTGATTCTGGGCCAGTCTCCTCTTTAAGCCTCAGTTTGCTAATCTGCACAATGGAAACAGTTATGCTCATCTCCCAGGCTTGTATGCGAAAAGGTTAGCAATAGCCCCAGTGAGGACCCCCAAACAGGGTTTGGCCCCTGGGGTTTCCAGTGGGTTTCACCGGGCTCCGAGCAGTGGATGGCTGGCAGAGGCAACAGCAAAGCACAAAGGCTGGTCTCCCCAGGCCCCACCACCCCCCTGCTCCTGCCTCAGGCCCCACCTTCCCCCTGGATGGCCTCAGAAGCAGAGGCCCCCTCCCCGCACAGCGAGGAGACGATTCCAGGCCCCTGTAGCCCAGGTGGGCGCCAGGCACAGACGGGCCCCCAGGCTGAGCGGGGCGCCCCAAGTCAGGAGGATAAGGGGTTCCCCGTCCGCCATGGGACGAGGGCAGCTGTCCCTGCACAGCTAGGAGTGCTCCACCGGCGGAGGCAGGGGGAGGCCCCAGGCGGCGGCCCACGCCAGACCATCGCCTGCCTGCCCAGGAGGGGAGCTCCGTGGGCGGCTCAGCCAGCAGAGCGGAAGCGTGGGGCCCTCACATCCATCCCAACCCTGCAAAGGAGGCGCTCCTGCCCGGATCTCAGGACGGCACGGGAGGGCAGGGGCAGGGCGCACGCCCAGGCCCAGCTCGCTCCACAGCCCCGAGCAGGCGGTGGAGGTGGCGGGGGATGGAGACAGGCTGGTTTCCACGCCGTGAATTATTCAGTGGTTAATTCTGCTCCTCGCAGAGGAGGCGGGAGAGAGAGTGAGTCAGAGCCCTCCCACAGCGGGGCAGGAACAGCGCTCTCAGAGGAGGCCGGGGCACTAGCTGCGGTCCTCTCAGGGGCAAAGGGCCCTGCAGGGGACCGGGCTCAGTGGAGGGGGGTGGGGTGGGGGGGTGGCCACCACGTGGACGCCTCCACTGGCCAGAGACATCCGCCCCTCACTCACTTCCCACTGCAGGTCCAGGCAACTCGGGGGGCAGCTCCTAGGAGGGGTGGTGGCCAGGTCAGCCCGGGTGGGCAGCACGTGCAGGCAGCAGCCCACGGGCCAGCGGGAAAGCTGTGTGGGTCACAGACACCCCCGGTGCCCCTGGAGCTTCAGGACTGACAAACGGCAGAGAACTTCCTAAAGTAAGGCACACGGTCCTGCTCGGTGGAAGCAGAGCCCCGGGGACACGTGTGGCAGAGCCACCCCAGGGGAAGCTCCGGGGGTGCGTGGAGGAGTGGTGTCACCCCCACCCTGGTCAGCCCCCTAGGACTGGGCTGCTTCAACATGGGCGTCCAGTTTTATAAGAATCCTGCTGCCTTGGGCATGCCTAGGCCGATCCCTCGCCCCCTTTCTAATCTGCTTAGAAACAGATCAGCAGGGCTGGGGAACCAAGCTCCAGGTAAGCGTTGTGTTTGGGGCGGCAGGCTCCCTGCAGAGCTGGGGTGTTTCCGGTTCTCCTCTGGGCAAGGGAGGCCCTGAGGACAGAGCTCTGAACTGGGGTCACACTGTCCACGGATGCTGGACTCCCGGGCCGTCTTGCGAGCAAAGCCGTTCCCCGCCCCCACTCACCCTAGGGCTCTGCATTCATCACCAAAGAGGAACTCAGACATGATCCGGGTGACCAGGCACCCCAGCCACTGGGGCTGTGGAATCCGGATCCCCAGGCAGGAAGGAAGTGTCCACAGCCTGGTGCCCTGGCCCGCACTCAGTGGCAGTGGGGCTTGGCATGACCCCAGACCTAGGGCTCCACTGGTAGAGCCTGGTTCCTTGGGGAGAGGGCTGCAAAGGGTCCGTGCCCACCCCCACCCCACAGCTCTGCCCAGACTCAGCCGTTCCCAGCCTCCCAGACTGAGGCCCATCTTTTGTCCCTGTGGCCAGGCCTCCCTCCGACCCCCCTCAGGGCTACAGGCAGTCGGATCTCCGGGCAGGCACTGTGTGTACACTCCACAGCTTGCTCCAGGCAGGGGGTCATTAGCAGCCAGGGGGGACTGGCATCCACGCAGACCACTCACCCACCGACATCTTGGCAGTGAGTGGCATTTCCCGGCTGGGGCTGAGGGGGCCAGGAATCCCCTCCTGGCTGCACCAGTGCTCTCAGGCATGGACACGGTCTCCAAGCCCTGGGTCCTCTGGGTCGGGGGCTCTGCGGGGCAACACCCACCGACTGCCCCTGCTCAGGGGCCTGGGCAGACACTGACAGCTGGCGGAGGGGTCTCCATGGAGGGGAGGGAGGCGGCTCCTCCTACCCCAGCAAGGAGGGAGGGTCTTAGCGACTCCAGAAGAGAAGGCTAGAATCGACAGGAGGGCTGTGGACCCTCCATGCGGGCTTGGTGGGGGGGGTCCCCTTAGATTCTCCAGCAGGGGAGCCCCATGACCAGGAGGAGACTCTCCGGAAGAACGGGTGCTGTGCCCAACAAGGAGGTGGGGGCCATAATCCTGAATGCGAGGTCGGGGGGAGCCTTTAGACCCTAAAGGAGGAGGGGACCATGACCCTCGGGGGGAGGGGGCTCAGGGTCCGCGGAGGAGGAAGGGGCCGTGACCGCCGGTAGGTGACAGAAAGCCTTTAGACCTTGCAGAAAGCGGGGGCCGTGACCCTGGGAAGGGGGATCGTGACCCGCGGGGAGGGGGGCCGGGACCCTCGGAACGGAGGGGCCGTGACCCGGGACCGGACCTGCGACCCAGGGAGCCCGCGTCACCTGCTGGTAGTCGGTGTCCTCGGGCCGGAACTGGCTGCTGGTGGCCTCCCAGTGCAGGTCGAAGTGGGGCAGCCGGTGCAGGAGGCTCACCCACCAGGGCGCCGCGTAGCTGACCCCGGCCATGGCGGGCCGGCCGCGGGGGCGCGCGGCCGTCGCGGGGCTCCCTGGCTGGCCTGGGGAACGGCGATCAGGGGCCCGCCGACCCCGGCCTGGCCGCCCGCATCGCCCGCGCGCTCCTGGGCCCGGCCCGGCCCGGCTCGGCCCGGCTCGGCTGCGCTCGGCTCCGCTCGGCCGCCCGCGCCCGCCGCCTCTTTGTTCGCCGCCGCGGCCGCCGCCGCCGCCGCCTCCGCGCGCCCCCGCCCACCGCCCGCCCGGGCCCGCCCCCGCGCCTCTATTGGCCCATCGCCCGCCGGCCACGCCTCCCGCTCGCCCAGCGGCGCGCCCCGCCCCGCCCCGCCCCGCCCCCGAGCCTCCATTGGCCGTCTGGGAGAGGCCCCGCCCACTCAGGCCTCCCTCCCCACCGGCCGCGGGGCCCCGGGCGGGGAAGGAGCTCTGGACACGCAATCCCAGCCGCTGTCCCTCCGTCTGTCGCACGTGGAGCGGCGCCTCGCCCGGGCGCGCGCCCGTTGGTGGGACCAATGCACGTTCACACGCCGACTGCGACGCCGGGCAGGGGGCCCAGGGGCCTGTCTTCGTGGTTTGGTGACCTGCAGCCGTGTGATCTTGGGCAAGTCACTTAACCTGTCTGTCCATCAGGGTCTGTAAATAGGGAATACGATAACTCTAAAAGGTTCAGAGCATCAGAGTGATCAGTGATCGGACTGGATCAGTGATCCAGTCGGAGTAAGTGGCCACGTGAGGGGAGCGGGTAAATTCAGTCCCTACTGGGCCTGCCTTTGGGGACAGTTGGGTCTTTTGTCAAGACCTAGAAGAAAGGCGATGCTCTATCCTGGTATCCTTGAGCCTGGAAATTCAGGCAGCTGCCAGGGAGGGCTGAGCATGGACTTTGAAGCCACACACGCGGCCACACTTCCCAGAGGACGTCGTCCTGCCTGTTACTGAGACAGGGACCCCCTAACAGACGGGGAGGCTGGAAGGGCAGCAGTGCCAGGCCCGGCACACCCCTGTCTGTGTCCCCCGGGGCAACAGGTGCTTCCTCCTCGCTTTGGCTTGTCACCACCTTGAGGCATCACTTCTGGGCCTGCTGTGTTCTGAGAAACAGGTTTCCACACCCGGGACTCTGCCGTCTGCCATGCTTGGGCTCGGCCGACTCTGCAGCTGGGCTGGGTTGTTGCAGGCAAGGACAGTTCCCGGCGGTGGCTTCCCAAGGGGCCAGTCTGTCTGCTCACCTGACAGCCCTGACTTACCCATGTTCCTGTGATAAGTCTGGGGAGCCCCCGTGGGCCTCCTGCAACGCTATGGCTTCTGCTCTCCGGTAATTCACAGACATCACCCAGTTGGGGAATAACAGCTGGTCAAGAGAAGGAAGGTAACATTCTCCATCCTTAAAAGGTCTGATTCTAGTTCCTGTTATTAGCAGCAGGTCACATGGTCACAGAACCCTGGCTCCACTGTGATTCCCAAGCCCCCAGACCAGCATAGCAGGCCTACCAGGGTCCCCATGTGGAGGCATGGGTCCCTGAGTTCCTTTCTTTTTTTTTTTTAATATATATTTATTTATTTGGTTGCACTAGGTTTTAGTTGCGGCACGCAGGCATGCAAACTCTTAGTTGGAGCACGTGGGATCTAGTTCCCTAACCAGGAATGGAACCTGGGCCCCCTTCATTGGGAGCATGGAGTCTTAGCCAGTGGACCATAAGGAAGTACCCCCCCACACACACACTGAGTTCTTTTCTACCTTCTAAGAAACATGACAAAACTATGCATTTTTCTCTGGTAGAGTCAGAAAACCAGACCCAAACATTGTATGAAATGATAACTTGGGTGTATGGGGTTGAATTCTGTCCCCACAAAAGATACGTCTAAATCCCAATTCTTGGTGTCTGTGACTGTGATCCTATCTGGAAGTGAGGTCATTGCAGATGTGATTGAGGTAAGATGAAGTTGGATGAGATTATGGAGGGCCCTCATCCAATGACAGTGTCCTTATTAGAGGGAAACTGAACACACTTCAGAGACACAGAGATGTGGGGAGAGCACTGTATGAAGGCGGAGGCAGAGATGGGGTGATGCGTTCACAAGCCAAGGGACCCCAAGGATTGCTGATGCCACCGGAAACTGGGGGAGAGAGTGGGGCAGATCCTCTCTCACAGCCTCGGAAGGAACCAAGCCTGGTGACACCGCGAGCTCAGACTTCAGCCTCCAGAACTGAGAGACAAGACCTTTCTGTGGATTAAGCCGCCCGGCGTGTGGTCCCGTTATAGCAGCCGCAGCAAACACACACACCAGGCTGCTCAGAGCTTCTGGTGGGCAGGCACTCCGTGTCTCCTGTTGCAGAGAATGGCAAAGGGCCTTGTCACTGATTAATACTTGCAATGGGCTTGGTGCATGAAACCTTTTCCCAAGGGAATCCATGGAGGAGGAATGATAAAGGAGGTCCAGGGCAGAGAAAAGGAGGGACCCACAACACACAGTTCTGGAAAAGCACTGCCAAAGCCTCTCCTAGTGGAGCCTGAGCCTGGACCTCAGGTTCAGACCTCCTCAACACAGGGAGGTCCAGTGTTGCTGAGAAAATCCCCATGGAACCGAAAAGCCCCCGAGAAACTGCTTTCCTGGGGGCTAAGCAGGCTCCAGGGGCTCTGGGGTCTGGCACTTGCAGCTATGGGATCCCAGCATCTTTACTCCCATCCGTGATCTGCAAAACAGGCACCCAGCAGAGCCAGGGTTAGAGAAGGCCAGGCGGCAGGGGGAAGGTACAAAGGAGACTCCCCATCTGGTGCTCACTGGCTGGAGCTGCTGTGGTTTTTCTGCCTGTCCTGGGACCCCTGCAACTGGAGACTGACTTTAACCCCATTCTACAGATGGGGCAACTGAGGCCCGGGCCCCACCATTGCTCAAGAAGGAGTACAAGAATCACCACCCAGTCAAGGAACCAGGGTTCAGCCTCATGCTGTCCGCCACAGACTAGATGACCTGAAATAGGGCTCCAGTGGCCTGAGAAGTCAGCGAGGACTTGGCATGCAGTGCTGACCACTGGCCAGGACGCCAAGGGACACTCCTTCAGTGACCTGGCAGTGTGACTCAGGAGGAGGCAGCCGATGGGGAAACCACTGATCTTCCCCTGGCTGCAGAAGCAGTCCAGGCTGCAGTAAGGTGCCATGGCCTCCAAGCCCCTCCACCATGGGGACCCGGAGCTGGGGAGCCCGGAAGGACTCAGCTGAGCCACGCTGAGCGCCTGCACCCACGACCTCCTCCGGCCCCTAGCCAGGTTCTCACACCACAGGGCGGGTGATGAGGGGGTTTTCAAGGCTCAGAAATGAAGACACTTGCCCCCAGTGGACACATTCAAGAGGCAGGCAGATGGGCCTCGGTTTCCTTTATTTGAAATAAGACTAAAAATAGTCCTGCCTCCTGGGGAGGTCGTGCAGTCTGGGCTGTGTGTGCCCAGCTCTCCGGAGGCTCCATCTTTGGACGCTGTTCTTTTCTTGCTCAGTCAGGTCTTCTCGGCTCCAAAGTCCAGGTCATCTCATGTCTTTTCTTTTAAAATTAACTACCTCCTACTCTAAGTCACAGGTCCTTTGAAAGTGAAAGCCACTCAGGTATGTCCGACTTTGTGACTCCATGGACTGTACAGTCCCTGGAATTCTCCAGGCCAGAGTACTGGAGTGGGTAGCTGTTCCCTTCCTCAGGGGATCTTCCCAATCCAGGGATCAAACCCAAGTCTCCTGCATTGCAGGCAGATTCTTTACCAGCTAGGCCACCAGGGAAGCCCAAGAATACTGGAGCAGGTAGCCTATCCTTTCTCCAGTGGATCTTCCCCATCCAGGAAGCAAACTAGGGTTTCCTGTACTGCAGGCAGATTCTTTACCAACTGAGCTACTAGGACCCGAGGTCCTCTGAGCCCCAGCCTTTACATGGCTAAAGTGGGTAGAGTCCTGCTGAGCTCATGGCAACATGAAGCATATATAAAGTATTCACACGACTCCGCAGCCCAGCCCTATTCGCCACAGCCAGAAGGTGAGAGCGGCCCAGACGCCTGTCAGCTGGTGAGGGGATCCACAGCACCGCCGCGGGGTGGAATGTGACTCACCAGGGGCAGGCACGAAGCACTGGTAGGTACAACATCGCAAACGGCACGGTCAGTGCAGAAGCCAGACCAAAAAGGCCACGAGCTGCAGGATTCCCCTCACAGGAGCGATCCAGAAGGAGGACGAGCTGTTGCCAGGAGCTGGGGGGCGGGAGTGGGGAAGGACTGAGGACGGGGCCAGGGGTTTCTTCTCGGGGCGATGAAAAGTTTTGGAAATACATAGTGATGGTTGCATAACACTGCACAAACTCAATGATACTGAATTGACACTAAAAAATGGTTGAAATGGTTCTGCATGCTCTATCACAGGCACAAATGGTTAGATGTGAAAGGGGCCTCACTCAGTGGCCCCTGACCATGTCTCTCCTTCCCTCCCTCCCCGCCCCCCCACCAAAGTAGAGCTTGTGAGGGAAGGACGGTGATGAGAAAGTCGGCAGAGAGAGCACCCTGAGGGCTGAGCTGCTCGGAAGCATCCCGTAGGAGCATCCGGAGCTAAGGGGGAGGCCGGCCCGGCCAGAAGCTCCCCAGGGTCTGTCTCCCAGGCCAGGAAGGTGGCTGGGTTGAGGCTCTTGAACGGTTTGTCCCAAGACCTGGAGACGCCGGGAGAAAGGCCAGGCAGGGGCTGGGTCCCCAGAGGCCGGGGCGGAAGCCAGAACAATGGAATCCCTTGCGTTTGGAGCGCATCCAGAGCGGCTCATATTTTCCATGAGAGCAGGCGGGGAGAGGAGAGAGTGCGAGGCCGAGGCCGGGTTTCCCCAGCCCCCGCCCGGACGCTCGGCCAGCCCAGCGCCTGGCCCCCACAGCCCCCTGGCCACAGCGGGGCCACAGGAGCGCTGCTGTGAAGCTGGCTACGGCGGAGGTGCCCTGTGGCTCTGGAGGCTGGGAGAGATGCCACAGAGCCAGCCCGCCAGCCAGACGTGGCCAGGACGACAGGTGCACACCTCAGATTGGCCTAGCACCCCCCAGCCAGCCGCCCTGCTTCTCCAGAGGGCCTCTGGGAGCCAGGAAACCAGCAGGGGTGTCTCAGAGTGGCCAGGGATACTGTGCAAGGCCCAGCACGCTCCCACCACAGTCTCTCGCTCAGCGCCTGCTTGCTCTTGCTTCACACACAGTACTCACGAGGCTGGTCTCTGCGGCGCAAGCCCAAGGCAGACCAGAAGCCTGGTCCTCCTGGGGGGAGGTAGCCCTGGAGTGACATGAAGGGACTGGTACTAGGTGAAACGGACTTGCAGAGGCCCCTCCCCAGAGTGGGCCTCTCATTCCCGCCCTCCCGCCCCGCAGCAGCCTCGGAGCTGTGATGAGCACCGCCGTGCGGAGTCACGGGTCTGGGCTCCTTCCAGGCTCTGCCCACCCGCTCTGAGCCCTTGGGGAAGCCCTGTCGCCTTCAGGGCCACAGAACTCAGCAAGCCCAGCTTTCCCGTCTTGCCGCTGGGAGGCTCAGACTCCAAGCCGCAACCTTGACCCAGGAAGAATGCAGACGCTGTATTCAGGAGGTCTCCTTACTGGGAGGAGAGGGTGCCTGTGCCTGCACACACTCATTTGTACAAGCACCTTTCATGCCCAGAGTCTCACTGAATTCTTGCAAGAGGCAGATGGCCACCTTCTCTGTTTAAAGAGAAGGAAACAGAGACTTCAGAGAATTGGGTGCAGAGACAAGATGGAACCTTCCGTCCTTTTTTATTTCTGGTTTAATTCTCTCCAGTGCAACCCACTGAGAGATGTATCTCTAAAAGGCAGAGGTACTGGTTACCTTACGGGGGCTTCCCAGGTGGCTCAGTGGTAAAGAATCCGCCTGCCAATGCAGGAGACACAAGAGATGTGGGTTCGATCCCTGGGTTGGGAAGATCCCCTGGAGAAGGAAATGGCAACCCACTCCAGTACTCTTGCTGGAGAATCCCATGGACAGAAGAGGCTGGCGGGCTACAGTCCATGGGGTCACAGAGACGGATGTGACTGAGCAACTGAGCATGCACACATGTGGGTCACCTACTGCTCAGACAGCCAGCACTGTGTTTGTTCTCAACTCCGGGGGCCGGCAGCTTGGGCCCGGCTGGGTGGCTGCGTCCCCGAGTCCCGGGTGCGCCTGGGCTCTCAGCCGGCCTCCTTCCGGCGGGAGGCGGCGCTGACTCAGCGGTTCCCGTGGCTCCAGCTGGCGACCTCGGGCACCCTCACCTGGAGTCTCAGGGAGGCCAGAGGGTGCAAGCCAGAGGCCCGAGGTCTGGCCTGCTCATGTCGGCCTTCGTGATGCTCCGCTGGCCAAAGCCAGTCCCAGTGCCGAGGGACGGTCAGGACAGGAGGAGCAGGACAGATCGGGGTGTGGGTGCAGGGCCACGGCTAGGACGGTCTTGATGTGTCGGACTCTCCAAAATGGGGCAGGACTTCTCCAAGTCCTGCTGCTCTACGGGATGGTCTTCAGTCGGCTGGTATGTTCCGCTCCACCCTGGAGGCTGAGGTGTGCGGGCTCCTTCTGGCAGCCTCCCACATGTCCCTCCCTCTCCAGGAGCAGGGGGGCTCTCTGCCACCCCACCCCCACCTCGTGGGCTGGGATCCAGCGGGGAAACATGGACTGCGCCTCACGCGGCCCTGGACTTTGGAAGTGGCCCAGCAGGGCGGGAGGGCAGAACCGGAGTTCACCGCCCCCACCCCTGCCTGGGTTCGTGGGCGGGCCGACCGCACTTCCCCGTCCGGAGCCCCACCAGCTGATCCCAGCCTGGCTGCCTGGTGACGCTGTCCCCGCTCCGAGAGCAGAGACCCTTCCACCAACCCGCAGCTCTCCAAGCCTCGGCCTGGCCTCCGCGTCTGCAAAAGTCCGTCGCTCTCCGGGGATCCCAGGGGCCCACTGGAAGGGGCTGTTCAGAGCTTGGCCCAGTCTCCTCCCCTCCCTGTAACCTGGTCCACCCCCGCCCCGCAGGGACCAGCTCAAGTCTCTGCCTTGCCTGGTAGACGCAGACCCCTGGCTTCCATGTTGCGGGGTGGGGCCTGGGTCCCCAGATGCAAAGCTGGGCCAGGACAGAGCTTTTCCCTCACACATGGGGAGGCCTGTCTCTCTGCCAGGGTGGGGCCTGGGGACTCACAGTGAGCCAGTCTTCCCCTGAGTCCCCAGGATGGGTGCCTCTCCTGGGGAACCCTGGAGGCCGCCCGCTCTCCAGGGACATGTGACCCCAGCCTGGGCTCAGGAGAGGAGGCCCACCCCCCCCACACACACCGTTCTGGTCACCAGGAGCTCAGACAGGAGGGGCCCTCATCCACGTGCCCGGAGTGTCCCCCACCGCTGGGTCTCTGCGGCAGGTGGGGTCATGCCTGTCTCTCATGGGCCCTTCCTGGCTCCTGGGGCCTAAGAACCATAGTCACCCACACCTGCCCCTCCTGCTCTGCCTGCCCCATCCCTCCCGGAGGGCCTGGTGGGTGGGGTCGGGGGCGGGGAAGGCCCCAGCTTCCACGATGATGACCTATCACAGGATGACCACACATGTTGGGATGGCGACGTGTCCCGGAATAGGTGCTCTGTGAGTGTGTCCAGAACCGACACCATCAAGGCCTCAGAGAGCAACCCTGGCTGGCACAGGCCCCGCAGGCCACCAGCTGACGGCCACCCAGAGACACGGCGACTCCAGCAGTGCCTCTGCCCTAACCTCCGGGGCGGCTGGTGAAGTTTTCGCCCAGGGCGCCAGGCACACCAGCCAGCTATGTGGAGCGGCCGGAGGACATGTCCCTGCTAGTCGGGGCCTGACAAAATGCGGTCCACTGGAGCAGGGAAGGGCAAAGCACTCCAGTATTCTTGCCTGGAGAGCCCCAGGAGAACCCCTTCTTGCAGACGGGGTAGCAGAGCCCCCCCAGCTCACCAGGCAGGATGGCCGGGACCCTTGGCTGGGAGCCTTATGCCTGTGGGCTCAGCGGCCCCTTCCTCCCCAGATACCCCAGCCACGGTTCTGCAGCGTGGGTGGGGGACAGGGGAGAGCCGGGGGTCCCAGCAGGCCAGCCCACCTGCTGCCCAGGGCCTCCTCCTGCCCTCTGGGCTCACTCCGCTCACCCTCCCGTTCCCTGGGGGAGCCCCCTCCGAGGGCGCCCCCGCCCTTGGGCCCTGGGATGCCCTGAGTGCTCTCCTCTCTGCGGGGGCAGTTGAGGGGGCAGCTTTACTGGGCTCTGTGGCCACGGCTGGGGGGCGGGCAGCACTCACAGGTTCCTCACCAGCCCTTGGGGCCATTATGTGCCCTCCCAGCTGCCAGCCTTCCTTCCACCTTCTGAAATGCATTCTGAAATGCAAATCCAGCCCCGTTGTTCTTCTGCCAACAGCCCTTCCCCGTTCCCACGGCTCCCAGCTCCAGGGGAGAAGGCTGAACTCTTCAGCACATGTGCCAGCCGCCCCACTCCACCCCGCCGCCTCAGCCTCTGCGTGGCCCCCGCTGCTCCAGCTGCCCCCTGCCAGTTCTATCTCTGGGGTGGGGAGTGTGGGCTGATGGTTCCCTCAGCAGGAAGACGCCCTCCCCACCTGCCCAGCCGCAGGCCCTCGCTTCCTCTTCCGGGTGTGTGTTGTGTGTTGGGGGGGGAAACAGCATGTTACTGACCCCCTGGCCACTGCCCGCTCCGTGCTATGCCCGCGGGTCTCTCCTGCCAGGGCCATCACCGCCCTGCTGAGGAGTGCTCGGCCAGAGTCCTGCCGACCTGGGGCCTGGCACCTGGGCAGGTGGGCATCGGGTGGGGAAGGGGGGTACTCCAGTCCCCCAGAGCGCAGCCTGGGTGAGAGGCAGACTTGCCCGCAGATGAAATCCACCTTGACGCCGAGCGCAAATTGCCTTCCTTCCCCAGCGCCCGGCACGCCGCACACGTGCAGGAAATCTTAACACGCGGGGAACGAACTCGTTCTGTGAGAGCACAAAGGAAGGAGGGGCTGATCCCTGCGTCTCAGCACTGCGGGCTGGCTCGGTGGAGAGGACATTCCTGGCTGGGAAACAGCCAGAGCGAGGGGCCGGCTGGAGGCAGGGACGGGCCTCGTGTTTCTGGAAAGGGCGGGGAGTGGTGGGCCAGCTGGGGTGTGGAGGGGATCCAGGGCGCCACGTGGAACCCGCGCGAGTCTGTTGAGGGAGGGGAGAAGGCGTGTGTTTACACTGGTTTTTATACTGAGGACCACAGAGGCAGTGTAGGGGGTCCAAAGGGCCTGGCGCTGGAGGAACAGGGAGGGGAGGGCTGACCACCCCACTGCGTCCATCCTTCTCTTCCTCCTGAGTAACAGGGCCTCTCGTTTGTGTTGAGTGTATTGCCGCCTAGAATCAAAGACAGTATTTCCAGGCTCCCTTGTAGCTGGATGTGCCACCCACCAATGGGATGTGAGTGGAGGTGTTCTCAAGCGAGAGAATGCCCTCTTTTACCTTCCTGCCTGCTGGTGTTCTCAAGTGAGAGGACGCCCCCTTTCACCTTCCTGCCCACTGAAATGCATCTGTTGTGGCCGGAGCTCAAGCAGCCGTTGTGGACCATGAAGCCTTGTGTTCAGAAAGGGGAGGCAACAATAAGAGAAGTGGAATCACACAGTATTTGTCCTTTTCTGTCTGGCTTATTCCACTGAGCATTGTGTCCTCAAGGTCCATCCGTATTGTACCAAGTATCAGAGTTTCTTTCCTTAAAAAAAAGAATACTTATTTAGGGACTTCCCTGGTAGTCCAGTGGCTAAGACTGTGCTCTCAATGCAGGGAGCCTGGGTTTGATCCCTGGACAGGGAACTAGATCCCACTTGCTGCAGTTAAGAGTTTTCATGCCTCAACTAAAGATCCCACGTGCCAAAAGCAAGACACGGTGCAGTCAAGTAAACAAATGCTAAGAAAATAAAAATATGTATTTATATTTATTTATTGGAGCAGAGAAAGGTTTATTGGAAGGCCATGCAAGGAGACAGGTAGCTCATACCCTGAGAAGCCTCCTGCTCCTCAAAGGATTTTGGCAAAGCATTTTTACTTTATTTTTTCCCCCAAACTTTAAACTTTTTGTTTTGGGGTATAACCAATTTACCTTTATTTATTTGGCTGTGTTGGGTCTTTTTTTTGTGTGTGTGTGTTGGGTCATAGTTTAGGCCTGTAACCCCTTAGTTGAAGCATGTGGGATCTAGTTCCCTAACAGGGATCGAACCTGGGCCCCCTCCATTTGGAGCATGGAGTCTTAGCCACTGGACCACCAGGGAAGCCCCTTCCTTCATTTTAAAGGCTGAGACACAGTCCACTGAATGGATGAACCCTGTTAAGTTTGTCCGTTCACTCACCAATAGACATGGCTTGCTTCTACCTTTGGGCTTCTGTGAATAATGTAAACACGGGCCTGCAAATATCTATTTGAGTCTATGCTGTCAGCTCTTTGGGGTGTCGGTGGAGAAGTGGGATCGCTGGATCACACGGTGAGTCTATGGACTTCCCCTGTGAGAACCCGCCTGCCAGTGCAGGAAAGTCAGCAGTTGCAGGTTCCATCCCTGGGACAGAAAGATCCCCTGGAGGAGGGCATGGCAACCCACTCCAGTATTCTTGCCTGGAGAATCCCATGGACAGAGGAGCTTGGTGGGCTGCAGTCCATGGGGTCACAAAGAGTTGGACATGACTGAAGCCCCTGGGCATGCAAACGTGGAGTCTGTATTTGGTTTTTTAAGGAATCATCATACGATTGTCCATAACAGCTGTTGTCATCTTAAATTCTCAGTGTCAGGACACAGGATGCCTATCTCCCCATCTCCTCACCAACACCTGTGAGTTTTATTTTTATTTTTGTTTTGATAGTAGCCATGCTAACAGATGTGAGGCCTGTCGGTGTCATTTTGGAGAAGACGTCAAGATGTCTGAAGAGAGATGGTAAGGAGGCGGCTGGAAAGCCCGTCATGGATGCGGAAGACTCGGCCAAGGGAGCCAGCTGCAGTCGTCCGTGGGGAAGGAATAGCCGAAGCCAGGGGTGATGTCACTGTGCGTTCACGAAACCAAAGCTTGTGTTGTTTTATATGATTTCAAATATGTGTAGTTAAACTAATGAATCATGAGCAAGTTAGCTTTTGACAATTTCATCCACACCTAAAGAAAGTATCGTGACTTTCAGGGTGTTTTTTTACTTTTGTGGGCGCCTCTGGAGAGGTGGAGGAGCTTCACACGTACAGCTCACAGAGGCGTCAATTTAGCATGTGTGTGTGTGTCCGTGCGTGTGTGTCCGTGCGTGTGTGTGTGTTCACACTGCCTGTGTGGTTGTGGCGGTGCGTGGGGAGCATGGCATCATCAGGAGCTGGGCGGTGCCCTGGGGTCCGAGGGGCACCTGGGCACTCACCAGGCTGCACTGCAGACACTGGGGCCTCAGAGGAGCGGCCGCTGGGGTCTGGTGACTGTGGAGGGTGAGGGGGCTGGGGACACGGCGGTGGGGGACGCCTGGTTCTGGCCCCAAGAACCGAGTGGCTGTGATTCCCAGGTGGGGCTGCTGGTGGGGGCCAGGTTAGGGGCAAAGGTAAGTCCGTGCTGGGCTAAGCCAAGTTTGAGGCACCGGAGAGGCGTGTGTGCAAACATCCACGTCCACATCGAGGGTTCTGGATATTGAGGTCAGAGTCCCGGGGACACCCACGTCTGACCGACAAGCGGAGGAAGGGTCGGTACAGCCCAGGGTGCCCGGGAAGGGGCCCCTGGGTCCCCAGCTGCAGAGACAGGGGCCGTCCCCATGCTGAGCAGGAGGCCCTCTGAGACGGACGACAGTGGACGAGGCTGCTGTGAGCAGGGACAGCAGCCTTCTGCCGTTTCCACGCGCTGTGCCCACGGCCCCCCTACCCCCAGGCTGCCAGCTCTCATCCCTCCAAGCCAGGCCGGAAGAGAAGGGCCGGGAGGCGGCCTAAATGGGAGCCGGGAGCCCTGGCACACACTGGACCCGCTGCTTTGAATCCCGGCTGTTCTGGGCTTCATTAACGAATAGCTCAGGGGCACCCCGTCTCCCTATTCAGAAGGGACAGGGCACCATGGAAACGTCCCCCAGGGCCCCAGGCAGGACCGTCTAATGGGGCTGCCTTCCGAGCGGGGGCTCCTGGCAGGACAGGAGGTGCTGGCCAGAGGCCACGAGCTGGCGACCGAGCAGAGAAGCAAGGGCCCCTTCCTCACCCCGGCATCCACGTTCTGGACCCAATGGCAGCGGAAAGAAACCAGGGGTTTGCGTTCCGACATTTCCTCTCTCTGTTCCTCTGCGACTTTGAGGAATCTCGTATTTAAAATCATCCTGGCGGGGGCCGGCGGGTTACAGTCAGCCCCCAGCCTCTAGCGAGGCTCAGGTGCTCCTTGGCAGACCAGGCTGGGACCACCTCAAAGGGGAAGAGCTGGCAGGCGTGAAGAGAGAGTTCTATATGTGTGTGTGCACACGCGCGTGTCCGCGGGTTCACACCCGCAGCCGCCTCGCTTCCTGATGGGAGGGCATACTCCACTCTCCTCCCACCAGCTCCCCTCGAGGCCGCCTCTCTGCTGCTTGACCCCAGCTTCATGGAAGAGCGGGTGCAGCACGCCCGTGGCTGGGCTGAGGTCTGGCGAGCCCTGCTCTCCTCTGTTGGAGCCTCCTGAGGCCCAGCCCGCTGCTCTGAGACCGCCAAGTCTCCCAAATGAATTGCTTGCCCACAGGGCACAGGGCATGGGGCGGCCGGCTAGGGAGCCAACCAGCCAGCCCCGGAAGGGCTTCAGACGAGTTCAAGGGCCCGGCAAGCCGCTGCGAGCAAGCCAGGACACACAGGCGCCCCTCGTGCCGCGATTTCCCTGCGAAATGTTGGAAAACGGTTATTTTTCTAGAAGTCAACTTTTTGAGGGGTCGTTGGCATCTGTGTGATTCCTAAGTAAATTATTCCTCCCCTGGCAAAAATTAAATAGACTGAGGGGGAGAAAACCCCCTCATTTTTACGTTGTGATGCTCACTCCCTCGCTCACAAGCAAGGAGAAGTCCGAGGACGGGTGCCTGAGTGCGTGCACGGGAGGAGGCTGACTGCGGGGCCCCCACCCCCAAGCCGGCGCCGTGCCCAGCAGCTCAGGAGCCTAGGCGACTGCACTCCCAGCATGAAAAAGCCACAGGTCTGCGGGCAGTCCAGACAGAGACCCGCCAAACAACTTTTATTTACAGAAGCCGACACAGCGCGGAGAGAAACCTGATCCCTTCCAAAGGGTTCACGGATAAGTTACGCGTAAGGCCGGGAAACTCCTACACACAAATGACGGCACCCCTCCCATGGAAGCCACCTGCTGGCGTCACCCTGCGACTCCCCGACGCCGTGAGACCTCGGGCCCTGAAGGAGGCTTGCCTGGCTCTATCAGCTGCTGACAGACCCCTGGGAGCTCGGGGAGGCCCCCCCCGCCCCCCCCCTGAGTTCTGGAGCAGCAGCCGGCTGACCCTGGGCGGGTGTGTACGCCCACCCTCTGGTCCTCAGAACTTCTGAGAGGGAACACTGCTTCCCAGACCACAGGAGGGATTGAACTGGTTTAGGTGGGTTCTCGCGGAATTTAAATATTCAGACCTTGAGAGTGAATGTGGCTTTCCCAGAGGGTATTTGCTTCTCAAGAACGAAGGCGAGCTCTGCAGCGCTGGCTCTGGTCTGTCTGTGCTGCTATCCCTCTCCCAACGCACTTGGTCTTCATGCTGGGACCAGCGCTCCGATCTGTCTGCGGGGCGGCCTGCTGGGGCAGCGCCAGGCAGGCGGGCACCGCGGGGGGCGGCCCTCTAGCTCAGGCCCTGCTCCTGTGCTGCTCCTCAGGCCCTAGAACCTCAGCCTGAGCCCCGGGCCCTGCAAGCCCGCCAGGGGGCTTGCATTCCCAGGGGGACAGATCCGTGCGGTGTCAGAGGGCCACCACCTTGCGGTCAGCCGTTTACTGACGTGGCTTCAAGACTATACTTTTCCTACATCAACATTGCCGGACTCAAGGAGCACAGGCAGACAGATCTACATGTTTACAGTCCTCAGGGGCATTTTCTTGGAAAACTCAGGTTTGGGGGCTGACTTCACCCAGCTCTGCTGATGGCTGGCCCCGCTGCACATGGCCTTGTCTCCAGGCCCCGGGGCGTCCTGAAGGTGATCTCTCTGCTGAAGGGCTCAGAGCCTTGCACTCCTAAGAGTAAGGACTGAAGCTGAAACGCCCGGTTTTGAGTGGGCGCTGGGGAGCAGGACCCCTGGGGATGGGCAGGCCCGCGGGCACTGCCCCCACCACCTCTGGGCGCCTCCTACAGGCCTCAGCTGAGCCGGCACCCAGAGGAGGAGTGGACCCAGTGGACGAAACAGGGCAGAGGTCAGCCATAATCCCTGCATGAGCAATCAGTCCGATGGGGGAAACAGAAGGAAAACAGCGGATTGGCGGCTCCCAGGTCAAATAAAGAAAAAAATAACTCAAGCCTGGTTCCCAGCTGGAGTTTTCTCCAAGCGACTGTATGAACAGCACCTAAGTGGTCAAGGGGGCCAGCGGTCCCCCGAGTGACTCAGGGTGGATGGGGCTGGGTCGGGAGGTCACCCTGCACATGAGCCACAACCACACAGAGTTCATTGGGCCACACACCTCGTCGGTGCTGGAGCCAGAAGCTTCTGACCACTGTGAGGAGGGCCCAAGGGTTTCCTGAGAGGGGGACGCGTCTGAGCCGAGCCCCCGAGGTTCAATACCTGGAGCTGTCGGGGGGTGGGGGGTGCGCTGGGGGTCACCGGGGACTAGACTGTGCCCCGTGGGCAGGCCCCTGGGTGCAGCTGAGAGCCGGCTTTGTGCCATCAGCCCTCCCTGAGCTGTGCGGCCCGCCCCGGGAGAGGGCGTGGACTTGCGGGGACGGCTGGGAAGCAGCGCTGGGCGTAGGGGGGCCCATCAGCCAGGGATGATCTCCCAGACGGGAAGCAGACCCAAGCTCCTGAAAGGCCCTCAGTCCGGGCCACGGCCCGTCGGGGTGGGGTCTGCATGTGGCGGGGCGCGGGGCAGCCCCACAGAGAACACAGCCCCTGCCGCTGGGCTTGGGGACAGCAAGCCCCCTGCACCAGCTGTGTGCTTCAGAAGCGGCCTTGATGCTGCTTCTGTGACTGTAATTCGGTATTTTTTTAAGGCTTAATCCACCCGGTGACCAATCCACCCCCCAACCCCTGACTGGGGTCAGTTTCCCAAGGGGTAGGGAAGGTGGCAGAAGAAAGGCCTGTGTCGGAGTGCGAGGCACACGAGCCATCTGGGGGCCCTGATGTCGCCAGCGCCTCTGAAACTGCGTTCTGTCTCAGGAATGGAGACTTTCCCCGACCGTAGGCCTGTCTCCTGCTCACTCGCTCTTCCAAAAGGCACAGCAGGCGCGTCCAGCTTGACCCGCTGGTGGGGCGGCCCCGAGGGTGAGGGAGTCGCGCCGTTGGTGCCGTCCGGGTCTCGGCTACCGGGGCCCAAAGCGGCCGTGCGGGCCATCTCTGCCGGCTCCCCGCGGCCCTCCAGTCCCGGGAGTAAGTCTGCGGGCTCTGAGGACCACGCAGCGGGGCAGCCCGGCGTCGGAACGGGGCGACCCCTTCACAAAGGGAAAGGAAAGGAAAGGCCTCGGGTTCCTTCAACGAACAAGCAAGGGGCACGCGGAGAGGCAGGGCAGGCCGAGGCGTCCAGCAGGCAGCGTTCTTTCCTGACAAGACACACTACTCCAATCTCGGGGCCTGTCCTCAGCGCAGCCGCCCTGACCGGCGTCGCGGCGTGCAGGCGAGCCCGGGGCCTAGCGCGGGGAGGCGCTCTTCCTCGTGGGCAGAGACGGCGCTAGCACGATCTCGTCGGAGTCGTCGGAGTTCACGTCCTCTGCGGGTGCGGGCGCCGTGGGCTGCAGCCCAGAGATGGGGGGCTCCGCTGAAACAGAGACGGGGGGGCGTCACGGCCTCGCTCGGGGCCCCGGGCGGACGACCAGCCTGCTCCCCGCAGCACAGCCACCCCCCGAGACAGGGGGCTCCGCTGAAACAGAAACGGGGGGGGGGGGGGGCGTCACGGCCTCGCTCGGAGCCCCGGGCAGACGACTGGCTGAGACAGAGATGGGGGGCCACACTCGGGGCCCGGGGCCGGATGACCTGCCCGCTCCCCGCCGCACAGCCACCCCCCGAGACAGGGAGCTCCGCTGAAACAAAGACGGGGGGCGTCACGGCCACACTCGGGGCCCCGGGCAGACGACCGGCTGAAACAGAGATGGGGGGCCACACTCGGGGCCCCGGGGCCGGACGACCTGCCGGCTCCCCGCCGCCCAGCCACGCCCACCGCAAGCCACGCCCCCATGCTCCGCGCCAGCAGGTTGGCAAGAAAAGGACGGGGCCGGGGCTGTGGCGGGAATTCTCCGCGAGTCACCCTGGTGGCAGAGTCCAGGGGTCTGGCGGCCGGTAGCCCCAGCGTCCACGGGAGGACACACGCCCGGAGGCGGAAGGGGAGGGACTGGACGGGAGACCTGGGGACCACTGTGACCGTCCACTCTTTTTCCCACATGCATCTAAGCTCTCTATCCCCCAACTGAGGGGAGGTTGGGGCACCGCCTGCGGACCACCCTGCAGACCATCTCCAGCCTCTGTGGCCCCTGGACAGGGAGCGAGGGGGGGGCCGGGGCGCCCAGTCCCCGAGGACGGCCTTGCTCTCACTGCTCCGCAGAGTGGAATAAAAGAGGCGCCGATCCCCGATCTGAGATAAAAGGGGAGGAAATTACGACCCAGCCGCTCTGCACATGGTGTGACCAGGCCAGCTTTTTCTCTGTAACTTCCAAGAAAATGATTAAACTGGGAGCTTCTGAAATTAAAAACATCAGTTTTCAAGGTTATCTTCAGTTATTTTCCTTTAAAAATACTCTCAACAATCAGATCAGAGAAGGACTCGCTGACCAGTTTTCACCGAGACTGCTTCCCCGTGTGAGCAGGAGGCCAGACAGAGACCTCCGAAGGTGCCCTTCAGGCAGGAGGGAGAGCGGCCGCTTCATAATGACACGCGTTTAATGAGAGGAGAAAAAGGCGGCACGAACAAACACTTCAGCCCTGATCGAAGACTCTAAAGGTCATCCAGCGTGGGGTCTGCTGACATCAGAGTGAAACTGGTTTTAGGAGGAAGACGGGCAGGCACGGGGAGCTTGGTGAGTGGAGGCCTGGGAGGGAATGTCCAAGTGGGCAGTGTGCTGACTCTGACAGAGCTAGGGGGGTGATTGAACTGGACAGAGGACGACTTCAAACGTGGGGGCTTCCAGGTCAGTGAGGACGGCTTTCTTATCTCTCCTTGCTATTCCTTGGAACTCTGCCTTCAAATGGGCATATCGTTCCTTTTCTCCTTTAGCTTCCCTTCTTTTCTCAGCTGTGTGTGAGGCCTCCTCAGACACCGTTTTGTGTGTGAGGCCTCCTCAGACACCGTTTTGTCTTTTTACTTTTCTTTTCCTTGGGGATGGTCTTGATCCCTGCCTCCTGTACAAATGTCACAAACCTCAGTCCACAGTTCTTCAGGCACTCTGTCTATTAGATCAAATCCCTTGAATCTATTTGTCACTTCTACTATATAATTGTAAGGGATTTGATTTAGGTCATACCTGAATGCTCTAGTGGTTTTCCCTACTTTTTTCAATTTAAGTCTGAATTTGGCAATAAGGAGTTCATGATCTGAGCTTCAGTCAGCTCCCAGTCTTGTTTTCGCTGACTGTATAGAGCTTCTCCATCTTTGGCTGCAAAGAATATAATCAGTCTGATTTCGGTGTTGACCATCTGGTGATGTCCACGTGTAGTCTTTGCGTGTGTTGCTGGAAGAGGGTGTTTGCTGTGACCAGTGCATTCTCTTGGCAAAACTCTGTTAGCCTTTGACCTGTTTGTTTTGTTACTCGAAGGCCAAATTTCCTGTCACTCCAGGTATCTCTTGACTTCCTACTTTTGCATTCTAGTGCCCTATAATGAAAAGGAAATCTTTTTTGGGTGTTAGTTCTAGAAGGCTGTAGATTCTCTAAGCCAGGCTTCAACAGTACATGAACGGTGACCTTCCAAATGTTCAAGCTGGATTTAGAAAAGGCAGAGGAACCAGAGATCAAATTGCCAACATCCACTGGATCATTGAAAAAGCAAGAGAGTTCTAGAAAAACATCTATTTCTGCTTTTTTACTACACCAAAGCCTTTGACTGTGTGGATCACAACGAACTGTGGAAAATTCTTCAAGAGATGGGAATACCAGACCACCTGACCTTCCTCCTGAGGAATCTGTATGCAGGTCAAAAAGCAACAGTTAGAACTGGGCATGGAACAATAGACTGGTTCTAAATTGGGAAAAGAGTGGGTCAAGGCTGTATATTGTCACCCTGCTTATTTAACTTATATTCAGAATACATCATTTGAAATGCCAGGCTGGATGAAGCACAAGCTGGAATCAAGATTGCCGGGAGAAATATCAATAACCTCAGATATGCAGATGACACCACTCTTACGGCAGAAAGCGAAGAAGAACTAAAGAGCCTCTTAATGAAAGTGAAAGAGGATAGTGAAAAAATTGGCTTAAAGTTCAACATTCAGAAAACTAAGATCATGGCATCTGGTCCCATCAGTTCATGGCAAATAGATGGGGAAACAGTGGAAACAGTGACAGACTTAATTGTTTTGGGCTCCAAAATGCAGATGGTGCCTGCAGCATGAAATTAAAAGACACTTGCCCCTTGGAAGAAAAGCTATGACCAACCTAGACAGTATATTAAAAAGCAGAGACATTACTTGGCCAACAAAGGTCCGTCTAGTCAAAGCTATGGTTTTTCCAGTGGTCACGTATGAATGTGAGAGTTGGACAGTGAAGAAAGCTGAACGTTGAAGAATTGATGCTTTTGAACTGTGGTGTTGGAGAAGACTCTTGAGAGTCCTTGGACTGCAAGGAGATCCAACCAGTCCATCCTAAAGGAGATCAGTCCTGGGTGTTCATTGGAAGGACTGATGCTGAAGCTGAAACTCCAATCCTCTGGCCACCTGATTCGAAGAATTGACTCACTGGAAAAGACCCTGATGCTGGGAAAGATTGAAGGCAGGAGAAGGGGACGACAGAGGATGAGATGGCTGGATGGCATCACCGACTCGATGGGCATGAGTTTGAGTGAACTCCGGAGTTGGTGATGGACAGGGAGGCCTGGCGTGCTGCAGTCCATGGGGTCGCAAAGAGCTGGACACAACTGAGCGACTGACCTGAACTGAACTGACTTCCAGGTCAGATGAGCCTGGAAGGCCAGGGGACTCGGCCACGGGACCCCACACTCACCGGAGCAGGGTGGCGGCCTCGGCACTCTGTTCTCTGGAGCTGGCCCCTTGGCGGTCTCCCTGCTGCTCCCCTCGCTGTCTCCCTGCCCTGAAACGGCATGCAGACGGAGGCTCTCATCTGCACAGACTTGTGGTCACACCGCACGTCTTCCCACCCGTCTTGTTCAGAAATGCCACTCCATCTGTAGCTTTTCCTTGACGGGAAGCACCCTTCCCTTCCCGCACCCACCTCCCCAACTCCATCTTTGTGATCTCAGGGCTCGGTCCTGAAAGCCCATCTTGAGAGGTTCCCACCTGCAGGCCTTGCTCACGAGCCAGGCTGAGGACCGTGCTTTTTGGTCTAGTGACCACTCCGACACCCAAACACCGCCTCTGCCCATCTCTGGCCTCACGGTCCAAGCAAGGACAGACGGAGGCTCCCAGTTACAGGAGGGAAGGGCCTGGAGGACAGTCAGAATCAGTTTTTGGGCTGAAAGCGACTGGCAAGGGGTCTCGCCCCGGGCTCTGTCTCACACAAGAGGGGCTGGGCCTGCGAGGACCTGAGTGCAGAGCCGGGGGGCAGGCCTCTCCTCGGGCGGCCGCCCCGCCAGTCCAGGGGTTTCTGCACTGACAGCTGGCTGGTCTTAAGGAGGCAGAAAAGCAAACACAACTTTACTTAGAACCAACAAACAGGAAAGACATTGGCCCAAAGGAGGGCAACCATCTCACTCTGGTTAGCTGCTGCTAAGTTGCTTCAGTCTTGTCTGACTCTGCGACCCCATAGACGGCAGCCCACCAGGCTCCCCTGTCCCTGGGATTCTCCAGGGAAGAACACTGGAGTGGGTTGCCATTTCCTTCTCCAGTGCATGAAAGTGAAAAGTGAAAATGAAGTCGCTCAGTTGTGTCCGACTCTTAGCGACCCCATGGACTGCAGCCCACCAGGCTCCTCCATCCATGGGATTTTCTAGGCAAGAGTACCTGAGTGGGTTGCCATTGCCTTCTCTGCACTCTGGTTAGAGCTGAGAATAAAAATCAAAGCCATGAAGCTCGGACTGCACGGCCGGTGGTCACCGACCCTGGACCAGGCTCCAGACCCAGCTCGCAGGTCGCCGTGCGGGACCAGACCCCTGACGTGACTACGCGGCCCGGCTCCCGGGAGGCTGGCAGCTCTTTCAGCATCAACCTCAGAAGGCCAGCCACCCTCGTGTGAAACCCAGACGAGTGCACTTACCGGGAGCGGCCGCAGGGCAGGGTGGAGAGGAGGGGGCCCTGGGGGGTGGCCGGGCTGGCCTTTCGGGAACCGTGGCAGTGGTGGGTCCGGGACCGGGGGCGCTGGGGAGAGAGAGACACCTGCTGGCTCGGACCTCACGCAGGCCAGCCCCAGGCCAGCCGCTGGGGGTCCAGCACCGCAGCCAGCATAGCTGGCTGGCGCCCAATGGGCCCGGGTCCTGAGAGGGGGGCTGCAGGGGGCCTCAGATGTGCCCTCCACTTCCCAGCCTGGGCCCCGACCCGAGCTCGGCCCCTGGCCCGCAGTCAATGCCTCTCGGGCGAGTGGACGGCTGTGGGGCTCTGAGCCTTGCAGCGGCGGGTCCAGCAGTAAGGGAGCCGTGGACAACGGTGAGGGTGGGTGAGGGGAGGCTCTGACAACACCCATGGCTTCCTGAGCACGGCTCAGGTCACGCTCTCCTCCAGGATGGGGCAGGGTCTCAGGTCAGGCCGCAGCCAGTCTGCAAACCAGTGGCTCCCAGAGCCGCACAGAATATAACGCTTCCAGTGGGAGGAAACAGTTCCAGGAAGGCCTCCTCTGAGGACGGGAGCCTGGGGCCCCCAGCAGTGAGAGGGTCCCTCACCCTGTGCCGCCCTGGAGGGCAGCCTCCCCGTGGTGTCCGGGCACCGGGGCCTGCAGGGGGACCAACCTGTACCTGGCTCGGGCCAGGTGTGCCCGGAAGGCAGACTGGATGATGGTGACGGCCTCCTCCTGCCATGAGTCTCCCTCGGCCTGGACAGCAGGGCTTGGGACGCGGGGCTTGGGCGAGTCCTGGGGCGCAGTGACGGGGGGAGAGAACCATCTGAGATCCCGGCCCCCTCCTGCATGGTGAGGGCTGTCACCCCCGACCCTCAGCGCAATCTGATTCAGGAGGTTCCCCTCGTTACCAACTATCTCATCAGCATTTTCCTAACTGAGGTTAATTCTTAAGACTCTAGAGAGCCTTAAAAATGTCTTGTGGTTCACAGGGTGGGGGTGCTCCTACCCTAGCTTAAGCCTGTCTTGACCCTGCAGTGGAGACGGTACTCCACATCCCAGCACCTCCACACAACTTGGCTCCTGAACTCCATCCTGCTAGGTGCCCGGGGGCAGGGCCAGGGGCACATCCAGGGTAAGGCAGGATGCCGGGGCCTGGAGACATCGCTCTTGCCCTGTTTTGTTTTTTGGATGTGGACCAATTTTAAAGTCTTTATTGAATCCGTTACAATACTGCTTCTGTTTTCCGTGTTTTGGCCACAAGGCATGGGGGGTCTCAGCTCCCCGACCAGGGACTGAACCTGCATCCCCGGCTTTGGAAGGTGGCGTCTTAACCACAGGACCGTCAGGGAGGTCCCAGCACTTGTCGGTGGATGGAGTGTGAGATGGTGAGAGAGAGAGGACTCGGGTCCAAGTGCGGCCCCGAGGGTACCTGGGTGGGCGGGCTCGGCACCCTGGGGGGTTCCGAGACACACGCTCTGCTGGACAACAGCCTCGCCCGAGCTAGATGCCCCCGGAAAGCCGCCTGCAGCACGGTAGCCGCCTGGCAAGAGAGAGACAGACAGACAGAGGTCAGTTTCCCTGAAGACGGGAGGGTCCCGAAGGAGGGGCCCCGACAGCAGAGAAGACGCCTCGCTTCCTCCTGCCCTGAGGCTCCTGCTCCCTCACTCGCCAGGGGTCTCCCCCAGCCGGAAACACGCTCATCCTCCAGGGAGGACCAGCCCGGACGCCAGATCCCACGGTAAAGCGAATCCTGGAATACAAACGAATCGTTGGCTAAAGGCTCTCCTGTTTCACCGCTAAGGTGAATCCGTATTGTACACCCAGTTATGTTTGCATGCCGAGGTAATTATTCCATTTCATATACTTTATTCTGTGTGCATCTTCGTGGTCAAGCAGGGTAGAGCGTGACCTCACACTATCGCCAAGGAGTTAATTATCCTTTAACCTGGCCCTTGAGCACTTTTCCCTAGAAACTTGCGCGGACGCTCTGGGCTGGGTTTCAGGAGTGGCACTGTCATTTCGAGGATCCTGCTTCTAGCCCCGGTCAGCAACAGCACAGCCCGAGGATGGGCCTGCAGCCCTTGTGAGGCTTGGGAGAGCGGCAGCCTCCGTGCCCGCGTCCCGGGCACACCCTGGCTCTCCCGTTCCCGGCGGGCTCCACTCGTGACAACTCTGCCCGGGTGCCCTTCCTCTCCTCCTGGTCCGGCGAGGCCTCTCCTCCTCAAGGCCCCCTGTAGGGACGCCCCGGCCGGGCAGGCAGGACCGGTGGCCCCACAGCGCTGGGAGCGCACCCTGAACCCACCTTCCAGCCTCGACTGGCCTGCCTTACGGTCCGTGTTCCGAGGGCCCTCAGCTTGCGGACGCAGAACTGAGGTCCACACGAGTGTGCTGAGAGAATGCTGTGAGTGAGATGGAAGCGTGAAATCACCCACGCACTGATTGGATGCTAACAGCACTCAAGTGTTTCAACTTGGTGTTGGGGTCTGGCCTGATTTCATGAAGACGGGGACCCCCCTCCCCCATACCCCATAGGCAGTGGAACCAAAGTAAAAACATATGTTTTGGAAATTGGTGAAATAAAACTTGCTTACTTCATCCAGAAGAGCCCTTTCTTTCTGAAATAGAGAGAAAAGTGATGAGTTAACATGAGGGTGAATTTTTTCACAGTGCCGTGTCTGTTTCTTGACCCCACCCTTCCCCCATCCCCACCAAGGTGCCGGCCTCCCTGACTCCCTGGGAGCCAGACATGCCTGCAACAGCAAGGGCAAAGTGGGCGGCCGTGGTCAGGATGGCAAATCACTGCGGAAAACGCGGCCTGGTGGGGGCGTCTGCCATGAAGTGACTCACGGGGACCTGCTGTGACGGGGCTCTCTGAGGCTCTGGACGAGGGAGCCCCCGCAGTTAGAGCCGCCCTAGCACAGGCTGCCCTCTCTGGAGGACACGCTAACCCTAACCCATGCAGGCTCTGGGTCCCTGGTTTCCGAGCCTCAGCAGTCTTCAGAATCTCGGGGGCAAATGTCTCAGGTGCGGCCATGGTCCTGTGGTTTGCAGCATGTCCTTATTCAGAGAAGATACACACGGAAGCCTCATAACGTCTAAAACTTACTTGCAAATGACTCTAGGAAAAAAACAGCATGTGTGGAAAATAATTATGACTAAATGTTAACTCTTGTTGAATTGAGGTGGCGGGCAAGAAGCAGTACATCACTGAATACACTGACTTCTTTCAACTTGCTGTGTCTTTACACTTCCATAATAACAGTTGGGAAGAAATGACGATAAGCCTCCACTGGCCACTTTCTGGAGCTAAGAGTTTATAATGTTCAGGCAAGAGGAGAACTCTGGTTTTGCTTGTCTGGCTGGGGGAATGGGGGCTGAGCCGCGTTTCATAAACTGGGGGGCTCCTGTAGGGCGCTCCACCGTCAAGAGAGCCCCTGCCCTCTCTGCGGGCCTCGTGGGGGCTGAGGAGAAGCCGCCCCCCAGGGCTCCGGTCCGCAGTCCGGGCTGCCCCTGCTCATGGGCACCAGCGCGGGCCCACGGCCCCTCGGCCCGGCCGCCTCCTCCCCTCCAGAGCAGCCTCTCCCTGCCCCTAACAAGATGCAGTCCCAGGAGCCCCGGGGAAGGTCAGGAACACACCTGGGGGAGAGGATGTGCCTGGAGCCAGGGTCCCTGGGACCCAGGGACCCAGCCCGCCACTGCGCGAGTCCTCCAGGGGGTGACAGAGCCTCCAGACCTGCCGCTGCCCCCCCAGCCCCCACGTGCCTCCAGGCACGCCTCCCTCCCGCCCCTCCACGCCTACACTCGGCCTCCCGCCAGTGGACGGACCCAGGCAGGGACCCAGGAGGTGTCGGCGCGAGCAGGTGGAGCAGGGGCCCGGCCGCTCACCTGGTGCTGGCAGCCCCTCCACCTGCGCTGCAGGACCCTGGCGGCCGCGTCTCTCCTCCCCTCTGGGCAGGTGGAGGGGGGCCGGGAGGAGCCCCCCTGGCTCTTGTCCGGCTCAGCGTCCGGCTGGGAGGGGCTGGCAGTGGGGCTGGGAGGCTGGGGCTCTTCCCGGGTCTGCAGGAAATTCAAGGTGAGAAGGATGAGCTCTGGGGGGGCGGGGTGGGCAGAGAAGATGCCCATCGGGTGGGCGGCGGCAGGCTATGAGAACACCGGAGACGCTTGTCAGACCAGACTCTCTAATTTAGAGGGGAAACTGTGTCCACGCTGCTCAGCGGGCCAGATGACAGAAAGTCTGCAGAAACCACATCTCCACTAGTGTACAAGGTGAACCCGGCCTACGTGAGCCCTGTAAACCGGTGGGAGCGTCTCCCGTGAGGACGGGAGGCGGCTGGCCCCGTGGTATCACCCGGGCGACCGAACGCCCTGTCCAGGCTCAGCGCATCTGCCTCTTGGGGGGTCCTTTTACAGTCTTCCTTCTAGGGTAGTACTAGATTATGTAGGTCGGACTTTTGAGATAAAAGGCAAGATCCCTAGCTTGGTTCTTAAGGTGGAAAGAATCAAGAACTACTATCATGATCATAAAAATTGCACTTATTTCTACTATTTTAGGGTCCACATTTATCATCTACAGGGACACCTCTCCGTAAACAGAAAAAACATTTAGACTTTCTCACGGGAAGACCACAGGCTCTGTGCAAACACGGGCTTCTCAGTGGAGAAGTCCGTGGGGAGAGACGATACAGTAAGTGGTGGGATGAACTGACCGTCGGTTAGTCCAGAAGCCCAGGACTCAATGCGCACCATTCACAGAAACCAGCAGTGATGGTAAGACTGGATTATCACCGCTGGCTTCGGGAGAAACCGCGGGTGTGGGAACAAGTGGAACCCCGGCGTGTCAGCTCAGGGTCCCGCCGCTCCCCGTGCCGGGCAGGAGGTGAAAACACAGGCGGCCTTACCTCGGGCGCCACCGCCACGGCCTCATCTTCCTCTTCCTTCTTACTTCCTTCCAGTTCCCGAAACTTCCTGGTCAGCACTTGAAGCTCCTCTCTAAGGAGAGAAGGGAGAGGACCTCGTGCCTGCCGTGACAGTGTCTGCGTGTGACGGCGGGGGGCGGGCACCGATCCACGTGGGCGCCCGGCCAGCACCCGATGCCCTGGGGACCACGCGGGAGATCCCCGGGCCCCACGGCTGCACACGGGAGGGGCTGAGGTGACCGACGACCAGGTGATAAACAGCGTGAACAGAGGGAGACACAACTCACATCCTGGCCACAGATCTCAAAGGTAAGGTAAACACAGTTCTTCACCACGCACCCGCCCACTCTGATTCAATTCTAGGCTTCTGACAAAATCTAGTCACGTTTATTCTGAAAATAATATTTTTTTGTTCCTTTCAGTAATCTGCGTCTTACTAATTATTCTGAGCACCAAACATTTCTGCTTGGATTTCTAATCTACGTTTGGGGGCCTCTGTTACTGAGATAAACTCACTTCTTTAAAGTGCGCAGTTAAGTGGATTTTCAGTCACAATGTGCAAACGTCATCACTGACTAATTCCAGGACATTTCTGGCCCCTAGAAAGGAGCCCTTTAACCTGCCTGCTACTCCCCCACCCCCCCATCCGACCCCCCAGCAACCAGCATCCGCTGTCTTCTCGAAGAATCTGCCCACTCTGGGTATTTCCGAATCAGTCTGTCTGAAAGCAACTCCGCCTGCCTCTTTCGCGGGCATGACGTTTTTCAGGCTGGCCCATGTTACAGCCGGGGTCGGGCCTCATTCCTCTCTAAGGATGTACTTCAGTGTTTCAATCTGATGGACAGTTGCCTTGTTTCCACTTTTTGTCTCCTGAGTCTTATCCTGACCAGGGTGTGGAATCCGGGCATGTTCTGAGGCTGCCCAGGAGGATGTGCTGGAGGAGGGGGGTCATGATGCCCAAGAGCCAACACCGGCCTGACCGTGAGGGGCCTCTCCCTGGAGGCAGCAGCAAGGCCATGAAAGACGGCAGGAGAGCCGTGTGACCAGGCTGCAGCGTCCCGAGAGCTGCTCTGGGCCGGGGGCAGTGGGGCGGAGCGGGGGCGTGCCTCGGGGGCAGGCGGGGACGGCCTGGCACCCGTGGCTTCCTGACCCTCGCCCGCTCACCTCAACACCTTCTCTCTCTCTCTTCTCTCCCTCTCTCCCTCCTTCACGCTTTCCAGCTCCTGCTCCAGCTCAGCCTTCGTCTGCAGCAGCTGCTTCACCTCCAAACTGAACGAGGAACCAGAGACATCTCAGCGTCATCAAAACAGAGGTTCACAGAGACGGGGTCATCGGAGCAGGGGGAGCGCTCAGGAAAACCAGCGGGTCCAGCCTCCTCACTTCTGCGGAGACGAGGATGCAGACAGGCCCTTCCGTGTGAGGAGCAGCCCGGGCCACCTCCGCTCAGCGCTTTACCCAGCACCCGCCTGTGCCAGCGGCGGTCGGGAGCAGGGCGGCCGGACGAGGCGCAGGCCCTGCTCTCGCGGGCGGGCATCACCGACCCGGGGACAGGCCTCAACCAGCGGTCACACTGTTCGGTGACCAACCTGCACTGAGACGAGGGCTCCCGGGACTGGCAGTGGACTCGACGGAGGTGCAGCCTGAGCCAGGGACGGGGGTCCCCCGGCATTTCCCCCCAAGCTCTCACGTGCCCCACAGGTGACACGTGGCCAAGAACGTGGCTTCAAAATATTCCACTGCTCACTGAGGTGGTGACCTCACACAGATGAGATACACGCATGGGTCACATCGTAAGGGCCCAGTGAGTAGAAGCTACTATCATGTCATGCGATGGCTGAGATCATCAGAGATGCTCTTCACTGTGCAAAAGAAAATGAAAGTCGCTCAGTCGTGCCGGACTCTTTGCGACCCCGTGGACTATAAGGTCCATAGAATTCTCCAGGCCAGAGTACTGGAGTGGGTAGCTGTTCCCTTCTCCAGGGGATCTTCCCAACCCAGGGATCGAACCCAGATCTCCTGCATTGCAGGAGGATTCTTTACCAGCTGAGCCACAAGCAAAATGGCTCCTAATGTTTATAAAGAACCTAGTGCATGGATGCACTGTTAGACTTCCGCTGCAGGTGAAATGATTTGCCTTCTGCTGTGAACCGAAGACCTAAACGTGCACATGAATTGGGTGTGGGGGGCGGGTCTCAGTAGACAAAGCCGGGTTCAGGAGATCTGGGCGGGGCCCAAGGGTCCCCACCTTTAAGCGGCCCTGTGTGACGCTGGCTCCCCGGCCGCCGTGCTCTGAGCAGCAGGGCCTGAGAAACAGCACCTCAGAACTGCAGCCGGAGAAGCCACAGGGGAACAGGAGGAGACAGGCGTGTCTTCCATGGGTTACAGACCCAGACGCGAGAGAGCAAAGAGGAAATAAGCCTGACCTCGAGGCTCCACCATCCACACACAGTCGCTCTGACAACTCCGGAATCCTCAGCACCAGGGTCTTTTCTGATGCATGGATTAGATGTCATGAACAGAGCACGGAATCTTTAAACCCCTGTGTATGAGCTCTGACGGAGGGTCGACATTTTACACAGACCAATCAAAGTAAGTTCTTCTCTAAGAAAGAATTTGGAAAGCCCTCCGGAATTTTGTGTAAAATTTCAATGGCACTGCCCACGTGTTTGATGATGTAATAGGCCAGTGAGTGTCTCCTTGTACCACCGAAGCTGTCCTCGCCTCATGGGTAAACCGTCAGAAGTTTAATAACCACGTACAAAGGCCTGTGTGACGGCCGCTACGTGCTGCGCCTCCCCAGACCCAGGAGCAGCTCCGCTGCAGCGACTGCACGTGTCAGGGGCGCGGCCCCCCCGGCCCCCCACGTCCCCCAGGAGGTGCGGCACCCCCCCCCCGGGAGCGGGCCACCTACTCTCTCTCCTGCAGCTGGCTGTGCAGGGCGGCCCGCTCGCCCGTCAGGCTCTGCACCGCTCCACGCAGACGCTCGCTCTCCTGCAGGTGCACCGTGGGGCTGGACGCCGAGGGGGTCAGGGAGGCCGACCTCACCCCCTCTGAAGCCTGGGGCTTGGCGCTTTCCATCGAACTGAGTTTCTGGAGGTGACACAGGCATCTGTTAGATGTTATTTCTGATTTTTACTTTCCTAGAAAAGAGACAACGGCCAGAGAGAACCTCCCCCCAGCGAGGGGGTGGGAAAAGCTCTGCATGTGACCCGAGAAGCCTGGGACGCTGCCTGGGGACAGGGCAGCTCCGGAGTTCTGGGGGCGATGGCAGGGGGTGGCCCCCCCACCCCGTCCCTCTCCCCCTCCGGAGTGGGAAGCGAGCAGACCCAGCCGGCTCGGGGCGGGCGCTGTAGCAGCTGGAGAAGGTGAGCCCCGTCTGCCCCTCCCTGCGTTCACTCAACCGCTGTCCCCGGGATGTCTGCAAGGTTCTGTCCCAGGCTATTGCCTGGGAAGTGCTGCGGCGTGCTGTGTGACCATGCCTTGCTGTCTGTGACACAGGCGCCTCATCTAGACCCTGAGAGTCTCCTCTGGCCAGCTCGTCCCGTGCGCGGCCGTCCCCGGGCACAGACATGCCCAGACGTCCCCCGCTATGTCCCGGGAGCGAGGCTCCTTCCGCCCGCTTCCTGGGAGCTGCCCCCTCGTACAGGCAGAGCCGGGCAGGTAGGGGCCCACCACTCACTTTCTCCAGCTCTGCGATCCGCCGGACCAGCCGGGGCTTGCTCCAGTCCGAGTAGCCTGCTGGGACAACGGGATTTGAGGGACACACCTCCACAGCTGTCGGACGGGCCCCTTCGGCTGGGACCTTCTGGCTGGGGCACGGCCAGACAGCTCCCCTCCAGGGGGCACCCTAGTCCGGGACCCCTGGTGCCCGCGCGGCTCCGCGGTGACGGCTGATCCTTTCAGCTCCCCTGCGCAACCTCTCCTGACTCCCCCACCCGCCGGGACGGCCCTGCTCTGGCTCACCAGCAGGCCCACGGCCGATCCTAAGTCCACCTGGGCCCTCGTCCTCCGGGGCCCCTCCACCCGGCTCTGCGGGCGCTCGGTGCCCACTACCCACCCAGAGGCTCCGCTCCCCCTGCCCCTGCTCGCGGGCTGGGCATCTGTCCCCTGACCTGGTAAGTCCCGGGTTCGATTCTCCCTCCGGGGCCCCGCCCTGACTCACCCATGTGCCTGACCCCCACTGGGCCCTCGACCACAGCTGCAGCCTCCCCCCGTGTGCCCCTCTGTCCTGCTCAGACCAAGGCCATGACCCTGACCCCCCTCGGCCTGCACAGGCTGCAGCCAGTCCTCACGCGCACGTGGAACGCGGCCACCTCACGCCACCGCGGGGCCCCCGGGCCAGGCCCCCAGCAGCCCCAAGAGGACCCTGTGGACTGCTGTCCTCGCGGCCCCCTTTCCTGCGTGGCCTCTACTCAGCACAGGAGCGGGGGGTCCTCTCCCAGGACGGGCCCAGCCTCTCCCACGGCCTCCACCCCGCACCCGGGCCGCCTCCCGTGTGCCCCGCCCCCGGGGCCCGGCAGGCACCTATGATCTTGGAGGTGGTGGGGGAGTTGCTGAGCACGCGGTCCAGGTCTTCCTTCAGGCTCTGGTTCTCCTCCATGAGCTCCTGGACGCTCCGGGACAAGCTCAGCAGGGCACTGCCCATTTTCTTCTGCCTTTTAAGGCCCACTTTCTTCTCCACCGGAGGCCTAGGAGCAACCAGACCCAGCGGGTAAGGCTTGGGTCCTGAGCTGGCCTAACACACATCCCGAGTGAGGGGCAGGCGCTCGGCGGCCTGGGCGCTCAGGGTGTCCTGGGCACGATGTGCACAGTTCGCGGCGAAGGCTGACTGCGAACCCCAGGCCGGCGGACTGTCACCCCGGACAGACGTCCACTCTTCTCACGGGCACGCCCGTGTAACACAGGGCCGCGTCCAGCCGTCAGCGACAGACGGAGCAGCGTCCCCAGAAGGGCTGTGGAGGGTCCCCGTCCCTCCTGCTCCGTCAGGCCTGTCCTTGGACAGCTGTTCCGATCGCGCCTCCTCCTCCGCAAAGTCCAAAGCACGGTCGATGCCGGGTGGTTACAGACTCCTCGTTTGCGAAGTCGTCTGCTCACTAAATTGTCTCTGTGAGCCCCGGGCCAACGCCTGCGGTGTCTCGTGGTCCCCCGTGGCCACCCAGGATGGAAAGGGGGAGGCTCTGCATCTCGCCCGCTCCCGGCGGCGGGACAGGCGCAGCCGGCGTCTGCTCTCAGCGGGGTGGACCACAAGCTCTTCCACATTTCGGGGCCGACTTCACCACTTTCCCCAGCCCCCCGCAGCGGAGTCTGTTGTCGGGAGGAGCTGAGACGCAGCTCCGGGAGGGACCCCGTGTGTCAGGGGTCCCTCAGGCTCGAGCCGAGGTGGGTTGAGGGCTCAGGGCTCATGAGCTAGGAGCAGGCACTAGGTGAGGTGCCTTTAGACAGAAACACGGGGAGGCGGGCTGTGTGCTGGCGGCTGATGGGAAAGCTGACCAGAGGTGTCGGGATGGAGCCCGTGCTTCCCCAGGGGTGGCGGGCCGTCACTCGCCAGTTCAGACCCGAGGGCACGTTACAGAACATAATGCCTGTAAGTCCTCTGGCCCCCTCTCCTGCCTCCCTTTAAGCTACTGGGGGAAGGAAAAGGGAAGACCGAGCCCGCACATTGTGAAGGCTTCACTGTTGTGGCTGTTGTTTAGTCGCTCCGTTGCGTCTGACTCTTTGCGACCCGGTGGACTGTAGCCCGCCAGGCTCCTCTGTCCAAGGGATTCTCCAGGTGAGAATACTGGAGTGGGTTGCCATGCCCTCCTCCAGGGGATCTTCCCGACCCAGGGATTGAACCCACATCTCCTGCATTGGCAGGAGGTTCTCTACCACTGAGCCACCTGGAAGCCCAGAAGGTCAGTAACTGTCAGTGATTCACGGCGGAGGCCGGTGACATGACTGAATCTGTGACAAGGGACCCCTCCTTCCCTGACCTGCTGAGAGCCTGACATCATCGGGGACAGGACAGGGGAAGACGTATGTGGTGAGGAAACGCCCCGTCTCTCCCAGCAAACATACTTGGCAAGACGAACCTGTACTCGGTCCTAAATATCTTCCTAAAAGGAAGATCTGCTTTGAGAAAGTGTTTTCTGCTTCTAAGCTGGAAGCTGTGAGGCAGGACCACCAGTGGAAGCCCAGAGCACTGACCACGCTGCCAGGGGTCAGAGGTGGCACTGTGAGGGGGCATCCGGACACCCACGGGGAGGGAACCGCGCGCTCGCAGCTCGAGCGGCAGCTAGAAGCCCCAGGCCCGGGCGGGGTCCGCGCCCCCCAGGAGCGCCCCTACTCTGCCAGCCGCTGAGCACGCAGACAGCGCACAGAGCCCGGCTCCCAGGCAGACACACAGACAGACAGAGGGTCGCACCTCTTCCCTGTTGTCTCGGAGCTTGCGAGGAGACCATGGAGACGGTGAATCTGCAAACACCAAGTTAAAACGCAGTTAACACCAACCGAGCGCCAAGGAGACTGTCCTCTGGAAAAGTGAGTCTCCGTGTCGGCCGGCGGCGGGAAGTTAGCACTAAGTTGCTGATTCGTGTTCCGGTCAAGGCGAACTAGAAGGGGAGGGTCCCACACTGCAGCCGGGCCATCGCCCAGCTCGGCCACTGCCCGCGCCCCCCAGCCCTGAGCCCAGCCCCTGCCCGGGCAGGGGGACACGCACCTCCTCGTAGTACGTCTCCATGGCGATCCGCATCTCCTCCAGACTTGTGGTCTTCACGTCAGTCTGCAGTTTGCTGAGAACCCAAGGTCAGAGTTAATGTGGCAGTGTCATCGTTGCTGGGCAGTGCCCGACGAGGGGAAGGGAAAGCCGCTCTGTCCTGTCCGACTCTGCGACCCCACGGACTATACAGACCATGGGATTCTCCGGGCCAGAGTACTGGAGGGGGCCTTTCCCTTCTCCAGGGGATCCTCCCAGCCCAGGTCCCCCACCTTGTAGACAGACTCTTTACCAGCTGAGACACCCCAGGAGCCCAAGAATACTGGAGTGGGTAGCCGATCCCTTCTCCAGTGGATCTTCCCGACCCAGGGATCGAACCGGAGTCTCCTGCATTGCAGATGGATTCTGTACCAACTGAGCCACCGGGGAAGTCTGAGGGGCCTTCAGCTGGTGGGTGGCTTGCACAAGACCCACCAGAGGACTGTCACACCCACAGGCCCTTCCAGTTGGACCAGCCACCCTCCAGGGTGAGGTAAAAGGCCTCCCTCTGGGGGATATTCTTTGCTAATAAGACCCTGTCTTTAAAAACTGGAGTAATTGTGAAGAAAGGCCTCAGGGTTAGAAAGGACAAGTGGTCTTTGGGGAAGGTGGGGGAATGATTATTTTTTAAAGGAAAGAGAACCATTTTTTTTTTTCTCCTTGTACTGTCCATATAACTCTCCTCATTCTCAACACTTAACAGACTCCAGAAAAAAGGCTCTACAGAGAAATGAAGATAAAGTTACTAATACAGTTTAGGACTCTGAAACAGAATAAATCAGCAAATAATAAAGTCTTTTTAAAGCTGATGAGTCCAGCGAGAAACAAAGGAAGACGGGATCTATTGTATAAAGAGGATATTCGGGGCAACAAAAAGTGAAAACTCAGGTTTCCTTAAATAAACTCACACACACCAGGAAAGCCTCCCCTCTGGGATAAAAGAGCAGGAAAGAAATCTGCAGCTGCTCTGAAAACAGCACAGGGCCGTGCGTGATGTGAGAGGCAGCCTGGGGAGGTGTCCAGGCAGTAAGAGCTTGTCTCTAGCCCATGAAGTCAACACTGGAGATAAGACGAGATCACAGGAGGTGGAGAGAAGGCGCGTCTTCAAAGAAACGGGAGCGAGAAGAGAGGGGAGGAGAACACTGCTCCTCCGTGGCGTCTGGAAGAGGCCACTGCTCAAGCTTTGGTGACAAGCGAGGCCGGGACGTGGGCGCGGGAGGGGCGGGACAGCAGGCGCGGGTGCTGGGCTGGGAGCAGGACGGGTGCGCGTGCGCCCAGCTGGCCCCCCGGGCAGGGCCCCCGGCCCCCAGGCCCCGTACTTGATCATGTTGTCCTTCTCCTTGCACCGCTGCTCCAGCTTGAGGACCCTCTGCTTCAGCCCGTTGATCACCTGCCGGGGGACCACGACAGTCAAGCTGACCGACGGGGGACCACACCCTGGCCTCCGGTGCCACGGCCTCCCCGACCCTGCCGTGCCCGGCCTGGGGCGGGGTGCCCTGCCCACTCTCTGGGAGTGTTTGCACAGCCTCCCGCCAGGGCGCGTTCCTGCCGAGCTGTACCCCCCCATTCGATCGCCGGCGTCTCTTCTAGACTCCAAGCAGGGGGGCAGGGGGGCGGGGGCCAGGTGCTCCCTTCCACAGAGGGTGCCACCCTCGGGAGGAGGGACGGGACACCGCATCGCCTCAGGCACCAGGCACGGACGCCCCAAGCCCAGCGGCCCAGGGCAGCCCCACCCCCAGCATGTGCCCCCGGGCAGCTTGACTGGGGTCCTGGGGAGGCCTCTCCGCCTCAGCGCTTCCTGCTCTCTGCTCACACGGCGCTTTGGGAGATGACACCCTGCGTCCCCGAAAGGACGTGTCTTTCTTTTTGAAGAGTCAAACACGTTTCAACTGGGTTTTAAGGTGACTTTTAGTTACACTACCGATACACGGGCACATTTACCCTTTGAGCTTACCCCTGTCAACTATCGTCACCAGCATAAGGCGTACTCACTCTCCAGACCTCATTACGCACATGCGCACGCGTATGCACACCTACTGCAATGGCGGTGTTTCGCTGTTGTTTACATAAATGGTAACCCCACGCATACCACTCTGCAAACTGCT
The DNA here is from genome assembly GCF_910594005.1 of Cervus elaphus. Lineage (NCBI taxonomy): Eukaryota > Metazoa > Chordata > Mammalia > Artiodactyla > Cervidae > Cervus > Cervus elaphus. The sequence goes on along the minus strand of NC_057824.1, from coordinate 54,166,896 downwards.
TCTCACTTTACAAACCGTCGTGGAGACCTAACCCCACTTGTTCCTACAGATCTGCATTATTCCTCCAAGGTATGAACGTACAGCGTAGTTACCTGTTCTACTGATGGACACTGAGTTCGTAACCCACTATCGCTTTCACAGAAACCCCAGCCAGCCCTCCTCGTGCACGCGGGAAGGTGTTTCTGGGGGGCAGACGGTTCAAGCAGAAACGTTCAGTCACAGCCACTTTGAAGGGTGATTTGGCAAAGGGCAGCAGAACGAAAGTGGCACATATCTATGATCTACAATTTCTACTTTTAATCAACTTTAATTAAAAAAGGAAAAAAAAAACCCAGAATTATCTGGCGGTCCAGTGGTGAGGACGTGGTGCTTCCACTGCAGGGGACACAGGTTCAGTCTCTGGTCAGGGAACTAACATCCCACAGGCCTCAAGGTGCAGTGAAAAAAAAAGAAATTCTGAGGATCAAAGCAGCGGGATGCTAATTTGAATGGCTCCTCCTCCATCTCCCTCCCAAACTGGGCAGCTGGAAATATCTGTGTGCAAACAGCCTTTTGTACTGGATTTTTTTTCTCAAGACATAATCCTAAAGAGAGCATCATTAGGACGTCCCTGACAGTCCGGTGGTTAGGACTCTGTGCTCCCAATGCAGGGGGCACCGGTTCGATCCCTGGTTGGGGCACTAAGACCCCGCATGCTGCCCGTCACGGCCACAAGCATCACTAGACAAGTGGTGAGTGCGGTGTCACAAACGGTGGCCGGCACGATCACACCACCCCAGCCGTCAAAGCCTATGGTCGCTCACCGCGAACCCAGTTTGGGACAAATCTCTTAACCCCAGTTTCCTGGTTTTAAACCTGGGGACTGAAGTCCCGACTGCAAAAAGATCAGCGAGATTCTCTACACCGGCAAACTGTACAGTGTTTGATGAGTCGCCGGCATGCATGTGAGCGTTTCCTCTGCGCTGTCCCAGTCAGAGAGCCAGGAGCGTCGTCTGTTCACTGCACGATGCTTCCTTTCTTTAGACACGGGTGTAGATTCTTTGCATCTTCTGGATAAAAACTGTTTTACTGATCAGTCATGCCCCCCCCCCCCCCATTATACGGATCCATTTTCAATTGTAGTCGTATGGGTTTTCACTATAAAATTTAAGTTTATGTTATCAAACCCATTAATTGCATCATGACTGTGATTTTCTGTTCAAGAATCTCAGAAGTGAATTGCATCTCAGATTTTTTTTAAACGTTCTTCCTTGACTCATGTGAAGTTTACTGTGACTCATCTTTCTCTGACTGTGTGTTTATTCCCACAGCATTAATCACGTAATGGCTCCATTTTCCATAATTCTGTTTTGTCCAGTGGGTTACGTATTGTCACACAATGAACAAGAAGGGTCTGCACGTGCTTTAAGGCCCTAACTCTGCTCCTGCTTTGATTCCTTCTTAAATCAGCATCGTGGGTTGGGCCCGAGGTGTCCTCTGAGGTGTGGCGGGGCAAGTCCCCGCCGTGACTGCCTTCTCCTGCTGTGTGTTTTTGCCCTTGCAATCAGCTTGCTCAGCCCGCCTCCTGCTCCCACTAAGAGCCCCCGCGCTGTCGTCGTGTAAGCCCCACCGCTCCACGGAGGAGGGTTTTAGGAAGGCCTTCCGCGCGCCTGTTACTACTTCTGAGTGCCTCAGAGAGAAGGCACGTCTCTAAGGGCTGTTTTGAAGATAAGATTTCAGCGGACAGATGAGCTGCGCTGCTGGAGATTATACTCACCCAGCCAGTATCAGGCCTTTTGTCTGCCAGAGTCCGAACAAAATCTGGGCCCTGTGGTAAGCAGATTGGGAGATGAAGACAAGGTGCGCTGGGCCTCCCCCGCCGGGGATGCCTGCATCTGGCACCGCGTCCGGGGCCCCGCACTTACTCGGGACGCGTCCAGAAGCTGCTCAATCTGCCGGTCCTTTCTGCTGTTTTCCTCTTCGAGGCGCCGGAGCTTCGTTCTCATCAGATCCACATCACTCTTTTGCATGTTTAACGACTGAAGGAAAGAAGGAACACACACACACACACACACACACCCCGTGCACAGACATCCGGGTGAAACACGCAGATGGAGAGGAGTGTTAAAAGCTGTCTGGCTCCCGAGCAGGGCGCTGTGTGTGCAGAGGGTGAGGACGGTCTGGACGTTACCGTGGACGTTACTGGGGCTGGGGGGCAGACACCCCGTTAGGTGCAGGGCGACCCAGGCAACCAGGAACCCCGCCCCCTAGAATGCCAACAGCGCCCCTGCCGCAGACGAACGCTGCTCCACAGATGACGCGGCCGGTGGCAGCTCTGGGGGCGCCGTGGGAGTGGTCTTCACGTCACAAACTGTCACAGGCTAACATCTACTCAAGACTCATCCTCACCTAAGGCTCAGCTGGCCAGAGCGCTGGTGCCCACACGTTTATCTGTGGGTGGATTTCCCACCCATCTGCGGTGAGTTTAGAAGGAAGACTATCAATTTTTCATAAAACTAAGTTTATTCACTTTTTACAACTATCCTGTATTTTGAAATGATGTCCTTCCTATTACGCCAGACACGTGTGGCCCTTTGAGGCAACGCTCACGGGAGGGGACTTCTAACAGCCTCACTTGAGGAAACTTTCTCCTGGTCTGTGGAACCCCATGGCTGGGAAAGTGTCAGGTTAACTCAGCGCATGTGAGCCTCGTCCAAAATGCCTACGGGGTCAGCCAGCACTGGAGCTGACCGGCTTCCAGCACAGCCTGCACCCGAATTAGCCAATCGTCTCGGAGACGTCCTGTCAAGGGGCTCTGAGCGTCAGAACAGACCCGGCCCGGCCGCTGGAGAGACAGTCGGGCGTCCGCCCACTGCGGGCAGCCGGGAAAGCTAGCCAGCGGCTGCAGCCGGCGAGAGAGATGCCTGGCCCTCGGGGCCCATTTCGTGAATTAGTCAGTTAACGCCCAGTCACTGGGAAAGATGAGAAACCCGATAACAGGAATTCTGCTCCCAGGAATACCCGCCCTGCTCAGCACAGCTAAGACCCCTGCGCTGACGCTCTCTCGTGGGTTACTGCCTCGAACCTTCACAACACCCCATGAAGCTGCACTTACGACCCTCCCCATTTCCAACAGGAAATTGAGACTCGCTTGCCAGAGAAAAACCACCCCATGCCCCTGCCCCCGGGGCAGCGGACTGCTGAAGATAAACCCTCCGCTCGGAAGGGAAGAGGAGGCCTGAGCGCTTGGAATCAGGCAGTGTGATTCCACCCAGGAGGAACCCAAGCAGCACTTCTGGCCCCAAGAAGGCTCCCCCGAGTGTCGCCGCGAGGACTCAGGGCTCTCAGTAACCTCTCCCGGTGAGGACTCTGCAGCTCCCACAAGAGGGCTGCCGTGTACGGGGACCCTCGCCCGGCGCCCCTCGGACAAGGTGGCTTCCAGGCTTGCGTGTGTTCTGGGCATGCCGGCCGCCAACACCCTGCCTGACCTCGTGACGGACAGGTCCCGGCTTTACTGGCAGTCGGGGGGAGGGAGGCAGCAGACTGTGAACAGGCGTCATGGACAGAAAGCGGCCCCACGAGTCTCCGGGCGGCACCAGGAGCCGTGCGGGGCACAGAGACGGCCGAGGCGTAGAGGGGACGAGGACACCGCTCATCTCGGGGCAGTCTGCGCTCCGGGGAGAGGCAGCGTGGGTTATGCAAACGGAGCCGCGGCCCCGGGAGGCAGACGACCTTCATGAACATTCTGGTTCTTCTACTGGTAAACCCTGGATAGACTACGAAGCTCTCTGAGCCTCAAGGCAATCACCTCTCTCATGGGGCGCATGTAGAGACAGAGCCACTGAGAGCAGGCCCGTGAAATGCCATGAATGCCAAAGGAAAACGCAAACGGGAAGTTACTGATCACAATGACAGCCAAAGACTCATCCTCACGCCAGGGCTCGGGGCACAAAAGGCCCTGAGCTGACCTCGTCCCCCGGGGAGACGCAGAGCTCTCTGGCTGACGGCTGTCCAGGCCCCTTCGCCACTGGCGGGTGGCCCTCCGGGAGCCAGCATCTCCCAGCTGCTCAGGCGCCCGGCCAGGGCTTAAACTCGGTGTCCCCCCCTACAACCCCTGCTCTTCCCATGGGACACACCCCGGCTCAGGTGCCGCCCCTGCCCGCGTTACCAAGGGCTCTCCCCACTTGACAGCCGCAGAGGACGGGCGGGAACTCTACCTTCTTCAGCTCAATGATCTCGTCATACATGTCCTCCTTCTCTCGGTAGATGAGGGTCCCCGGAACGTAACCTGCAGGGAGACACACAGCCTCTGAAAAGAAGGAACGCTAGACTATACCTTAAGGGAAACCTGGAGGTTAATAAAATTATCCTTTTTAAAAAAAAAAAAAAGAATAAAAAAGAGCAAATATATTTCAACATTTTTAACCTGATCATGGTCTTTCCCCAGAAGTAAGAAAACCCAAACAGGTATTGATCTGGAAAGAAGCAGCAAAAGAAAACTACAAGGAAAAGACTTATTTACACTCAGGATTAAAGGAGAGCTGTTGTTGCTAAGTTGCTAAGTCGTGTCCAGCTCTTTTGCGATCCCAAGGACTGTAGCCCGCCAGGCTCCTCTGTCCATGGGATTCTCCAAGTGAGAATACTGGAGTGGGCTGCCATGCCCTCCTCCAGGGGACCTTCCTGGTCGAACCTGGGCCTCCCGCGCTGGCAGGCAGGCTCTCTACCACTGAGCCGCCAGGGAAGCCCATGTGTTCATCTATAAAAGGATCAAAGGAGGGAGTCGGAAAGAAGAGCCGTGTCTTGAGACGTGACGCAGCAAACAAACTAACAGTCACAAACACACAGCCGCATCACCGTGCGGATGCTGCGCCCGCCCGGCGTCCGACGCTGCACAGGGCCCGCCGCTCTCTGGTTCAGTGCGGTCCCTAACGGGGACGGGACTCTAAAGCACGTAAGCCTGGAGCGGCAATGCCGGCCGGCAGAGCTGCGGGGACCATCCCAGGCGCCGGGACAAGGCTTCTCGGGGCTTCCCACGGGGCCGATGGGAAGGCAGGGGGTGCTGGGGAGGCGGCGTGTGGACTCGGGCAGGACAGGAGGACAGGAACGTGACACCAGCCCACCCTTCTCTGTGAGATTTGGGCTGTCTGTCATCCCTGCAGCTTTCATTCCTAAGATGGTTTATACAACCCGTTTCGCTACGACTCCAGGGAGGCACGCACCACGGAAGCCGGGGACGACGTCTCCCTCCACAGCAGGAGAGCCACCCTCCAGGAGGCAGCAGGGACCTTCAGGGTCACTGTCCTCAGGATGCTCGGCGGACGCCTGCCGGGAGGCCCACCCCTCACTCCGCAGAGCACCCCCAGTCCCCACGCCTGGCCTTGCAGCCGTCCTCAGTCGCGGCCATGTCACCGCGGCGAGCTCACCGTGGCTGGCAGAACGCCTGAGGTTTGACCTCTTCATTCTCAAGGCTTCGGTCACAAAGTCGGGGGCGCTGCTGGGGGGGTGGGTCCAGGCACGCTCCAAGGTGAGGTCTGAAGTCAGGGCTGGGGTCAGACTGCCTGGTTTGAACGTGCACGGTTTTAACGAGACAGGTGTGAGCAGACACAACAGACGGCCCTGCCTCTAGTAACCAGGCTCGGGGGGCTGAAGGAAGCTCACGGGACCCGTGGGGGGTGAGCAATGCTCAGCCACCGGCCCCAAGATCAGCAGAGCCCTCCCTGCGGCGCCTGCCCACTTCCAGGCTGTGCGTGTGCCCAGCACATCCCCTTCCAAGCTGCCGGCGTCGCCTCGAACGGCTCACACGGCTCCCAAAGCTGGGAGGAGCCGCCCTGGCCCACCACTGCCAGCCCCGCTCAGACAGGCCGAGACCCGCAGAGCAGACGTCGTGGCCACACACACGCGGAGTAAAAGCCTCAAGGCGCCGCGTCCTTGAGAAGGTCAGAAACGGTGTCGTTCAGACAAGGCATGTTCAAAGCTCTATGTCGTCAGCACCTGTGACATCCCAGGCGCTGCTCGTGAGCAGGAGGGGTCTATTTCCGAGGGGCGACTGCGTACCTTGCTTGGAGCTTCCCAGACACAGCTTCTGGGGGGTTAAGGACATCCGGCCCCCGAGAGGCATGCTCGCCACGGTCCTCAGAGATCTCCAGGAGGCCACCTTCCTCGGTTTAGAGTGATAAGGTGACTCTAGAAAGACAGCACACGGTTTTAGGGGTACAGAACACCGTGCTCCCCACAACACCTGTGCTTCAGAAAGACAAAGTATTCACAACCGCCCAGATGAACACATTCTGCCAAAAATAAGAAACACGATTATGTCTATATACTCAATTTGTTTATTAAATTTTATTATAAAGAAGTAACTGGAATTGATTTTAAAATATGAACCTAAAGTTGTACCCATATTACAGTATTTACTTTCCCATTCCCCCCACCCAGGGCATTTTTTGTCACCAAAACAAAGGAAAGGTTTTAAAATTATATTTTAATCTGGAATTTTGCTTCTTCATGTAAAATATAGATTGTGCAAATTTATGCAAAACCAAGTTGTTCATAAACCATGCTTATATTTTTTAAATACCAAAGCAATTTATATCTATAGAAGGTCCTGAGATTCTAAATCTAATACATTTAGTTTTTAAGATTTCTAAGATTTTTCCATGGCTTCAGAATTAATGGAAAATTCCCCTTTAACATTTAGGATGTGGGAATAAAGACACATTGGGCCCTGAGAGTTTCCATTCACCGGGGACCGCCGTGCTCACTCCCAGGGTATTCGGAAGGCCTTCCATTTATGCAGGTATATTAGTGATTGGAAAAAAACCCCACACACGACATTTCCCTCCTAACTGTATGAGGTTTATCAATAAATAGTGAGAATTCCACAATACGCATGCCCGTGGATAAGACTGCGAAGAAGAGGGACTCAGCTGGTGGAGACCCTGCAGGTGGCCGACGCTGCGGAAGCGGTGATCGGGGAGGGGCCGGGAACCTCGCCTCCTGGGAGCAGGGTGGAGACTGAGAACCTCAGCACGCGGGGAGCCACGAACGCTGTGGATCTGGAGTGGGCAGCTGCCGCCAAGTTGCCAAGTTGTGTCCGACTCTGAGACCACATGGACTGTAGCCTGCCAGGCTTCCCTCTCCTGGAGTTTGCTCAAATTCATGTCCACTGAGTCGGTGATGCTCTCTAACCATCTCATCTTCTGCCACCCCCTTCTCCACCTGCCCTCAACCTTTCCCAGCATCTGGTCTTTGCCCATGAGTCGGCTCTTGGTATCAGATGGCAGGTACTGGGCAGTAGAGACACATTTATGGAGTGAACAGGACAGCCCGGATTCCTGCTGTCATGGCTCGGAAATCAGACAGGCATACACCTGTTACGGGAGTGTTAGGAGCTTGGGATTGGGGGGGCCGGGGGAGGGGACACAGTGCACCCTGCAGTGAGCGGGGGTCTGGGATCAGCCCTGGTACCTGGACAGGTGTCCAGCGTGGCTGGGGGAGGGCCCGGGGGCTTGGGGGAGGGAGGCAGAGCCTCTGGGGGAAAGCACCTCTCTGGCAGTTTTGATGCTTTGGGGGTTCTGGCCATCCTAAATTATTCGAAACACAACTCTGACGTTTATAGGAATCAAGATAAAAAGCAATTTGATTATTAGTATTTTCAACACTTGAAATGCTTGACTTCCAGTAAGTAAGAATAATGAAAGATGATCTCACATTTGCCTTAGGTAGTGATGCCTTCTGGACAAAAGGATTTAAACAAAATAGTCTGAAAGAGAAGGTATAAAACACCAAGGCCCACACTTTCACTTGGCATCAATTCTCGATTTGCTCCACAGGAGGAGAGCCAGAATATTCAAAATCCAAATTGCTAGATGGTTTTTTTTAAATTAATTTTTATTAGCGCATAGCTGCCTTACACTGTTGTGTTGTTTCTGCTGCCAGCAAAGCGAATCAGCTATACTAGTGCTAAGTCACCTTGGGTGAGTCCGACTCTTTACGACCCCAGGGACTGCAGCATGCCAGGCTGCTCTGTCCATGGGATTCTCCAGGCAAGAATCCTGGAGTGAATTTCCACGCTCTCCTCCAGGGATCTTCCCACCCAGGGGTAGAATCCACCATCTCTCACGTCTCCCGCACTGGCAGGCGGGCCCTTTACCACCAGCGCCGCCTGGGAGGCCCTGGGCCGAGCCCCCTCTGCTGTGGGTCGGCTCTCACTAGGCCCAGTTTTGTTGTTTTTTTTTTTTCACTGGTCCCTGTTTTGCAAACAGCAGGGTGTTATGTCAGGCCCGACCTCCCGACTGACCCCGCCCCCCACCCTCCTCGGCATCCAAGTTTGTTCCCCGCATCCGTGTCTCCGTTTCTGCTTTGCAGTTAAGTTCGCTAGATGGTTCCTTTCTAATGCTTCTATTTATTTGTACTACAAAACATGCTTTCTTTTCTTTGCAGGAATTTATCTTTCTACGTATGTTTTTCTTGGGCTCATATGAAAGTTCGTTTGTATTCTCTGACCGTGTCATACTAAGACAGTATGTTTGACCGTATATATGTATGTAAGAGATGTAAATACATACACGAGTATATAATCAAGCCAAGCATGGCCACAGGCTTTTCGGCAGCAAAAGAAAGCTGGCCTAGGATCTGACTGGTCACAGAGACCTTGGGAAGCGTAAAATTCAGTACATCGCCCGGATGAGCTCTCTGTGTCTCAAGGAACAAACCGCGTGTTTCCCTCACTCCGGCGGCTTCGGAAGGAGAGCCCAGGAGGCCGTCAGGGTGCCCTGCGGCCGGGGGCTCAGCAGTGCAGGGAGGGCCCAGGACCTGCGCCCCGCGGGGCCTCCGCCCAGACCCGGGAGTGAGCCCCAGCACGAGATGGAGCCGGGGCAGAAGGGCGTGCCTCAGTGATCCTGAGTATTCAGAGAAGACAGACGCGGCTGAGCCTCCTCCAGGACACCTGGGAAGGAGGCCTTCAGAGAACCCCTTCCGAGGCAAGCTGGTCATACTTACTCAGGGATGTGGGTGGAGGTTTGTGGAAACTTTTCCTTTTTGCTTTCTGAAAGAAAGAAGAGATGGTTGAGCCTTCTCAGGCAGCCGGAACGGCCCCAACCACACAGCAGAGGAGTGCTCAGAATTAGGGGCACGGGGGGCGGTGGATTAAGCAGCCGACACCAAGAGGCCAAGCAGAGTTCAAGTGGGGGGCAGGGAGGCGCCCCCAGCACAGGAGTGGGCAGCCCGGGGGAGGCGCCCCGAGGACCCAGAGATGGAGGTGGGGGGACACCCACTGGTGGGACATGAGACGGGGACGTGGGGCAGCGCTGGCCCATCTGGAGGACCACTCCCCCGACAGCCCGGGCCAAACACGGAGCTGGGCCCCACCCAGGCTCGCCCCCGGGCCCCTTCCATGCCTCCACCCTCTGCTTCACTCCAGACAGGGAACCCCGCTCAGAACACTGAGATCCCAGGAGACTGGCTCGCATCCCTCTCCCTCCCAGGAGCATCTTGGCCACGTCCTGAGTGTCGGGGAGGGAACCCTCTGCAGAGGCCCCGCTCCTCAGACAGCGGACCGGACCGGGGTGCTCCCCCTGGAGTCCTCAGCGCTGCGGGGGCGGGAACGCGCTGGGCCCTCTGTCACACGTCCAGGGGGCTCTGCTCCCTCCCCTCCACGGCAGGACTGGGGGGCTGGGGGCAGGGGTGGGGGCGTGCAGGCCAAAACCAGACTGCAGGCTAAGAGCTTGTCATCAGCCTCAAACGCACTCTGCTCACAACTGACTTCTGTAGAAGTTGTAAAATTACCGTCTCAGTCGCTCAGACCCAGCTGAGGGCACCTGGAATCTGTGATCTGGCTCTGAACACACGTTTGTGGGGAGACCTGCTTTTGTGGGGAGACGCGCGGGAGTCAGGCGGGTGAGCGAAACGCCAGCCCCTCGACTGCACTCACCGTCTCAGAGTCAGAGTCAAAGGTGATTGCAGACAGACTGTCATCCCCCTGGAGGAAGAGAGGCAGACAGTGAGACGGTCGGGCGCGCTCACAAAGCGGGAACCGCTGGGCCGAGCTGCCGGGGAGAGCCCGCGTCCAGCAGGAGGGAACAGAACACTCGGTGTGGGCGGCGGCCGGGTGGTCCACCGCATCCGAAGGGACGGTGGGGACACGAAGCTCTGCTCTGCTGGCGGGGCAGCTCCAGGCCTGTCAGTCCAGCAACAGCATCGCCACAGAATCGACAGATCGTTCTTTTTTTAAAAATTTAATTGAAGTACAGTTGCTTTAAAAGATCTTTCTCCATTATAGGTTATTGCAAGATACTGAATGAGTGCCCCGTGCCATACATTTTTTTTCTGTTTTATAGACAGTTCAGTTCAGTCGCTCAGTTGTGTCCGACTCTTTGCGACCCCACAGCACGCCAGGCCTCCCTGTCCATCACCAACTCCCGGAGTCCACCCAAACCCATGTCCACTGAATCGGTGATGCCACCCAACCATCTCATCCTCTGTCGTCCCCTTCTCCTCCAGCCCCCAATCCTTCCCAGCATCAGGGTTTTTTCCAATGAGTCAGCTCTTCGCATCAGGTGGCCAAAGTATTGGAGTTTCAGCTTCAGCATCAGTCCTTCCAATAAACACCCAGGACTGATCTCCTTTAGGATGAACTGGTTGGATCTCCTTGCAGTCCAAGGGACTCTCAAGAGTCTTCTCCAACACCACAGTTCAAAAGCATCAATTCTTTGATGCTCAGCTTTCTTCACCGTCCAACTCACATCCATACATGACCACTGGAAAACCCACAGCCTTGACTAGGCGGACCTTTGTTGGCAAAGTAATGTCTCTGCTTTTTAATATACTATCCAGGTTGGTCATAACTTTCCTTCCAAGGAGTAAGCGTCTTTTAATTTCATGGCTGCAATCACCATCTGCAGTGATTTTGAAGCCCCCAAAAATAAAGTCTCACACTGTTTCCACTGTTTCCTCATCTATTTCCCATGAAGTGATGGGACCAGATGCCATGATCTTAGTTTTCTGAATGGTGAGCTTTAAGCCAACTTCTTCACTCTCCTCCTTCACGTCCATCCAGAAGCTTTTTAGTTCCTCTTCACTTTCTGCCATGAGGGTGGTGTCGTCTGCATATCTGAGGTTATTGATATTTCTCCTGGCAATCTTGATTCCAGTTTGTGCTTCTTCCAGCCCAGCGTTTCTCATGATGTACTCTGCATATAAGTTAAATAAGCAGGGTGACAATATACAGCCTTGACGTACTCTTTTTCCTATTTGGAACCAGTCTGTTGTTCCATGTCCAGTTCTAACTGGTGCTTCCTGACCTACATACAGGTTTCTCAGGAGGCAGGTCAGATGGTCTGGTATTCCCATCTCTTTAAGAATTTTCCACAGTTTATTGTGATCCACAGTCAAAGGCTTTGGTATAGTCAATAAAGCAGAAATAACTGTTTTTCTGGAACTCTCTTGCTTTTTCGATGATCCAGTGGATGTTGGCAATTTGATCTCTGGTTCCTCTGCCTTTTCTAAAACCAATTTGAACATCTGGAAGTTCACGGTTCACGTATTTCTGAAGCCTGGCTTGGAGAATTCTGAGCATTACTTTGCTAGCATGTGAGATGTGTGCAATTGAGCAGTAGTTTGAGCATTCTTTGGGACTGCCTTTGTTAGGGATTGGAATGAAAACTGATCTTTTCCAGTCCTGTGGCCACTGCTGAGTTTTCCAAATTTGCTGGCATATTGAGTGCAGCACTTTCACAGCATCATCTTTCAGGATTTGAAATAGCTCAACTGGAATTCCATCACATACACTAGCTTTGTTCACAGTGATGCTTTCTAAGGCCCACTTGACTTCACATTCCAGGATGTCTGGCTCTAGGTAAGTGATCACACCATCGTGATTATCTGGGTCGTGAAGATCTTTTTTGTACAGTTCTTCTGTGTATTCTTGCCACCTCTTCTTAATATCTTCTGCTTCTGTTAGGTCCATACCATTTCTGTCCTTTATTGTGCCCATCTTTGCATGAAATGTTCCCTTGGTATCTCTAATTTTCTTGAAGAGATCTCTAGTCTTTCCCATTCTGTTGTTTTCCTCTATTTCTTTGCATTGATCACTGAGGAAGGCTTTCTTTGCTCTTCTTTGGAACTCTGCATTCAGATGGGAATATCTTTCCTTTTCTCCTTTGCTTTCCATTCTCTTCTTTTCACAGCTATTTGTAAGGCCTCCTTAGACAGCCATTTTGCTTTTTTGCATTTCTTTTCCATGGGGATGGTCTTGATCCCTGTCTCCTGTACAATGTCACGAACCTCCATCCATAGTTCATCAGGCACTCTATCAGATCTAGTCCCATAAATCTATTTCTCACTTCCACTGTAAAATCATAAGGGATTTGATTTAGGTCATACCTAAATGGTCTAGTGGTTTTCCCTACTTTCTTCAATTTAAGTCTGAATTTGGCAATAAGGAGTTCATGAGTTATAGACGGTAGTGTCTGTTAATCTCACACTCCTAGTTTATCCCTCCCCCAGTGAACGGTTCTTGATAAAAGCATTCCATCTTTGCATCAGAGCATAAGGACCCTATAACTGCATCCTGGAGGGAGTGAATCAGCGTCACCCCGCATCACCAGTGCCTGTGTTGTCTTCGCGCACAGAGGTTCCTGCCTTCCGGTTCCAGCGATCTGACCTGGCGCAGGGAGCAGAATAAAATCTGTCCTATCATCAGAATAAAGGGAACTTGCCCAAGTGGATGATGTGTCTGTTAACACACTTAGGCTTACGTCCTGAAAAGACAGAAAGCAGAACGTTTCAAATCCATTCCCTATACTATTATTGTTGTTTAGTCGCTCAGTCGTGTCCAACTCCTTGCGACCCCAAGGACCGTAGCCCACCAGGCTCCTCTGTCCACGAGATTCTCCAGGCAAGGATACTGGAGTGGGTTGCCATTTCCTTCTCCAGGGGAGCTTCCCGACCCAGGGCTCAAACCCACGTCTCCTGCATCGGCAGGTGGATTCCGAAGTACAAACGGCAAATGACAAGCATACTGTATACACAGTGAATTCTACCCGGTGCTCTGTGGTGACCGAAACGGGAAGGACATCCAGAAAAGGGCACACGTGAACAGGTGTGGCTGACTCACTTCACCGCGCAGAAGAAAGCAACACAACAGGGGAATGGAGCCATATCCAGTAAAAACATTTGTAAAGTAGCAAATGACAGTTACAGACGGAAGTCTTCACGTAACAAACTGCAGGAGAATGATGTGGAAAACTAAGGCAGGGGCATCAGGGCGGCTGGGTGAAGGCCGCCTTAGCCCCCAGCGTCACAGCACGGGCCCGCCAGCCACCAGGGTGAGCTCTCAACAGCCCCACAGGAAAGCGACAACGCTTTCTCGTGTGAACACATGTCACAATTCTTCGTTCTGAATAAAACCTTGAAGACTTTTTAAGGGCCTGAAATTTCAACAAGGGAAGGAGGTTACCCGCGTGGTGAACAAAACCAGGTGGCCTCTGTCTCTATAGGAGGGCTCACCCACACCATCGCGTCCCCGCCGTCAGCCCCCCTCAGAGTCTGCTCCTCAGACTCTGCTCCTCCCCGTCCGCCGGTCAGAAGGAACTAAGCAAGGGAAATACTGCCAGTGTCTGCACTCGTCGAGCAGCCCAAGATCTATCCCTCCAGCAGGAGACCACGGACAGTATTGGAAAAACAAAAAACACATGAATGGTCAAGGTCAATTCATTCTTCCTCTGCAAGCAGGACCTGGGCCTGCGTGGATTCCTACAGACCGCACACAAACCTCGCGTGGGGGGACTCTGCGGGGCGGCGGCTGGCGGGCAGTGCCCCGGGGGGTCCCAAAAGGCCTGGGGCAGAAACGTGGCCCCGCGTCAGCTGTGCGATGCTGGTCGCGCCATGGACCCCTCCGCATCTCAGCTTCCTCGGTGACAAGGAGGACACGTTTTCCCGTCGGGATTTTAAAGCATTAAATCTATATTAACTAAGACACTGGGGGAAGAGACACAGTGTCCAGAACAAGATGCTGGAACATACAGGGCTTCGGTTCCTGGTGAACGGTGGGGTGGGGGGAGGCAGGGATGCCTTCACAGAGGGGGCATCTCCCAGGACGGTGCAGTGAGGAGCCTGGAAGGCCCGCTCCTCAACCAACAACCATCTAACAGAAGAAGCCACAAAGGCTATCAATCTTCATTGATTAGTGAAGATAATCAATGAATCTTGCAGTGCAGGAAATCTACTAAGTCAGGGAAGCGCCTCCAGAGTCACAGGCCCCTCGGCTCCCCAAGGACCTAAGTGATCCCAGAGCGAGGTCCTGCAGGCGGGCGGGTGCAGTCAAGACCACAGGGCTGGGTGCTGTGGGGTGTGAGCTCCTCCCCAGACATGGCAGGCTAAGACCCCCGTGTCTGTGGGGCGGGGGCTCCCTGCAGGGAGGGGCAGGAAGGAGCACCCCTCAGGGGAGACACCGCTGCCCTGCTGTGCCAGGGCCCAGGGCCCTTCTCCGGGAGAGGCAGGACGGCAGCTGTGCCCAGGGGAGTGACGGCACAGTTCCACCCGCCTGGCTCCTTTGCCAATGAAGGCAAAGTGGGGAGCGAGCCGGGGCCCCCAGCTCCAGGGTCATGGCGGCAGAAAGCTCACTGCAGAGCAGCCGCTAGTTGAAGAGCCCAGAAGCGCCTTCCTGGGGCGGCAGTCAAGCCTGAGGGTCAGGGAGGCTGGGGGCAAGGACGGGAGTGCAGCCTCGGGGCGGGCTTGGGCAGACTTGGAAGCCGCCCCCACCCGGCACCCAGGTCAACCAGCGGGTGTGAGCCCCCGTGGTGACCGAACCCCAGCGGAACAGGGGCCCCCCACCCCCGACCCGAGAGCAGACCCCAGGGAGCCAAGCTTAAACACCACTGACGGGGACTTCCCTGGCGGTCCAGGGCTGAAGACGGCGCGCTTCCCCTGCAGGGGGCACGGGTTCGACCCCTGGTTGGGGAACTAAGATCCTGTATGCTGCATGCCCGAAGCGTGGCCAAAAAAATAAAAAAGGAGTATGACGACAGACATCCCAGGAGGTCTGGAGGACCACGGCACATCCATGGCTGCACTCGGGAGAGACGGAGGGGGAAAACCACGCACGGGTTCCTGGCTGCACATGGGCAAAGATGTAAACCCCTGAACGGTGACAGCCGCCTGCACACACATGCACACACACGCACGCACACGCACGCAGGGGCACACACATGCAACGGTTAACGGCAAAGATCTGACTGACCCAGGGGGTGGAACAACCTCTGACCAACAAGTGGCCTCTGCTGACCCAAGGATAACCCCAAGGTAGTTGGGCTAAAGGACTTCAAAAGGAAAAAGTCTGAGCAGGAACAGGCTGCACAGTGTGGGGACAACAACTTCAGAGTCAGATCAGCCAGGTCCCTCCCCAGATAAACAAACTGGAGGGCGGGCGTGGGAGGAGCTGTAATGTATCATCTAAATGTCGGGGGGCGAGCTGCGGTAACATATCATCTAAATGTCGAGCTTTCAATAAAAAAACTAAGAGACAACGGAGGACCAGGAAAGTGCGACCAACATGTGGGGCAGAGCAGGCGGCAGAAGCTCCGTTCGCAGGGCCCCGCCGCGGGCTCGGCGGCCGCGGGCCTCGGAGCGGCCGCCTCTGCAAGCTCAGAGGAGGGCTGTCCTGAGGCTGGGAGGACGGTGAGGCAGGGCAACCCAGTGGTTGCGCGAGAGGTCTGGGGGGCGGGGGGCGCTAGAGCAGGTGACAGAGAACCTCGGGAGCAGGACACGCTCTGCCGATGCTCTTACCTTGTTCTGGAGCCTGGAAGCCCTTCACCGGGGACCAGGCTCAGGCTCCCCTCGCCCTGGGGCTCTGCCGGGGCCAGCGGGGCTGCTCCCCAGCACCGTACGTGCCCCCATGAAGTGCACGAGCAAGCCCAGAAGCGGCTCTGCTCCCGGCGCCTGCCCTCGAGAGGGTCTCGTCTGGTTGAGAACAGATGTCAGCTCAGCAGGGAAACCGCCAGTCAGCCGGGGCCAATGGCTGCGAGCCTCCTAGTGGAGGGCTGGGCGCTGGTCCCTCCCACGGGACTGCATTCCTGGGGACCAAGACACGCGGGCACCCGGGTGGCCTCGGAGCTGGTGTGTGTCAGGGGCTTGACAAACGCTTCTACGCCTAAGGACCTTTGGAGCAGCGGGGTTTCCAACAGCACAAGGTGAAAACAACCGAGGAAAAGCAAGGAAGTGTTATTTACTCAGTTGTGTCTGACTCTTTGCGACCCCATGGACTACATGTAGCCCACCAGGCTCCTCTGTCCAGGAGATTCTCCAGGCAAGAATACTGGAGTGGGTTGCTATTCCTTTCTCCTGGGGATCTTCCCAACCCAGGGATGGAACTCAGGTCTCCTATATTGTAGGCAGATTCTTTACTGTCTGAGCCAACAGGGAAGTCCAAAAGGAAGGAAGTGGAGAGTTAAAATACGAGTATCCTATTAGGTTAGAACTTCTTGATAAAAATGAAAGAGGAGAGTTGAAAAAGTTGGCTTAAAACTCAACATTCAGAAGATCATGGCATCTGGTCCCATCAGTTGATGGCAAATAGATGGGGAAACAATGGAAACAGTGAGAGACTTTATTTTTGGGGGGCTCCAAAATCATTGCAGATGGTGACTGTAGCCATGAAATTAAAAGACACTTGCTCTTTGGAAGAAAAGTTATGACCAACCTAGACAGCATATTAAAAAGCAGAGACATTACTTTGCCAACAAAGGTCCGTCTAGTCAAAGCTATGGTTTTTCCAGTAGTCATGTATGGATGTGAGCGTTGGACTATAAAGAAGCCTGAGTGCCAAAGAATTGATGCTTTTGAACTGTGGTGCTGGAGAAGACTCTTGAGAGTCCCTTGGCCTGCAAGGAGATCCAACCAGTCCATCCTAAAGGAAATCAGTCTTAAATATTCATTGGAAGGACTGATGCTAAAGCTGAAACTGCAATCCTTTGGCCACCTGATTCGAAGAACTGACTCATTTGAAAAGACCCTGATGCTGGGAGAGATTGAAGGCGGGAGGAGAAGGGGACAACAGAGGATGAGATGGCTGGATGGCATTACCGATTCAACGGACATGAGTTTGAGTAAGCTCCGGGAGTTGGTGATGGACAGGGAGGCCTGGCTTGCTGCAGTCCATGGGGTCGCAAAGAGTCGGACAAGACTGAGCGACTGAACTGAACTGATTAGGTTAGAGGTTTTACTTTTTAATTTTATTTTAAAAAATATTATCTTTCCATTTTTGCATGAATAATACTTGTGAAGATTTTTACACATACATTTACTTATTTTGGCTGTGCTGCAAGTCACATGGATCCTTAGTTTCCTGACCAGGGATCAAACCCGTGCCCCCTGCAGTGGAAGCTCAAGGGTCCTAACCACTGGACCGCCAGGGAATTTTCAAGTTAGAGTTTTTGTTTTTTCATTTTATTTATTTAAAAAATATTTCTTTCTTTCTTTGGCTGTGTTGGGTCTTAGTTGCAGCACACAGGATCTTTGATCTTCCTTGGGGCATGCGGAATCTTTTTAGTGGCGACACGTGGGATCTTTAGTTGTGGCATGTGAACCCTTAGTCCTGGCACTTGGAATCTAGTTCCCTGACCAGGGATTGAACCCAGACCTCTTGCATTGGGAGCGAAGAGCCTTAGCCACTGGACCCACCATGGAAGTCCCCCAAATTAAGAGTTTAAAAATTTTTTAAGTGAAGTATAATTGATTTACTATATTATAGTTTCAGGTGTACAATAAACTGATTCAGTTATATTATATACATATTTTTTTTCAGATTCTTTTCCATTATAGGTTATAAGATATTGAACGTAGTTCCTTGTGCTATACAGTCAGTCCTTGCTGTTTAGAATTCAGCTTTTTGAGATTCCATATATACGTGAGATCATACAGCATTTGTCATTATCTGTTTGATGTATTTCTCTTTCTCTTTTTTATGAGACTGACGCGCTGCCCACTGCACTAAGAAGGCTGACTCTCTTTCTCTTTTTTAAATGGAAGTACAGTTGATTTACAACGTTGCATTAGTTTTAGGTATACAACAAAGTGATTCAGTTATACATATATATATAAACTTAGTTTTTAAGATATGTTTTTGAAAACGTAGGTATGGGAAGATGCTAACAGTAAATTAAACGGCAAGAATTACAAAACAATATAAATAGGACCCCAAGTTTTAAAAGCCATATGGGAAGAAAAAATGCGTTGAAAAAATATCAGAAAGAAATATACCATGGAGAAGGAAATGGCAACCCACTCCAGTATTCTTGCCTGGAAAAGTCCATGGACAGAGGAGCCTGGCGGGCTGCAGTCCATGGGGTTACATGACTGAGCGTGTGTACACGAGGGTGGAGGGAGATGGGTTGGTAGCAATGAAGTGGTAGAACTTAAAAAAAAAAAAAAAGAAAGAAATATACCAAACATTAACTGTGGTTTTCTGTAGGCAGTTAGAGTACAGGTAATTGACTTTCTTTACTGGGCATGAATAACCTTTACAGTCACAGTATGAGGAGCTACTTTTTAAAGGTGAAGAAGCAGTAACGGAGACCAGAGCAGGCGGCAGGCCCTCCAGGGGAGGCCGGACTCGGTGCCTTGGGGGACAAGTGGCAGGAGCCCTGAGCCCCCACTTGGGGAGAGTGCCGGGCAGCCCTGCTGGGTTCTGCCATCTCCTCCCAGAGAAGGAAGCAACCGTGAGTCAAGTGCCCTCTGCCTGGAGCCCTCCAAACCCTTCCCACTGTGGCAGGAGTGAATTCAGACCGGGACCACTGCCTGCAAGGCTCTCCGCGGTCAGGTCCACGGCTCCCTTCCATCCACACAGGTCGCCCAGTGAGATCCCAGCAAGCTCTCTTTCGTGCCCTGGAACCCTGCACTTTCCCACCTCAGGACCTTTGCACCTGCTGGCCCCCGCGTCTCAGATCTTCACCCGGCTGCCTCCTTCTCATCGGGGACATCAGGGCACTCCAACTTCTCAGGGGCTGCTCCTGGCACCCAACCTAAAGCAGCCCACCACCCCGCCTCCCTTACATGGGCTGTTTTATTTTCTACAGGGCACTTTCTGACTTGATGGACACAATCCGTTTTGGGTTTTTTTTCCTTGCCTTGTTTTCCCTCACCCCCACCCCGGGTTCCGTCACCCCGCCACCGGAATGCAGTGTATTCACCCACAGTGGTATCTACAGTTGATGGCTGACGCCCCAGAAACACCGGGTGAAGGAAGAGTTGAGAACACGCTCGCTCTGACCCGGGGGAGCCACCCTGGGCGGGCGGCACCTCCTCCGGGAAACCTGCCCTGATCGGCGCCTGGGGTTCCTCCTTCACGCCCGGCACGGCTCGGGTCCCTCGCCCCGTCCGAGGCCCCCAGCCCGGGAATCGCCGGGTGGGCGGGCACTTACGCAGTGAGCTCCGTCACCCCGGCGGGCCGCGATCGCAGGCTCCGCTCAGGCCCGGCTTCGCAGGCGCCGAGCGGCGAGGGCGCAGCGTCCGGGAGGGCTTCCTGGAAGCGGCGGCCAGGGCAAGGACGAGTGGGGAACTAGAGGCGGCTGGAGGCTGGGCGAGGGGCGGCGGCCAGAGGTCCGCTCTTATGCGGTAACAATAATGGCTGCGGTCACCGGCGGCCGCTGGCCCTGCGCCCCTTCCCTCCGGCCCGCGCCTCGTCATGGGAGGCATCGAGGGCCCTCCCCGCCCCCGCCGTCCGCGCTTACCGTCTCCGAGGCCGGCTCCGCGGTGCCCAGCGACATGGCGGCGGCGCTGCCCGATCGCCCCCGGGTGCGGGGGGCGCGGCCGTCCGATTCTGGGGCTCCGCAGGCCACCCGGCTGCCCGCAGCCTCTCCGCCGACCCGCGCGCCCGCCGCGACCCCGCTTCCATGGCAACGGCGCCAGCCCGCCGAGCCCCGGATGTGGCGAGCCCGGCCGACTCTACCTGCACCCGGGGACACCCTCTGGCCGACCGGCTGCGCGCCCAGAGTGTGGGGCGGAGAGCGGGGCGGAGCTGGAACAGCATTCTGCCGCCGAGGCGGCACCGCGACCCTGCGCGCTAGTCACCAGAGCTGGTTATTAATAAATATTTAGTAGGTTAACGCTGAGAGGGACAGGGAGCCTGTGCCGTGTCCACAACCTGCTAGCTCTGAACGCCTGGCATTGAGAAAACCATCTTCCTAATCTCGGATCTTAGGCTCAAGGGTTATGATGTAAAAAAAAAAAAAAAAGAAAAAGTCACTCAGTCGTGTCTGACTCTTTGCAACCCCATGGACTATACAGTCCATGGAATTCTCCAGGCCAGAATACTGGAGGGGGTAGCCTTTCCCTTTTCAGGTGATCTTCCCAAACCAGGGATCAAACCCAGGTCTCCCACATGGCAGGTGGATTCTTTACCAGCTGAGCTACAAGGGAAGTCCAAGAATACTGGAGTGGGTAGCCTAAATCCTATGATGTAGTCACAGGACCAAAAAAAAAAAAAAGAAAAGAAAAGAAAGAAAGAAAGAGAAAGATCTTAGGCTCAAGGGTTATAATGCAGTCACAGGACAAGAAAAAAAAAAGAACAGAGTTTGCACTCACCGTATTCAGTGTGAATCATGAAGATCTTTGGGTGCGTTGGGCTGCAAGTTTCATTTAAACAATTAGCAAACATAATCTGCCCTTTCTCTTCTTACAGGCCTCCAAGGGCATTTACTCTGTCCCCCTGCCCTGCTGTATTTTTCCAGCCCCCTGACCTTTATTATCTACAAGAACTCCCCTTGTCTAGAATGCAAGCTCTCTGGGGCAAGGCCTTGTTTTGCTCCTGACTGTATCATCGTCCCTTGGAACAGTATCTGGCACACAACAGGTGATTAATCAGTAGGTATTTGGTGACCGGTGAGTGACAACTTCTCTGGGTTTGTGTCCTCTAATATAAAGGGAAGGAAAGAGCTTTTGTGAAGACCAGAGTGCCCAATGCTTTTGAACTGTGGTGTTGGAGAAGACTCTGGAGAGACCCTTGGACTGCAAGGAGATCCAGCCAGTCCATCCTAAAGGAGGTCAGTCCTGGGTGTTCATTGGAAGGACTGATGCTGGGAAAGACTGAAGGCGGGAGGAGAAGGGGACGACAGAGGAGATGGTTGGATGGCATCACTGACTCGATGGACGTGAGTTTCAGTAAACTCCGGGAGTTGGTGATGGACAGGGAGGCCTGACGTGCTGCAGTCCGTGGGGTCGCAAAGAGTCGGACACGACTGAGCGACGGAACTGAACTGAACTGAACCGAACCAAAAGTGCTTACAGCAGCTGCGGGTTCCAGAGTGTGCGCAGTGTGACACAGATGAAGGAGTCCGCACACTGGGCATGTGGTGTGGTAGGATGATGACGCTGGTGGGGCAGGGACAGTGTGTGCATTCTGAATTTAGTCAGGATGAAACCCCTCTGTGAATGGAGGAAGGTGTGCCTGCTGCGCGGCTAGCTTTTGGCTTCGGTGGCCCGCCCAGACACGTGGGCCTTTGGGCGGTGAGGCCACGCCCCTCACGTACAGCCACGCCCCTTCCGCCGAAAGCCACGCCTTCCAGGCGCAAAGAGTGCTGGGTTCCGGTGCACACACCTCTGAG
This sequence comes from Cervus elaphus, assembly GCF_910594005.1. NCBI lineage: Eukaryota > Metazoa > Chordata > Mammalia > Artiodactyla > Cervidae > Cervus > Cervus elaphus. Next base: position 54,145,321 of record NC_057824.1, on the reverse strand, counting down.
CGCTCTGGTCGGGTGACGGGTCCGGGCAACGGGCTTGGCGGCGGCTTGTCCCGCTCCTCCTGAGCCCGTTCCCTGAGCTTGGGCCTTTGGGGCTCTCAGAGTGGCCTCCAGGGGCGTCCTCCCCGTCCTCGCCTCCTCCAGTCCCGGCAGGTCGCGCGGCCCGGGGTGGGGCCTGCGGCGGCTGAGGGAAGCGAAGCGGGTGAGGTGCGCACCCGGGGAGGGGTCGCGGTCACTGTGGAGGGCCCGGCGGGGTCGAGGTTAGGGGCCAGGGCCTCCCGGGCCGGAGAACCGCCTGGGGCCCGCGTGCGCGCCCCTGGACTGGGCCCCAGCACCACAGCAGCCGCCGGCCTGGCGTCCTCCGTGGGGTCCACAGGGAGGGCGCCTTTCTCAAGAACTTAGCCTGGCCAGGGATGACAGACGGACGCCCCAGGCTTGCTCTAGACCCCGGCAGACAGAGTCACTGTACACCCCCATCCTCCGCGAGAGCCCTCCCTGACCACAGGACCGACGGGCTCCCGGGCCCCCTCCCAGGCTAGACTCGCAGGTGCGCTTGCAGTCCCGGGAGGAACCGGCAGTGGGCAGAGCGCCTTCCCCTCCGCACACTGCTGGCTGCAGGGTTTTCACACTGACCCTGGGAGGGACTGACAGACAGACACCTCCCAGCTGGACTGAGACCCCGACAGCTCTGACTGACTAACCCGCTCAGCCTCCTACACGTGGCTGGCCCCAGAGCGCGCATGCGCCCCTGGCTCTGACAGGCCTGCAGCCTAGATCAATTTCAGGGTCATTTCCTCCCACCAGAGTCCAGAGTTGGCTGCCTTTGAGCTCCTGAGGCCGCATGGTTTACTCCATACTCCCGTCTCCACCGCCAGACTCGAGGGCTCCAGTTTGCTCTTGACAACCTCCAATCTCACCCCAGCTGAGGCTTCACCGCTGTCCTGGCAGCTGGGAGTTTCCCTCTGAAGAGTGATCACCTGGCCTGAGGTGAAAGTCCTGGGGCCTGGTGGGGCTGGGGGCTGCCTGTGACTCGGCGGGTGGGGTCTAGCCCTGCCTGACATCTCTGCAGGAACCCCAGCCCCATCATGGACCCAGAGTGCGCCCGGCTCCTCCCGGCTCTCTGTGCCATCCTGGCAGACCCCAGGCAGCCCGTGGCAGATGACACTTGTTTGGAGAAGCTGCTGGACTGGTTTAAAGCAGTCACTGAAGCAGGTAGGCTGAGGGCGGCTGCCGACTCTCCCCGGAGGCCAGAGGGTGCAGGGCTCCCCTGTGCTAGGTAGAGGCCCGTCTGTCCGGGGTCGTTCCCCTACATCTTAGAGATCCTCCCTTGCTTTTCATGATATTTCCTCACCCACAAATTAGGGTTAGGGTTAGAGTATATAGGCTTCCCTGGTGGCTCAGTAAAGTCCACCGGCCAATGCAGGAGACTCGGGTTCAATCCCTGGGTCAGAAAAATCCCCTGGAGAAGGAAATGGCAACCCACTCCAGTATTCTTGCCTGGAGAAGCCCAGGGACAGAGGAGCCTGGCAGGCTACAGTCCATGGGGTCACAAAGTCAGAAACGACTTAGTGACTAAACAGCAATAGGTGTGTGTGCACGCACACACACACACACACACACACACACACACACACACACACACACACACACACACTCTTTTTCAGAGTGTTTTCCATTATAGTTTATTACAAGATGTTGAATGTAATTCCCTGTGCTATACAGTAGGCCCTTGTTGTTTATTTTAAATATAGTAGTTTGTATCTGCTAATCTCAAACTCCTAATTTGTCCCCTCACCTTCCCCTTTGGGAACCATACGTTTGTTTTCTTTGTCTATGAATCTGTTTCTCTTTTGCAAATAAGTTAACCTGTATCATTTTTTTAGATGCCCCATGTAAGTGATATCAGACGATATTTGTCTGACTCACTTCACTTAGGACAACAATCTCTAGGCCCATCCATGTTGCTGCAGATGGCATTGTTTCGTTCCTTCTGTGATGAGTAGTATTCCATTGTGTGTATGCAGTGGAACCAGATCTTCTGTGTCTGTTCATCTGTTGATGGATGTTTCGGTTGCTTCCATGTCTTGGTTGTGAGTACTTCTGCTGTGGTGTGTAGACACTTCAGGTGCCGTGTCTGGAGGAGAACGCCTGTGCCCTGTGTGTCTTGCTTTAGTGCTCTCCATTTAAGAGAAAATTACCCACTGGAGAGGTGAAGATTGTCTGCTGCTCTTATTTGTGTCTTTTTTTCATAATCAGTGGGACAGAACATCTTTTCAGGTTTGCTGGCCGTTTGTATTTCCTGTCCAAGCCCCTTGCCTGTTGTTGAGGTGTCGTTGAATTAGAGTAACGAATCCTTTGAAGCAGTTGTTGCAGATGCTTCCTCCCGGTCGGACTGCTGAGCCTGACAGCCTGAGAGAGGGGGACTGGGAGTTGCCAGGAGGACGGTCCCTTTTGGAGGCAGGCACGGTGCCCTGGTAACGTGCTTGCCGGCTGGGCCTGTCCCCAGGGTCCAGTCTCCTGTTACTGCAGGAAAACCCCTGCCTGGTGGAGCTGCTCATCCATGTGCTGAAGCCCCAGGACCTGAGTTCCAGGATCCTGTCCTTCGCACTCCGCCTCGCAGGGACGTTTGCAGCCCAGGAGAACTGCTTCCAGTACCTTCAGGTACGCCTGGGCTCTCCCCCCTGTGTAACCCACTTTCTCCTGCAGCTGCACAGAGCCGGTGGCTGTCATGACCTCTGGTCTCTGAAACTCGCTTTGCCCCCGTACCTTGACGTGCTCCACGGGGTTTTCATTCCTGCATAGAGTCCTCCTTTGAAAAACTCACCAGGAACGGATTGGGGTGATGGGTGAACTTTTTGGAATCAGACAGAGCTGGGGTTGGGCCTCTGCAGCCTTCGTGGGCACCCCTCAGTTCAGCAGTGCAAGCTCCCGGGGCCTCGCCCACCCCAGCTAACTGTGGGGCAGACTTTCCAGGGTGTTCTGTACCGAAGCCTGTTGTAGGAAATGACTTCATGTCTGATCATCCTTCCGTACATACCTCAGCGTTTCCAGAATCACGTCCAGGTTATCCTGAGAGCCCCGGCCAGTAATCAGGTCAGGAGCCTTCACCTCTGTCTCCGGGCGAGGAGACAGCGATGGCTCGGTAGAGGAACCCCACAGAACCGGCAGGGCCCACAGCGGGCCCTGAGGAGTCAGGCTGGTGGCGTGGTCTGTCACACCATCTGCTTCTCCGAAAACAAATGCTCAGTCCCAATCATGTGGATATCCCCAGCTTCTCTGACTTCCTGGGTGCGCCCCGGTTCCCATCTCTTCTTCTCCACATCCTCTTTTTCCTTCCCATGGCCAACCGTGGCTGTGGAGGCTTCACAGTCCAGGGGCTGCCCTTCTCTCTGCTGGCGGGCCCCTGCACACGGGGACAAGGGACACGGCAGGTTTGGGCCCTGAGTTGCAGAGGGAGCTTGCCCTCTGCCCTGGGCCCCTGGCACTGGCTTGGGCTCCTGTTCGCTTTTCAGCTGCCCTTTCACAGAACCCCAGGGCGTCTAGCAGCCCCCAGGGCTGCTTGTCAGCGAGATGCTCAACACGGGCCCCATTGGGGCAGGGGGCATATGGACAGACGACGTGAGGCTGGGGGCTGGGCATTGGTGCCCTCCCACTGGCTGCAGGCTGCCCCCAGGAGTGCTGTAACTGGGAGGGCTATCTAGATGACGGGTGATCCCACAGAGGGCCTCCCTGTGGGCTGCCACCAGCAGCGGCGCCCTGTAAGGCCATCGTGGGGTCAGACTTATCCCCCAGTGACTGAAAGAGCGTCTCTTCGGCCCGGGGATCCCTCACCCGGAGTCTGGGATGATTAGAAGGATCCCGTCCCTCGAGGGTGGGGAACAGCATTTTATTGTCAAGATAGACAAGGCTCTGAGCAAGTCACGAGCCCAGGGAGGGGCTCCAGGGGAAAGAGGCAGCCCCCGAGTTTCCCACTCACCGCGCTGGGCCCCGTGGGGAACAGGAATCTCGGGCACATGGCGGGGGTCAGGGCGGCGTGCTGTTGTGCTGCAGGTGGGCACCCATGTGCGGAGGGGCAGTGAGTGGGGAGTCAGGCAGTGTCTGCTGCAGGCGTGGGGGGGGCAGGGGCCAGCTTCAGGGCCCGCGGGCCCGCAGCTGGGTCGGAAGGGCTTTGAGCAGGTGTACGTGCGGGGCAAGCCTGACACATGGGGTGTGCTGGGGAGTCTGGGGTGGGGGACATCTGGAGGAGGGCACCTGCCCCGCGTGCCAAGTGCAGAGCCTAGTGGGCTGTGGAGACCTGCGGGGGTCTTCGGGCACAGGATGTCGTGGTCAGAGGGATCCTTTGGCATTTCTGCCAGTGGGTATTGCGGGAGGGTCTTCTGGAGCGGTCTGTGACAGGATCGGAGCCTGAGTGTGACACCCAGCCCTTCCTTCCCAAGTTCTCTCCCCGGAAGGCCGAGCTGGCCTCACTCGGCTCCTTCCTCCTCTGCTTCCAGCAGGGGGAGCTGCTGCCTGGGCTCTTCGGGGAGCAGGGCCCCCTCGGGGCAGCGGCCTGGGCGGCCCCCACCGTGCGCAGCGGCTGGATTCAGGGCCTGCGCTCCCTGGCGCAGCACCCCAGCGCCCTGCTCTTCCTCGCCGACTCGGGTGAGTGCCCCGCCCACCCCGCCCGCACCTCTGCCCGCCCCGTCCCGCGCGGTGTGAGCCTCGCTGGGTTCTTCCTCTGAACAGGAGAGCGGCCATGGTGTCACAGGGCTGTTGAGAGGAACACTTGGTGTGATCACGTGTTGGGGGCCCCCTCTAGGCTGTGCGGTGTGCTCTGGTTTATGGGTCAGACTCAGCAGCTGGGGTGGCTCTGAGGCTGGTTAGAAGGCTCCAAAGTGGCCAGGGTTCTCAAGCCCCCGCCCCGTGAACCCCCAGCGGGTTCCAGCCTCCGAGCAGGGGAGGCTGGGCCTCCCACCCTGCCTCCCCAGTGGGTGGGATTCAGGCTCTGAGTCCCAGTGCTGGAGGCCCCTCGGCATCTCCAGCGTCCCTGCTGCCCCACGGCCGCACTCCCAGCTGAACCCTTCTCTCCCCCCCTTGCCCCGTTGTCCCCCCCAGGTGCTGTTGACACCATCTTCTCCCTGCAGGGAGACCCCAGCCTGTTCGTGGCCTCCGCCGCCGGGCAGCTGCTGGTGCACGTCCTGGACTTGGCCATGAGCAGCCCCACCGAGGGGCGCAGTCCCGCGGAGGGGCATGGCCGCCCGCAGGCCCGGGACTGGCCGGCGTGTGCCCGGAGGATCGTGTGTCACCTCGAAGACTGCCTGTGCTCTGAGGCCGCCCCGCGGGTCATGCAGGCCCTGCACGTGCTGACCACCGCGTTCGGGCACTGCCACGGCCTCTGGACGCAGGGCCTTTGGGTGCAGCTGAGCCCCCTCGTGGCCCGCCTGCTCGAGAAGGACCCCGTGCCGGCCCCCCACGCGCTCGTGGAGCTCCTCCTCAGCGTGGCCCGGTCAGGCCCCTGGGCGCGGCTGCAGGGTGGGCGGGGCGGGGGGCCACTGCTAGTTTTCCTCGAGGTCTCTGGGCGGCCATCACACCTGGGGCCGCGGCTCGTTGGCCCCCCAAGAAGGCTGCCTTGAGTCAGGGGAACCCCTCAGGGGGTCTGAGAGCCTGCACGCCGGGAACGACCTCCTGTCTTGGGCCGGGCACGCCCAGCACCGCTGGGCCTGGTGTGGGCTGGATGGAGGGGTGATGCTGTCTTCTGGGGCCTCTGCAGCTCTTCCGTGCCCAGCTCTGACCCTGGCCTGTGGGAGACTGCAGCACAGACCCTCAGCCGCCTGAGCCCCATGCAGGCAGGGCCTCTGGCTGCGGGGATCCTGAAAGTGCAGGACTGGTAAGGGCCAGGGTTTGTGTTGTGCGGGGCAGGCAGTGAGTCAGGGGCCTCCCAGGACCCCTGCCCCTGCTGGAGTGCCAGTAAGGAGGCTTACGGGGTTGCTGTCTCCCAGTCCCTGGCTCTGCCCCCTTGCCCCAGCCTCGCTGGGGGTGTCAGGAGGGCAGCCAGGGTGCCCGGGTCGGGCAGCCTCACCCTGTTCTGTCTTCAGTCCCCAGGCGCTGAGGACCCAGGCCTTCGGTGTCCTCCTCCGGCCCCTGGCCTGTGTCCTGGAAGCCGCTGCTCAGGCCCCTGGAACACCAGGTAGGCTGTTGGGGAAGGGCGGGCGGGTGTAGGAAGGCAGAACCCTGAGCGTGTCCTTGGGGCCGGGCCAGGCCGGTGGGCATCGTGGTGCCTGGCTCACCTCCCCACCCAAGAGTGAAGCTGGCAGGGCTGTGGGCGTTGTCTCGGCAGTGACTGGCTCGCGTGCCTGCCTAGTTCTTAGGGCAGCATCTCCCCCCAGCCCCGCCCCATGGCATCATCGAGGGGGCCCCAGAGCCACTGACCCTGCAGTCGGTGGTGGTTACTGGGGCCTTGGCCGCGTGGACCATTCCTGACCCACATTGGGCACCTGGGCCTGGCACTCATGCTCCCAGACCATCTGTTCTGTGACGGGAAAGTGGGTCTCCTCGACCGCAGCTCGTCTTGTTCAGTTGCATGACGGTTTGGGGGTTAGACATGGGGACCCCGCTGTGCCCAGTAGCCCCATGTCGAGGGAGAGAGAGGCCTTCTGACCAGCATAAGCCGGCCCCGGCACAGGCTGCTGGGAGAGTGGAACTCTGCTCAAGAGCCCTGCAGACAGGTTCAGACCACATGTCACCCAGCAGGCCCACTGCTCGGAGCTGCCCACCCGGTCTCTGGTGGGACTCGGTGACCGGTGGCCTTGCGGGAGGTGCCTGCTCACCGGGACCCATGTCTGGTCGCCCGCAGGCTTGCTGGAGGGGGCCGCAGGCGACCCGATGGCCATGGACATGCTCCCGCCCTCCAAGTCGGCGTGCGTGGGTCTCCTCTGCAGCACCCTGGCCCACCTGGAGCTGCTGCAGCCCCTGGTAGGTGTGGCCCGGCCCGCGTCCACCCTGGCGGCGGGACTTGCGGCTGGCACTGACACTCTCTCCCTGCCCCAGCCCCAGCGCCCCTCGCCCTGGCCCCAGGCACCCCTGCTTGCGGCTGCGGTGACGATACTGCGGTTCTGCAACGGCTCTGCAGCCCCCAGCTCCGAGGTGGGGGGCCGCCTGTGCGCGATGCTGGTGGGCTGTGTCCGCGTCCAGCGAGCTGCCCTGGATTTCCTGGGGGTCCTGTCTCAGGGGCTGGGTAAGTGAGAACGTGTTCTCTTGCACAGCTCGGGCATTGCTCAGCGGTGTCCCGAGACCGCTGTCATCTCCTGTCTCCTCCCGGGAGAGGTGGGATTCAGCTGACTGCGGGGGTCTGTGCCCCCGTTCTCCTTGGGTGACACCTCCGGGCGGGGGAGGCCCCAGGGTGGCAGGCTGGGTGCTTTACCCATGCACGTCCGTCTCAGGCCCCCGGGAGTTGGTGACGCAGGTGTTTGCCGTCCTGCTGGAGTACCTCGTGAGCCCTGACTCCAGCCCCACGGTACGGGCGGGGCGGGCGGGGGTGGGCAGGCAGCTGCTTGGGGCTCAGCCAGGGCCGGGCGCTGGTGGAGGTTGAGGGGGGGCCGCTGGGCCGTGGGAAGCGGGAGAGGGCCCAGTCTTCCCAGGAATTCTCTGAGAGACGGAGCCTGGATCCGGCTGGGCCTAACGCGCGGGGTCCAAGCTCCCTGAGGCTCCCCGCGAGCCTCCCCGTCCTCCCAGGGCTGCCACGCTGTGAGGGGCAGGGTCAGTGGCTTGTGCGCTGAGCAGGCGGCGGGGTGGGGGGAGTTAGACGGCAGGCCTTCAGGAAAAGGCCCTGGTGGTCCCGCCTGTCCCCGGAACCAGGGGTCCCAAGGAGAGCCGCCTTCTTCTCTGTCTCGTGTTGATGCCTGTCCACCTCCTCCAGAGGCTCCTGCCTCACAGAAGCTGGGCCCAGGCCCCCTCTCCCCCTACACGCCGTCCCCATCGCACACCCAAGGGCCGGGCGGGCGCAGAGGGCGCTGGGCGGGGCGGGGGCTGGCTCACCCCTGCCCGCCCTGCCGCCCCAGGTTCTGAAGAAGGCCTTCCAGGCCACACTCCGCTGGCTACTGAGCTCAGCCATGCCCCCCGGCTGCTGTGACCTGGAGCCCCGTGCCCAGCTGGTTCTCGGAGGTAACCCCTGCCCCCTGCCCCCCGGGGAGCCGAGGGGCATGCAGCAGTGGGGCGGGGCGTGCTGGGTGGTGACGGGGGTGGGGGGTGGGGGGGGTGGGGCCACAGGCAGACGGGGTGGGGGCTGGGCGGGGGGCCAGGGGGCCGCGGGGTGGGGGCTGGGCGGGGGTCGCTGTGAGGGGCTGGGGGGCGGTAGGTGGGCCCCTCTGAGCTGTCCCCCCGCCCCAGAGCTGCTGGCTGTGCTGCAGAAGCGCCTGTGCAGCCCCTGCTGGGAGGTGAGGGACTCGGGCCTTGAGTTCCTGACCCAGATGACCAGACGCTGGGGAGGTGAGCACAGGGTTTGGGGGCCGGCCTGGCCTTGGCACCCCACCGCCCCCAGGTCGTGGGAACCTTGGGGGAGCAAGGCGGGCCCGTGGACTCGGCACTTGGTCACTGCTGCTTGTGGCTGCTTGGACCCCCAGGGCAGGCCGGCTTCAGACAGGCGCTGCTGGCCTCGGAGGTGCCCAAGCTCGCCAGCCAGCTCCTGCAGGACCCCGAGAGCTACGTCCGTGCGAGTGCAGTGGCCGCCGCAGGGCAGCTGTCCAGCCAGGGGCTGCTCGCTGCCCCCTCCAGCCCTGAGCACCCGGCCGGCCCACAGGTAGGACACCGTGGGCCCCGTGGCCCCGCGGCCCGCCCCTGGCCAGCGCCCTGAGAGCCGGGGTAATGCAGGCCTGCCACGGGTGTGGGCAGGGCCCCTGAGTCTCCCGCTCGGCCTCCTGCACCCCTGTCACTTGGATATAGTCACCCCTGTTTGACAGGTGAGATAGTGGGGGGCCCAGGGGCACATGGCCTGAAGGAGGCAGAGCAGGCCAAGCTCCAGCGCTCCCGCGGGGGTCCCTCAGGGGTCTGCCCTGCCGCACCGGCGCCCAGCCCCCCCACCCTCCTCGCACTGTCTTCTAGAAGACCCCACTCGAGGAGCTTCTGCTCGTCCTGACCACGGACTCGGAGGGGTTCCCCCGGCGGGCCGCCATGCGGGTCTTCACGGAGTGGCTGCGGGACGGCCACGTGGCCGTGGCGGAGGACCAGGAGCGGTTCGTGGCCCGAGTGCTGCAGGCGGCGAGCGGGGACCTGGACTGGGAGGTGCGTGTCCAGGGCCTGGAGCTGGCGCTGGTGTTCCTACAGCAGCTGCTGGGCACCCGCGGCCCCGGGGAGGCCCCACCTGGCGCGATGGCCCAGGCCCTGCGGGCGCTCTGCCGGGTCCAGCTCTTCGAGTTCGCCTTCCGGTCCTTGTTTGACTGTGACCGCCCTGTGGCCCAGAAGTCCTGTGACCTCCTCCTCTTCCTGAGGGCCAAGGCTGCTCCCTCCGGCAGCCCGCAGGAGGCGGGGAACAGTCCCGACGTGGCCCCCGTGGAGGCCGCCCTGCGGAGGTGGCGGGCCGGTGAACAGGGTCAGCCCCTGGGGGAGCTGGCGCCCGAGGCCGTCCTGGCCGTGCTGAGGTCCATGGACCTAGAGGCCCTTCGGGACACCCTGGCCGAGAGCAGTGACCACGTGGAGAGGAGCCCCCAGTCCCTCCTGCAGGACATGCTGGCCACCGTGGGCGTCCTGGGAGATAACGAGGCCGACTGCTACTGACCGGCTGAGTGGCGCCTCCCCGGGACCCTGTGGCCCCACGGCCCTTCCTCAGGCCCTGCCCTGCTGGGGACCCTGGTCAGGCCGGGCGCACAGGGGACCCTCGAGGGGATCCAGGACCAGGCGAGCCCAGCAAGGTCAAAGAGTCCCCATTTTGGTGTATTATTGAAGAAATGGCTTATTTTCTACACAAAATAAATGTCCTGTGACAGTACCAGTGAGTCAGCACAGTTCCGAGATGGCCCAGGGGCAGCCCCAGGCCCCGTGGGGCTCGGAGACGCAGCCGGGGAGGGCCCTCTGCGCAGGGGCCACGTGCCTCCTTGGCCTGGGGCAGGGGTTCCTCTGCTTGGATCCCACCATGCCCCAGGGACACCCAGGGTCAGAGAGCCAACAGCTCAGGCTGGAGAGTGTGGCCTTGGCCCCGGGCCCTGAGGCTAGTGACCCCAGGCCCAACCAAGCCAGGTTTTCAGTCTCTGAACCCCCCGACCTTGTAGCGGTTCAGCGCTCACTGGCCAGGCAACAGAGTCACTTGTGACATCAGCTGAGTCTAGCTCCAGGCTGGTCCTCAGGACCGGGCAGAAGGTACCCCAGCCCAGCTCTGCCATCTCTCGGCCATGTGGCCCTTGGGTGAACCTGCTTCCTCATCTGTGAAATGGGGATTTTACTGTCTGCCTCCTGGAGGTGAGTCTCGGTGTTCTAAAGCACACTGCACAGTCAAGAAGTCTCAAGAGACACTTAAAACTATTTTTAGCTGGATGAAAATGAAATTATAGCTTATAAAAATTTATGGACTGCAGCAAAGCAGTGCTCAGAGGGATATTTATAGCATTGAATACATGTATGAGACAAGAAGAAAGATCTAAGATCAATAAACTAAGCTTCCACCTTAGGAAACCAGGAAAAGAACAAATTCAACTCAAAGTAAGGACAGGAAAAGAAATAAAGTTAGAGCAGAAATCAATGAAAGCAGGAAATTAATAGAGGAAATCGTGAAACCAACAACTGGTTCTTAGAAGAAATCAAGAAAGTCAGTAAGCCTCGAGTCAGGCTTCCCTAGTGGCTCATTGGTAAAGAACCCGCCTGCCAGTGCAGGAGATGAGGGTTTGATCCCTGGGTAGGGAAGATCCCCTGGAGAAGGAAGTGCAACCCACTCCAGAATTCTTGCCTGGGAAATCCCACGGACAGAGGAGCCTGGCGGGCTGCAGTCTACGGGGTCCAGAAAGAGTCAGACACAGCTTAGCGACTAAACAACAAAGGGCTCTAGCCAGGCTAAGAAAAAAAGAAGACACAAATTACTAGTTTTAGAAGTAAAAGCGTGGGCTTCCCTGGTGGTCCAGTGACTAAGAATCTACCTTGCAATGCAAAGGACAACGGTTCCAATCCCTGGTCATGAAAGATACCGCATGCCATGGGGTAACTAAGCCTGTGCGCCCCAACCACAGAGCCTTGTGCCCTGGAGCCCCTGCTCCACAGCAAGAGAAGCCCGCAGACCGCACCAGGGACCGAAAAGTCACTGCGGTGTCGACCTAGTAGGTGAGGAAACAATGAAAACAGTGAGAAATCACTGCAGATGGTGACTGCAGCCATGAAATTAAAAGACGCTCCTTGGAAGAAAAGCTATGACCAACCTAGACAGCATATTAAAAAGCAGAGACTTTGCTTTTTATGGACTTATGCTTAAAAAGCATAAAAAGCAGAGATAGACAAAGGTCCGTCTAGTCAAAGCTATGGTTTCTCCAGGGGTCATGTATGGATGTGAGAGTTGGACTATAAAGAAACCTGAGCACCGAAGAATTGATACTTTTGAACTGTGGTGTTGGAGGAGACTCTTGAGAGTCCCTTGGACTTCAAGGAGATCCAACCAGTCCATCCTAAAGGAAGTCAGTCCTGAATATTCATTGAAAGGACTGATGCTGAAGCTGAAACTCCAATACTTTGGCCACCTGATGGGAAAAACTGACTCATTAAAAAAGACCCTGATGCTGGGGAAGATTGAAGGCGCGAGGAGAAGGGGACAACAGGATGAGATGGTTAGATGGCATCACCGACTCGATGGACGTGAGTTTGAGTAAACTCCGGAGTTGGTGATGGACAGGGAGGCCTGGCGTGCTGCAGTCCATGGGGTCGCAAAGAGTCGGACACGACTGAGCGACTGAACTGAAAACTGAACTGACGTGCAGTTACCTGGGAAGTGGTGTTTGCAAACAGGTGTCCGAAGGGAGGGAAACAGGAAACTCTGCCCCAGCCAGGCTCTGTGGATACGCCCACCTGCTCCGGATACGCCCACCTGCTCCCACACATCACAGGGCCTGGGCGGCTCACCCCGCCTCTCCTAAGTGCTGTGGGCTCCAGGGAGGCGGCAGTGGTCCTCTCCATCCCCAGGCTTGGGCACGGGGCAGTCCATGGACAGCCCACACGCTCTGGTCTGTGCTGACTGCATGAGGCCCTTGGATGAGGGTGTGTCTGTTAGCTACCGCTGTGTAACAGGCAGTCTCAGGCCGGCAACTTAAAACCACGTTTTCTTGCATCTGAAGGGTCTCGAGGCCAGCCCGGCAGGACCGCTGCTCTGGGCTTGCTCCGTGGCGGGTTGGGGGGGGTGGGCTCAGCTAGGAGGCCCCGTGTCTCCTCACCTTGCTGCAGACCAGCCCAGGCCTGTTCTCGTGCTACCGCAGGAGCCCACGGGAGAGCAGGCAGAAGCACGCCGCCCTGCGGCTGGGACCTGGCAGGGTGTCACTGTCGCCGCGGATGGCCAAGGCCAGTTACGGGGCAGGTTCCCTCCGTCACAGGTGTTGCGGCACAGAGGCTGGCGGTTCAGGCAGGGGTGCAGGGTCAGGGTCGCGTTTGCAGTTGGTCTCCCAGCGGGTGGTGGTGGTGGGGAGGAGCTCGGCTTCCTCGCCCATGTGGGCAGAGGGTGGGTGGCCAGGCCTTGGTGCTCGGGGACCACTGACCTGTGGAATGGGCCTTCAGCCAGATGCTGGGATGACAGTCCGGCCTCAGGGCACAACCACGAGCCCCCATGAGCCAGGCCCATGCCTCAGGTGGCTGTGCAGCCGGCATACGGGGTTTGTTGAACGACTGAGTGACCTTCGCCCTGGAGCGTGTAGCCCAGAAGTTCCAGAGCCACCTCCTCAGGTGCCAGCCTCAGCCAGGCTGGGGCAGGGGTGGCCTCTCCACCTCAGGGAGCGCCTGCCTTGCTTGCCAGTGGAGCTGGTGGATGCGGAGACCTCAAGGCTCGTCCCCTCCATGGAGGCCGTCTTCCCTGCTCCCAGCCGAGCTGAGATGTGTTGCCATGGAAACTGCTTGGCAAACACGCCGGCAGGCAGAGGCGGCAAACAGCAGCTCAGGCGCCTGTCGGAGTGAGGGTGGCGGGGACGGTGTGAGCAAGCATGCTCGACTGTGTGTGTGCCCGTGTGTGCGCAGTGTGAGCGCCCTGTGTGTGGAGGGGCATGTGTGCATCACGCTGGGAGTGAGTGCAAGCATGCATGCGCGTGCATGTGTGTGCCTGGAGGCCAGCATGTCCGTGTGGACATGCTCAGAGAGCCGTGCGTGGCAGGGACGCGGGGTGTGTGCAGGGGTGTGCATGCCGGGCTGCGACGCGTGGCAGCGTGCCCACCTGGGCTGAGCGCTCACTATGGGCTGGGCGTTGCACTAGCCGCTCAGGGGAACACGCAACCCCCAGCGTGCTCTCGCGGCCGAAGACAGACACTGACCAGGTAATCGTGCGTCGGTGGCAGTGCGTGTCAGGAGGGCACCTGGGAGGAAGTAGCCGTGGGGCCTGACACTTAAGTGAGGGGTGGGGGTCCTCCCTGAGAGGGGGAGGGGGCAGGGCTGCAGGCAGAGACCCAGAGGTGAGACCGGGCGGGAGAGAAGGGGCTGGGGCAGATGGGGGGCGCCGCTAGGAGTGGCGGCCAGGGCTCCGTGGCACCCCACCAGGTCGGGGCTCACCCTGACTCGGGAATCCCTGCTGGGGTTGCAGGGTGCTGGGTGCCTTGTAGGCAGAGGGACCCCAGAGGGAGAAAGAGGGTGGTGTCTGGGTCAGACAGAGCCAGCAAGCCTGGGACGTGGCGGGCTGGGTGGCCAGGACACTCACGGCTCGTGGGGAAGGCTGAGCTTCATCCTCAGGTCACAAGGAGTCCTTGAAAGGCTCTGTGGCCATGTGGCTTCATCTGGCTCTGGGTGTGTGGCTGGATGGGCCCCGGGAGGCCTGGCCTGGGGCCGGGGGCCATGAAAGGGTGTCCTGGAGGTCGACCAGATGCAGCCTGGCCTCCTCAGGCTGCCTCTGCCTTCACCTGGGACCTTCCCCTAATTGCCTTCCCCAGCCACCCCTGCCCCTCCTGTGCCTGCCTGGAGAAGCTTCTGGACCATGGGCTCTGAGGACTCAAACTGGCCACAAAGCTGGGACCCCCTTAGGCAGGGCTCCATGTGTCCAGGGCCACGGGTCCCCACAGGCCGGCCCGGGGACCCCACGGCCTCAAGGTCTTCTACTGGACGCTGGGCCTCCCGCGTCTCCCTGTGGGGCAGCGGGGCTCAGGTCATCTCTGGGGGTGGGGACACCCCAAATCCCAGGGGGTGGCCTCAGGCAGGGCCCCTGGCCAGATCCCCACACCCCGAGCCCCCTTTGTCCACCAAATATGCGCTGGGCAGCTTGCGCTGGGCAGGGGTCTCAGGTCAGAAACCATCAGAGTGTGGTTGGCGTTCTCTGCAATGCCCACATCCCGGCTGCTCCATCAGCCCTTGGACCACCCAGGTGGGGGTCGGATGTCTGCGTCCTCGGTGAGGACCTGGTGGGTGGGGGGCGCGGAAGGGAGGCCGCCGTCTGCTCTCCCGGCTGAGCAGGATGTGGCCTTGGTCCTGGGAGCCCCCGCGCCTGCCCTGCCCTGGGCACCCAGGACGGAGCTGTCGTTCTTGGGGACCAAACACAGGGGCTGAACTTGCCCAGAGCCCGCACAGGCGACATTCAGATCCGAGGGAAGCACTGCCCGGTGTCCGGAGTCCAGACTGGCCTGCCGGGACCATGTCGCCAGGCGGGGGGCGGCTTCCGAGGGAGCGCGCGTGCTCCGTCCCCTGCTCCACTTCTGTGGGGTGCCTCTGTGCCCCCCGCCCACAGGGACCTCCGATGGGCGAGGAGGTGGGGGTTGGGGGCAAGAGGCCTAGGAGGAGGGGCAGACGCAGACATGGGGTGGGGGTCTGCCCTCTGGAGGCCAAGGACCCCCACGGTCTTCCCTAGCCTTTGCTGAGTCTGTGGATGCTGGGAAGGGACCGCTGCTGCCACCAGGAGGGGCGGGGTCACTGGTGTGTGTATATGTGTATGTACATGTCTGTGTGTGTGAGTGTGTGTGTATGCATGTGTGTGAGTGTATATATGTGTGTACGTGCGTGTGTGTATGTGTATGTATGCATTTGTGTATGTGTGTATGCGTGTATGTGTGTACATGTGTGTATCTATATGTACGCATGTGTATGTGTATGTGAGTGTGTATATGTGTGTGCATGTGTGTGAGTGTATGTGTGTGTGTATATGTATGTGTGTATATGTCTGTGTGTGTGTATCTGTATAAGTGTGAATTTGTATGTGTGTATGAGTATGTCAGTGTATGTTTGTGTGTGTGTATCTGTATGTATAAGTGTGTATGTGTGAGTGTGTATCTGTAAATTTGTATGTGTGTGTGTGTACGTGTATTGTGTGTGCATGTGTGTATGTGTGTGTACGTGTATTGTGTGTGCATGTGTGTATGTGTGTGTATATGGTGTATGTGTGTGTGAGTATATGTGTGTGTCTGTGTGACTGTGTATCTGTATGTATAAGTGTATGTGTGTGAGTGTGTACATGTGTGTATGTGTGTGTACGTGTGTGTATATGGTGTATGTGTATGAGTGTGTATGCGTGTGTGTATGCATGTGTGTATGTGTGTATGTGCATTCATGTGTGTGTACGTGTGTGTACATGTGTATATGTGTGTGTGTGAGTGTCTATGCATATGTATGTGTGTGTATATGGTGTATATGTGTATGCGTGTGTGAGTGTATGTGTGAGTGTGAATGTGTGTGTATGAGTGTGTGTGTGTGTGTATGTGTGTGTGTATGTGTGTGTGAGTGTGTATGTGTATGCGTGTGTATGTGTATGCGTGTGTGTATGTGTATGCATGTGTGTGAGTGTGAGTGTGTGTGTGTGCGAGTGTGTATGTGTGTGTGTGTATGCATGTGAGTGTGTGTTGGGGTACCTGAGGTGAGACCATCCTGCAGCCCAGCTGGCCCGGCTGCTCCCTGCGGGACACGGGATTCCAGACCTGGGCACCCCGAGCGAATGCTGACCCTGAGCTCCGAGGGCGTCCTCACAGGCAGGGTGCGAGGGCTGGAGGCCCTGCCCGCTCTGCCCCGCCACACCCACGGGGACCTTCCTGGCCTGGGCTGCAGGTCAGGTCCACTCACCCTGCTTCTAATGCGGGGGACCTCTGAGTCCCCCAAGCTGCGGGGAGCCCCATCCAGCCCTGAGCTCTGGGGGGAGGTCGCAGGGCGCCCCATGTGGACTGGCACGGGGTGTGTACTCAGGAAACAGTCGCTTTAGCATGGCCACTGGGTGCTTCCCCAGGAGGCCTGGGGAAACTGAGGCCCGAGTAGGGCGCCCACCACCCGGAGGAGGTGGGTACCACATCCCTGCTCCCCATTCAGGCGGGCCTCAAGTCCCCCAGGCCCGAGGTGCTCCCCACATCCCCCGGCCTGGACCCTGACTCAGCCCCCATTGCCGCCCACCTGGACATCACCTGCCTACCCCTCCCAAACCACACCCGGAGCCCTAGTGAGACCCTCATTCCAGGTCCCTGCCCCTCACCCTCCCGGCTCTCACCTCCCCACATAGCTCCACCCCCTGGATCCCACCTGCTTTACTCCAAACCACCAAGACCCCACTCCCCAAAGGCCCTGCCTGCCCTGACGTCCAGGCCTTGGCCCGTGCTGTCCCTCTGGCCGGCAGGACCCTGTCTCAGCTCATCTTGCCCATCCCACATGGCACAAGCCCCTCAGCCCCTCCGTCCCTGTCTGTGCCCACCAACGTCCGCCTTCGCCCTTGTCTACTGCCCAGGGACAGAGGGAAGCACACGGTCCCCGCCCCCCAAAGCACAGCAGGTGTCCACGCCTTGGCCAGACGAGTGCTGTAAGGAGCCACTAAGTGCCGAGAGCATTCTGGAAGTTTTCCTGACCTTCCAACAACCATGGGAACCATCTTATTCTCCAATTCCATTCGTTTCCTACGGCGTGGTGGTAAAGAATCCTCCCGCCAATGTAAGAGACATGGGTTCAGTCCCTGGGTCAGGAAGATACCCTGGAGGAGGGCATGGCAACCCCCTTCAGTGTTCTTGCCTGGAGAATCCCGTGGACAGAGGAGCCTGGCGAGCTACCGTCTCTGGGGTTGCAGAGTCGGACACGACAGTGCGCTCACACACACGTTCCTTTCCCGAGGCCGCTGTAACGAATGACCATAAACAGGGCCACGTGGGGTCTTCCCTGGTGGTCCAGTGGTTAAGAATCTGCCTTGCAGTGCAGAGGAAGGGGCTCGATCATTGGTCAGGGAACTAAGAGCCCATGTGTCATGGGGCGACTAAGCCAGCGTGCCACAACGAGAGAGTCCATGCAGTTCAATAAAGGAGCCTCCGGGAAGCCAAATAAATGTTTGAAAAATAGCAGAAATTAATTTTCTTAAATGGAGGTCCAAAGTCAAGGCATGGGTAGGGCCTCCTTCCAGAGGCTTTGGGTAGGGGGGCGGGACCTTCCTGGCTCTTCCAGGTTCAGGCGGCTTTGGGGCCCCTGGTTCATGGCCTCATCCTTCATCTCTGCCTCTGGTGTCACTGGCCTTCTTCCCTCTGTGTCTCTCCTCTTCTGTCTCTTAGGAGGATTCCTGCCACTGGGTTTATTATTTACTTTCGTATGTTTAAACTTGTATCTTTTAAAACAATTTTATTGAAGTGTAGTTGATTTATAGTGTTCTGATTTCTGCTGTGCAGCAAATGAGCCAGTTATACATATAAATTCTTTTTCACATCCTTTCCCATCAATGGTTTATCAGAATATTGAATAGAGTTCCCCGGGCTATACAAGAGGACCTCGTTTACCATCCTGTATATAATAGTCTGCATCCGCTAATCCCGAACTCCCGCTCCTTCCCTCTCCCACTCCCACTTCCACTTGGCAACCACAAGCCTATTCTCTATGTTTGTGTGTCTGTTTTTGTTTCGTAGATAAGTTCATTTGGGCCATATTTTAGATTCCACGTATAAGTGATATCCTACGGAGTTTGACCTTCTGACTGACTGCACTTCGTATGATATGTCTGGCTGTGTCCCTGTTGCTGGGGATGGCGTTATGTCATCCTTTTCACGGCTGGGTAGTATCCCATTGTACGCATGTACCGCATCTACGGTACCTGCTCATCTGTCAACGGACACTTAGCTCTTCTCCACGTTTCATCTATTGGGAATTGTGCTGCTGTGAACATAGGGGTGCGTGTGTCTTTCTGGATTAGAGTTTCGTCTGGATCTGTTTTCGGGAGTGGGATTGCTGGATCACACGGCAACTCTTCGTTTGTTGGGGGGAAAAAGTGAAAGTTTTAGCTGCTCAGTCATGTCCGACTCTTTGCAGTCCCATCAACTGTACCCTGCCAGGTTCCTCTGTCCATGGGATTTTCCAGCCAACAATACTAGAGTGGGTTGCCATTCACTTCTCCAGGGATCTTCCCGACCCAGGGATTGAACCCTGGTCTCCTGCATTGCGGCAGATTCTTTACCATCTGAGCCACCTTTAGTTTTTTGAGGAAGCTCTGATTTCTGGCAGTTGACAGGGAAAGGTATCATGTGATAAAGCCTCCAGCAGAGCAAAATATGCAGAGTGCATTCCTTAAAAATTCTGTGTAAATGCTGAGAGAAAAATTATTTGAAGGATGTCTAACAGAAAGTTAAGAGAAGTCACCTCTTGATGGTTGGATTATGGGGTCTTTTCTGTTTCTTAAATTTTTTAGAACTTTCCAAATCTTCTACAATGGATGTCTATTGTTGTAGGATCGTTTCTTAAGGCTTAAACAAAATTCCCCAGCAATGCTGGGGATGACGGTGACACAGCCCTCAGCCTCGCGTGGGGCATTTCTCCAGAATGAGGCCGGGCAGGCGGGAGTGGGCGGGCTGCCGGGAAGTCCTGGGAGCTGGCAGTCCAGAGCCGGGGCAACATTCGCCTCAAAGGAAGCCCTTATCGTAAACATTTCCAGAGATAAAGGGCAGCGGGAGGGAGCATCTCCCCCTTGGGGCCGGGGCCAGGCTCCTCCCTGTCCGGGGGGTCCTCTCCCACCTTGGGGTGGTGGCCCCAGGCAGCTCTGGGGACTGGGCAGGGGGCCGCTGGCCACCACGATGGCCCGGAGACGGCACAGACGGCCGCCCTCACTCACGGTGCATGTCCTGCAGCCCGAGGCCCCCCCTCGGGGGCCCGCCCCCGGAGGTGGGACCCTTGTGGGGACAGAGGCTCTATGGAAGCTGGGCAAGGCGGCTCCTCGCCTCCCAAAATGCAGTGGGAAGCTTCTCCAGGAGGCCACCCAGGTTACCTGCGGATGACACGGGGTGCCCTGCCTCTCAGCCCCCAGGACAAACACCCCCGGGACCTTGTCGGGGGCCCACGGCGCGCACACTGTAAATGGGCACTGAACACAGAGCCCGGGCTGCTGGCCGGGTGCCCCCCCACCGCTGGGGCTGCTCGGCCTGCTGCCCTGCCCCCTGGGTGGGCCTGACCCTTCCCCTGCCCTCCCCTCAGGTTTTTTTTTTTTCTCAGTTTTTCATCTATAAAATGGAGACAAAAAGGATAGTTATCTCACAGACCGAGATAATACATTTAAAGCATTTAGTATAGATATTATGCCTGGCATATATATACTAAAAAAAATCATTATTACATCTTAACAGGGAGGCCGCCGGACAAGGTTCCTGGGCTGGGTGGGGGGCAGTGAGGGGCTAGGCTGTGAGTCACTGTTTGGAGCCATGGCCTAGCAGCGCTGGCTCCCTGGTGCCAGCACCTCACCTGCGCAGGCCGGGCTTACCTGTCTCACCGGGGCGCACCTGGGCAGGTCTGGCTTACCCCTCTCACCTCTGTGGCCCTAAGATCTCAGGCCCCGCCCCGCCTCCGCTGTTTCTGCAAGTGGCGGGGCGTCCCTGGCGGGCTCCACGGGCATCAGCAGAGGGCAGCGCCTGCAAGCGCACTCTGAGGCCCAGGGGCCCCTGCCAGCACCCTGCCCACTGTGGCCCGCGCGTGATGCCCCAGCGCGGCGGGAGGGGAGCGGCACCCACGGCGGCCCCTCCGTGCTGACGTCACGAGGCCTCCCTCCCCATTCCGGTGGCCCACGCGCCCTCAGCCGGGCCGGCAGCGAGGTAGGGGCGCGGCGGGAGGACCCCGCGCCGGACTGCGAGGTCAGGGCGCGGCGGGGAGCCCGAGGACCGAGAGGAGACCGCCGGGGCGGGCGGGAGCGCGCAGCGCCGGGCCCAGCCGCGCAAGCCCCGAGGACGGCCTGGCGGCGGCGGGCGCGCTCCTGCGCGGGGTCCGCGGGGCCCGCGGGAGGTGAGGCGCGGACCGGGGCGCCCAGGAGGGTTTGGCGCAGTGCTGCGCTCTGTGCTCCGCGCCTGCCTGGGAACTTTCCGGCCTGGTCCCGGCAGAGGGGAGCCGGTGGAAAGAAGGGGCTTGGGGTGCCCCTCCCGGCCTTCCCCTCCCTGGGGGAGGGCGACCCGCGGGCGGTCTTCCATCCTGGTGATGGGGGCTCACAGGCTGTGGGAGAGCCCGGGGCCAGGCACGGGAAGAGGGCACTGCCTGGCCGGCCCACGTGGGCATGGAGTGCCTCCCTGAGCCTGGGGGTGCGGGGAGAGGCCCCCTAAACCGAGCGGTGTTGGTGGGGAGGAGGCTCAGTGGCTGCTCCCCAGGAAATCAGGCAACACCTCCTGCCGGAAAAGTGGGGCATGGGGTCCCACGGAGATGCCGAACTGGGGAATGCCACCGGCCCGGAGGGGGAGGACAGGTCCTGCCCGCCCGTCACAGGGAGGAAGCCGTCAGCCTGGTGGCCAGGTGGTTGGGAGGTGGGGGCTTCCGCAGGAAGCAGGGGTCTACCGCCTAGCCGGGCCCCTGTGGTCAAAGCCCTCGGCGCCCCTTTGAGCAGGCGGGAGCCTCTGAGAAGTGTGAAACCCCAAAGCCTTTACATGGCTCCAGCGCGGGGCTGCTCGGAAGGCAGACGGTGATGAATAGCTCACTGCAGCTGCCGGGATGTTTTGCAAAGCGTATTCAGAATAGCAAGAACCAGAGCGTGCTTTCTTGCCTCTGACTCTGAGGCATTGCCTGGTTGGGGGCGGGGGGAGTGGGTGCTGGGCCGAGGGCGTTGGGGCAGACCCTCCTCTGGGAGTGGAACCAACATACGTCCTTCCCTGGCCTCTGAGCAGGACCGCGGACAGGTGAGGGGGACGTGGGCGCCCCAGGGAGAGGGGAGGCGGGCTGAGAAGTGTGGCCACCGTCCCAGTGTTAACAGGGGCCGGGCAGAGACATCCCACCGTGTTGATGGTTAAGAGTTCTGGCTCTTTCCTAAGTTTGCTGATTTGAGCATGTTACTTTTTAAAATTAAAGGTCATTGACTTGGGGTTTAAAAAAAAAAAAAAGAGTTTCAGCTCCAGTGTGAAGCATGGCTCTGAAATCGCACCTGGCCTCAGTTTCCCCATCTGAGACATGGGCACCATAACAGCACCCCCGGCGGCCCCGGGTTGTGCAGCTTGAGTGAGATGGATGCGGGCGGGGCTCAGGCATGTGGCTGGGGTCCGGTGCGACGGTGTATACAGAGGAGAGCCTTGGATGTTGCAGAGCAGGAAAGACAGCCGGTGTTTCTGGAGGTCTGCCTTCCAGAATGTTCACTGTTGCCAAGATTAACGGGGTGCAGGTAGCGGGGAGGGCGGGGAAGCACCTGCTCTGATGGGGCTCCCTCTGTTGATGCCCTGCATCTCTGCCCACGCCCAGCTTCTGCCTCTGCACGAGGGGTGGTCTTATGCAGAGATGACCCGGCAGGACTGAAGAGTCCCACGAGGGTTTCCCTTAGTGGCCCAGGAAGGGAATGTGGCCGCCCGGGGCTCTTGAGAGGAAGCGCTGTCTGGGCAGATGATGGCTGGACCTCAGAGAGAGTCGGACCCAAGTGGTGGATAGGATCTCACACACCCTGGGGCCCGACCTGGAGCCTCCTGTCCCCTGGACCCCCCAGCCCACACTGGTCCGCAGCTAAGGGGCCGTTTCTTCCAGGCTCTTCTACGTGGCTGGCGGGCCAGCGGCTCTGCCGTGGGGTGTGTTGTGGGGGTGTCTCTGGCCCATGTCAGGCCCGGTTTTCACATGTGGATGCTCCAGGCACAGGCGTGCCCACCTGGTTCTTATGGGTTGTGATCAGCTGTCCCGGGGAGAGAATTCACAGTGAACCAGTGGTTCTCAAAGTGCATTCCGGGGACCCTGCGGGGGACCCTCAGGTCAAAACCGTCTTCACGACAGTGCAGAGGTGTGTCAGATGTGCGCTGCCGATGGAGGCAGGACGCTGCGTTCCTGTATTTGACAAGGTTCTTGGTTTTAAGTTCAGACGCAGAAGATGGTTGATGTGACCGCATGAGCCAACCTTCTCGGGATCCCCCGCGGGGTGTGATGGTGTAGCCGGTTCCTGGGGAAACTCCGCTTGTGCCTCGGGTCGCTGTGGGCCACACGACCTGGCCCCCTCTGCACACCTGGGAGGGGCCTGGGCTTTACAGTGTGGGCCCAGGTCGTTCCCAGCCCTTGACCTTCTGGTGAAAAGCAGGCGGTTTCCACTTCCTGAGGCTTTGCGGAGTTCCCTGGCACCGAAGCCCCCAAGTGGGGTGTGCGGATGGTGATGGGCAGTGGGTGCTGCAGGAAAGACCCTTCAGGGGAGGTGGTCCTGCCAGGGAGGCCTGGAGTGACAGGGGCAATATTTATTGCCTTTTATTGTCTGCCTTACATCTCTATCGGAGTCTGGAGCGCCGTGTCTTATGAACTGTGCAACCCTGGGCACTTAAGTAGCCTCCCCTCTCTGAGCCTCTGTCTCCTCGCCCATAAACCGTGTGACTACTAATAGCTCCGTTTCAGGAAGCAGTGGGTTCAGAAGAGGTGTTGTGTCCAGAAGTGACCTTGGGGTTTGCAGGACGGTGGAGCTGCGAGGAGGGGTGTCCTCTGTTGGGGGCTTTCGTCCCGTTTTCACTTCTGTGGGGAGGCTGAGACGCAGACCCTCCGGGCATCTGGAAGGCTCCCGCGGCCCTCGGGAGGATTTATAGTCACTCTCATTTACAGAAAGCGTAGTTCTGAACGGCCTGTGACACCAGGGAACGGTCAGCGGTGGAGCCTCCCGCCCACTGCAGCTCGCTGCGTGTGGGTACTGGTGAGCGGAGGGTCTGGGGAGAGCCCGGAGCAGCTGTGCGGGGCCCGCGGCCCGCATCCAGAAGCCAGAACAGGTCAGTGAGGTGCATGCGGTGTCAGATGCTCTGGGCTGACCCTGGACACGAGCCGGCACCTCCTCCTCTCTGCCCGGTCCAGCCTCGCTCTGGGCAAGGGAGGCAAGTGGGACCAGGCCTGTGTGCCTGTGAGGAAATGAGGCCCAGTGGCGCTGAAGGTCTGAGGGTCAAGTTCAGGCCAGAGCCCTGCTGGCCTTCAGAGCGCTTCCTCCTCAGGGTTTCTTGAGCTCCCCTGTGTGCCCGGCCCAGAGTCCTGGACAGCCAGGAGCCCGTGGCCCACTGACCACGCCTAAAGCTTCCTGGAGTGTCATTCCCCACCCTCAGGACACAGGGGCGGAGGGCTTCCTGCAGCCCAGCTTGCAGCCCCCGGGAGTCGGGGGCTGGGGGGAGGCCAGAGCTCTGGGGGCAGCCTTGAGGCTGCCCCACGTGACCCCACCCCACACGGAGCGGGGTCAGGGCAGGGGTCCGCAGAAGGTGGCGCTCTGCAGCTTCGGGTAACAGGCACTGTGGTCCTTGAAGACGGGTGCATCCCAGTCTTACCTCTGATTCTTGTGAGCAGTGTGGCTTTGCTTGCTTGCTTGTTCAAGCTCAATTCCTCAGTGTCCAACTCTTTGCAGCCCAGTGGGCTGTAGCCCGCCAGGCGCTTCTGTCCATGGGGTTCTCCAGGCAAGAATACTGGAGTGGGTTGCCATTTCTTCCTCCACGGTATCTTCCCGACCCAGGGATTGAACCTGGGTCTCTTGCACTGGCAGATGGATTCTTTACCAGGGCGCCACTTCTGAAGCCCGTGGCTTCGGTTGCTAGTTTTAACCTTATTCTGCTTCAGTTTTACCTTCTTGAAAATGAGGGTAACTGTCCCCACTCCCCTGTCTGGAACAGAGCGGGGGATTTAGCGCTGTTGGTAATAGTTTTTATTTGCTGCCGACTAAAGAGTCGGACATGACTGAGCGACTTCACTTCACTTAGAAACTTGGTGGGCGATGGGGTTGCAAACTGGCGTGACCTTTCTGGAAAACAGTTTGGCGATACAAATTGAGAGTCCTTAAACATCCACACACAAGCATCTGCGGGAACCGCTCCTGAGGAAATGGAGACAGACTCATGCACAAATTGTGGAGTTTTTAGCCAGTCATTAAAATGACATTTTAAAAAAATAGGCTGTTTAAGGATTTGGGAAAGCACTCATCATATACTAAGTCAAGAGGATTTAAGATTGCACACACACAATTGGATGTTACATTTGTAAAATATATGTGCAAAGAGAAATACGTAACGCTGTCTACTGACAGGGATCTCAGGAAGCCTTCAGTCCTGGCTCCCTTCCCCTCATCTAAGCCAGCAAGTAACTCTGAAAAAAATACACCCCTGTGTGTAAGTATGTGTGTATATATGCACATATGTGTATAACATCCCTGGAAAAAGTCATACATATATAATTTTCCAGACAAAGATTTATAAATTATATACACACCTAGTTTTCCTCTCTATGTGAATACATGTGTATATATTTATTTGTACATATACGCACACACACGTATATGCATATACGAGTGGATACAGGTGAGTTTATTTTTTGGATCAACGCTTTAACCCGGGGTTGACAAGCTGGGTGGGCGTCCCAGGTGGCTCCGTGATAAAGAATCCATCTGCCGGTGCAGGAGGTGGAGGAGACAACCCCGGGAGGGGGGGAAGATCCCCCAGAGGAGGAGACAGCAACCCCCTCCAGGATTCCTGCCTGGAGCATCCCAGGGACAGAGGAGCCTGGCGGGCTGCAGTCCACGGGGTCGCCCAGTATGGGGCACGACTGAGCGCGCACACACAGTAAAGTGATGGCAGGCTCCTTTCTTCCTTCTTCCCACAAAAGCAAGGCGGCTGCTGCTTCTCCAGCGCGGGCTGGGAGGCCTCGCCACTGTGCTCTGTAGAGAAGGGTTTGCGGGTTTGCCTAGCTGCCTGACTTTCTAAATCAGGGATCCGCCGTTCTGGCCTCGGTCCCGATCTGTTCTCTGCGCGTCTCCTCCGGCTCGTTCTCTCCGTCACCTCCCCCTCCATCTCTGTCGGCGAGGCTCCCCCCGCCCCACCCCTGTGTCTCTGGGGAGACTCAGTCAAGCCCGGACGGCCGGGCCCTTCCTGGCCGCTCTGCAGGGTATGCGGTGGAGGGGGCGGTGTTCCAATCCACACGAAGGTGCCGGCCTGCGCCTCTGGTCTGGGGGAAACCCTCTCAGTGCGGTGACCGGTCACCGGCCTCCCCGCCGCCCGTCCCCCGGGCCTCCCCAGCGGCTCAGGGCCTCCCTCCCCCTGCGGGGGGCCCCCCTGCTGGCGTGGTGCTGGGGAACTTCCGGGGGCTCAGTGGAGCCCGTCCCTGTCCCTGCAGGTGCCGACAGGCCGGGAGGCCCAGCGCCAGGTGGAGCCGGGCCTCGCGGGTCCTCGACTCCCGGTCCGTGTGTGGGGAGCCCGTGTGGCCGCCACGCTTGGCCCCCAGGAAGGCTGCGGACGAGCCGGTGGCCGGGCCCTGGGTGGTGCATGGGCCGCCCCGGCGAGGCCAGGCCCGTCATGCTGCAGTGCCGGCCGGCCGAGGAGTTCAGCTTCGGGCCCCGGGCCCTGAAGGACGCTCTGCTGTCCACCGACCCCGCCCTGCGGCAGCTCTACACAGCCACCTTCTCCCCGGCTGAGAGGCTCTTCCTGGCCGAGGCCTACAACCCCCAGAGGACGCTCTTTGGCACACTGCTCATCCGAACGGCCTTCGACTGGCTCCTCAGCCGCCCTGAGGCCCCCGAGGACTTCCAGACCTTCCATGCCGCCCTGCCGCCCCGGAAGCAGAGCCTCGCTCGGAAGCACATTTACCTGCAGCCCATAGGTACCTGCGCCCGTGGGAACCTGCGCCCATGGGAACCTGTGCCCCCTGGGAACCTGCGGCCCATGAGAACCTGCGGCCCCTGGGTACCTGCGACCGTGGGAACCTGCGGCCCCTGGGTACCTGTGACCGTGGGAACCTGCGCCCGTGGGAACCTGCAACCCCTGGGTACCTGTGGCCGCTTTCTCGCAGGTCTCCTGGCTCCCACCCTGCGTCACTGTCCCGGGTGGGGGCTCCGAGGAGGGGGCAAGGGGCTGAGCGGGGCTGACAGTGCTGCTCTGCCCCCAGATCTGAGCGAGGGGCCGGCGGGCAGCGCACTTCTGGACCAGCTGCGGAGCTGCACGGAGGCCTTCTTCCTGGGCCTGCAGGTCAGATGCCTGCCCTCGGTGGCAGCCACCTCCATCCACTGCTCATCCCGCCCCAGTCAGGACCCCGACAGGCTCCAGCTCCACACCGGTGAGTGCGTGTGGCGCGCGCGGGCAGACCCCCGCCGCCCGGCTTGTTCCGCCGTCTTCTAGGGGCACGTGGGGCCGCTTGCAGCTGGAGTCCAGGGTGGGTGCCACCCCGAGGGGCATGTTCCTTTCTGTGTTCCGGCTGCAGCTTCAGCCCCTTCCTGGGCACAGCCTTCCCCTGCCCCCGAGGGTCTGAGTGGGGCCTGCGGAGCACTGACCGACCTTGGCCCAGCCTCTCCCTGCCCCATACGACGTCATTACGCCTGCGGCTGCTTCTGCCCCACTCGGGGGGAACCCAGCATCCACCCACTTGCCCCAGGGGCCTTGGAGACCCCAGCATCGAGATGCAGGGGGCCCAGGGGTCCGCCCTCTGCTTGGTGAACAGACCGCCCCCAGCCCCACACTGCACGGACCGCAGGGAACGAAGGGGACCCGAGAAGGCTCGGGGCAGGTGGGGCGCGGAGCTTGTGAGGGGTTGAACTCCTGTGGTCAGATTCCGTGGTTTCACGGCTGCGTTCGTTTCCTGGGGACGCGGCGATGAAGCACAGCACTGGGGGGCTTAGAACAGCAGCTCTGCATCATCTCAGGGCCTGGAGGCCAGAATCCTGGCCTGGGTCGGCGGGTCCTGCCCCCTCTGACAGCTCCAGGACCACCCCTGCCTGCTCACCCCCGGTGGTGGCTGCAGTCCCGGGGTCCCTCGCCTGAAGCTGCCTCACGGCCTCTGTGTGTCTGTCTCTCCTCATCTAATAAGGACCCGGGGCAAACTGCATCAGACTCACCCTGCTGACTTCTCCTTAACTTGATCACGTCCGCAAACCCAGGGCCCAGATAAAGTCACGTTTCAGGCACCGGGCGTGAGGACTTCCACATCATGTTCTGGGGGTCACAGCTCAACCTCTAAGAGGCATCACCGTCAGCACCACCCTGAGACCTGACATCCCTCGGTCTCTCCTCCAAGGCCTCAGCCACTCGTCCCAGGTCACCCCTGGACCTGGGCGGTCCGGACAGCGGCTGCCGGCCACGTGTAGCTGCTGAGCAGACAGACGCACACCTGCATTGACGACTCGGTGTGAAAAACAACATAAACGGTCTAAGGTTTTAGTCTTTGATATATTCAATTTTTGGATATGTTAGGTTAAAATCCCTATGCTAGAATCCATTTGATCTTTTATTTTTTAAAGGTTTATTTCATTTTTTTGGCATTGCTGGGTCTTCACTGCCGTGTGCAGGCTTTCTCTAGTCCTGGCGAGTGAGGGCTGCTCTCTCCGTGTGGAGTACGGGCTCTGGGCGCGTGGGCATCAGTATTTGCAGCACTTGGGCTTGGTAGTTGGAGCACACGGGCTCCCTTGCACTGAAGCATCCTGGATCTTGCTGGATCAGGGATCGAACCGGCGTCCCTTGTATTGCAAGGTGGATTCTTAACCGCCGGACCACCAGGGAAGCCCTGATCAACTTTTTTTTTTTTTTTTTTCCTGATCAACTTTAAAATTAGTAAAACGTTAAGTCTTAGCTACACGTTCAGCTCACACTGTTTCTAGGGACAGCGCTGGGCTAGGCCTCGCAGGACTGACAGCAGGGTCGTCTCTGTAGCTGGGGCTGCAAGCAGCCCCCTCGCAGCGCCTCCGCCGGCGTTCCCCGCTCTGTGTGTCCCGTTGCCTGGCTAACGGGTCCCAGGTTGTCAGGCCCAGCCCGCTGCTCCGTGCCCCTCTCTGGCTGTCGAGATCTGCCTCCCACGCTCAGTCCATCCCCCCGCCCAGCCCCCCGGCCTGTCCACACGAGTGTGACTCCCGCTCCTATCTCCTGGCAGCTGAACGGACTGAAGGAAAGACCCTGCTTGCGTGGCCCCCTCGAAACACGGGACTGTGAGCCCGGGGCCCTCACCTCTCCGCCTTCCTCTTCTTTCTGACTTTGCTTCTCGGGCGGAGGAAATGCAGGCAGAGGGGAACTTTCACGCCCCTTCGGCACAGCTGCTCACCCGCGGGCCTCGAGCCCCCTGTCCACGGGTGGACGCCCAGCTCCACATCACGGCCCTGCCCAAGCCCTCCGCCCACTCCCAGACAGGAGCTGCTGCTACTTATCCTGTTGACACACCACTGACCCCCTTCTCTGCCCCTTTTTATAGCCACACCTCTTGAAAAGGGTCTTTCTCTCCTTCTCCCTCCGATCACTCCGAGACCCTCTCCTAGTTGTAGACTCGCCGCCGCTCTGCCCGATGTCTCTGGGCTCCTCCATGTTCCCGCCGGTCCCGGCTCCATCCCTGGCGTCTCGTCTGTCTACACCCGCTGTGGGCAGTTACTCAGCAATAATTTAACAGCTTAAATGACACTCATTCTCTTAACAGCTCCAAGGATCAGAGTCTCCCTGAATTAAAATCAAGGTCAGCTTCATCACCCTGCAGCCCCTCCCGGTCTCTCTCTGACCTTCCTGCTGCTCCCGTGAGGACCCTGGTGCTTACATCGGGTCCAGGTGGATAATCTAGGATCACCTTCCCACTGGGAGACCTTTCATTTAATCACATCAGCCAAGTTCCTTCTGCCACATGAGGGCCACGCGCACTGGCCGCGGGGGCGAGAGGTGGCATCTCTGGGGCCATCCGTCAGCTGCACGGGGCTGCCGCGGCTCTTCCTGTGAAGCACTTTTGAGAACAGAGACCCTGAGTGCTCTCTTGTCCCCAAGGAGGCCAGGCCCCTGGCCCCTTTCACGTCGTGGAGCTTGGCTGCCCTGAGCTCTGACAGTTCCTCACGGGATGTCACTGGCATGTCTGACTTTGGGATGAGCTGGTTCCAGGCAGGGGAAGAAGGGAACACACCGGGGGCAGGGGGCACCTAGTGGCCGCCTCACTGTGTCCTTTGGCCCTGTCCCCACAGACGGCATCCTGTCCTTCCTGAAGAGCAGCAAGCCGGGGGACGCGCTGTGTGTGCTGGGCCTCACGCTGTCCGACCTGTACCCCCGCGAGGCCTGGACATTCACCTTCGGCACGTTCCTTCCGGGGCACGGTGAGCCAGCGCCCAGGGACCCTGCCCCCGCCCTGGGGCTTGGGCACAGGCCTGGGGCGCCCAGGGACGCCGGCCCCTCGCTGTGGCTCCCAGGGCCCTCCCGGGGCAGGGGTGTCTGCCCCAGGCCGCCTTCATGGGGACACCTGGCAGGGCGGGGCCTTCAGGACCTGTGCACCCTGGGGGGCGGGGCTTTGCCCGTGGGCTCTCTGAGCTGAGGCCACGCCTGGTGCCCCCGCCTCTCTGCCTTCCCCCAGAAGTGGGCGTCTGCAGCTTTGCCCGGTTCTCAGGGGAGTTCCTGCCGCGGGGGCCCAGCACGCCTGACCTGCCGGAGGTGGAGGTGGCCGCAGGTGGCTCCGAGGCGCCCCTGCAGGATGGGGGCCAGGCCGTGTGCTTCAGCGCCCTGGGGATGGTCCAGTGCTGCAAGGTGGGTGTGGAGGCCGGGGTTCCGGGTGCCGCTCGGGTGGTGGGAGAAGACGGGGGGCGGGACGGGGGAAGCGCTGGGGGCTTGGGCAAGCTCCCGGGAGAGGCTGGGAGGTGGGGTTGGACAGCAGGACATGGGTGGACGGTCAGTTATACTGTCCAGTCCGGACAATGTGGTGACCACCCATCACTTTAGGGAGTATGGACACTGAGGCCCAGAGACGCCAAGTGCTCTGTCCATGGTCACACAGCTCTCAAGAGGCGGGACTGGGACTTGAACCCTTGTCTCTCTTGTATCCAAACCTCCATTCTGCCAGGCCCCCAAAGCTGGGCCTTTCTGCCTGGAGCCTGGCGTGTCCCCCTCTCCAGGGTCCCGGGGTTCTGGTGGGCGGCGGGCTCCAGGCTGCAAGGCGGTGGCCCCGTCTCCCTCAGGTCACGTGCCACGAGCTCTGTCACCTCCTGGGCCTGGGGAACTGCCGCTGGCTCCGCTGCCTCATGCAGGGCGCGCTGCGCGTGGACGAGGCCCTGCGCCGGCCCCTGGACCTCTGCCCCATCTGCCTGCGCAAGCTGCAGCACCTGCTAGGCTTCAGGCTGGTGGACAGGTACAAGGTGAGTGGGCGGGGCCTGGGCGGGCACGAGGTGAGTGGGCGGGGAGGGTGATTATGAGTGGGCGGGGCATGGGCGGAAACAAACGTGAGTGGGCGGGGCCGGGCGGGTAGGAGGTGAGTGGGCGTGGCTAGGGCGGGTACGAAGTGAGTGGGCGGGGCTGGGTACAAGATGAGTGGGCGGGGTCTGGGCGGGTACGAAGTGAGTGGGCGGGGCTGGGTACAAGGCGAGTGGGCGGGGTCTGGGCGGGCAAGAGGTGAGTGGGCGGGGCCTGGGCGGGTACGAGGTGAGTGGGCGGGGCCTGGGGCGGGTACGCGGTGAGGGGGCAGGGCGCAGTGTGGACGCCCGCGCTGTCACTCCGGGGACTCTCGGGATCGGGCTGAGTCCTCGGCCCGGCGCCTGGCCGGGTGCTGGTGGCTGTCCCGCGGCGGAGGGGGCTCCTCTGTTTCGCAGCAACCCTAATTAGAGCCAGCCTCTACCCGGCACTGACCGCGTGCTAGACCTGTCCTAGCGCGGCTGTCCGCGGGCGGCGCCGGCCTCACCGAGGGGCCGCGCAGCATCGCTTTCTCCGTTTGGGCCTCGGCCCCTTGGGAGGAGACCGGAGTGGAGAAAGCCAGAGCAGCCGTGGAGGGGCGGGCAGCGGGTAATCCCGCCCGCCCGGGCAGGGGCCGAGCCGGCGGCCGATGCTGCCCTCTGCCGCCCGCGCGAGGAGCCGCGGGGAGCAGGGCCGGGAGGGGCCCAGGGAGCCAGGTCCATCGGCCCCACTGCAGACCCGGGGACGGGCTCAGAGTTCACAGGTCACAGGCAGGTGGCGGTTCCTTTTCTTTCTCTCCTCTTTTATTGAAGTATAGTTTATTTACAAGGTTAATTTCTGAGTCACAGAGTGATTCAGTTGTATACATATGTACACTTTTTCATATTCTTTTCCATTAGGCTTTATCCCAGGACACTGACCAGCAGGGCCTTTCTTATCCATTCTATATATAGTTGGATCTGCTGATCCCAAACCCCCATTCCTTCCCTCCCCCACCCTCTACCCCTTGGCAGTGGAAAATCTGTTCTCTGTGAGTCCGTTTCATAGATAGGCTCACTAGTGCCATATTTTAGAGTCCACATACAAGTGATATCATATGGTATCTGTCCTTTCTCTTTCTGACTTCACTTAGTGTGATAATCTAATTGCATCCATGTTGCTACAAATGGCATTCTTTTTTTAATGGCTGAGTAATATTCCACTGTATGAGTAATATTCCATTGTATATATGTGCCACATCCTTATCTTCATGAAAACCATGAATAATATGTCAGGCTTGCAAAGCTCCTGCAAGTTTGCTGTCTATAGAGCTTCTAGTCTGACATCTGCCTGGGGTCATGGGCATGGTGGGGTCTCCTCGAGTGGGTGGCTGGGTCTCCTGGCAGCTCCCTGGTGAGGGACGTGGCCGATCAGGCCGGCTCAGCCTGTGTCTCTCCCTCATAGAGACTCTATGCCTGGATACAAGCAGCGGCAGGGACACAGCCGGGCCCAGCGGCGGCGGGGGAGCCGTCCGTGTCGGAGGACACCCTGCCCTGCAGCGCAGACTCGGGGCTGTGTTGTGAGAGCGACTCGGAGCCGGGCAGCAGCCTGTCGGAGCCCCTGTCGCCTGACGCCTGGAGCCAAGCCTTCCCCGCGGGCCTCGAGCTGGAGCCCGAGGACGGGCTGGGCTCCCTGGCAGCCACAGAGGGTCCAGGGGAGGTCCTGGCAGAGCACGGCCGCTGGCTGGCGGCCTGCATCCAGGCCCTGGAGAGGGACGTGAGCGAGGGGGAGCTGGAGCAGGTGGACGGCGCTGTGGATGCGCTGGCCCCCTGGGACCTGTTCACGGGGCAGCTCCCGGCCCCCCGGCAGGACCTGCCCTGTGGCCGCGATGGCGTGGGGCTGCGCAGGGTCCTGGGGGACACGTTCTCCTCCCTCCGGAGGAAGCTGAGTGCTCGCAGGCCGTCCAGGGCCGAGTCGTCTCCCCGGCGCCAGAAGGCGGAGGACGACTAGCAGGGCCGGTGTGACCCATCCAGCGCCAGCCTGTCCCCAGACACCAGCTGCCCGGCCTCCGGGGCACCTCGGGGTGCAGGGGCAGGAGGGACAGTGTCTCGGGAAGCAGAGGGTGACGCAGCTGCACCCCCGGTCCTGACCGTGGCCTTGCAACGTGGCCGGCGGGGAGGGCGTCCCAGGCACCCGGAAGGCCGTCTTCGGGCCCTCCCGATGTAGGTGGTGGGGCAGGTGCCCGCTTCTCCTGCAGCCCGGGGTCTCCGCTACTGCAAACTCAGCTTCCAGAGCCCACACGCGGGGTCTCCACTCAGAGGGCAAGTCACAGCGGTTGTGTTTCTCTCTACCATGAGCCCCATAGAAAGGGTCCTCTGCTGTGGTCCAACTGCATCCTGACCCTTGGGACTTGCCGCAGGCATCTCCCTGAAGCTTGGGGTGGTCACCACCTCTATGGGACCATGTGCCCACAGACCTGCCGTTTCCCCTGACGACTCTTGGGTGGGGGAGGTCACAGGTGCGGCGGGACAGTGCGGCCCCGCTGGGGCCTGCAGAGGTGAGAGCAGACCACAGCTCCCTCCTCGGGACAGCTGGACGCAGGAGGGCTGGACCCCATATTCACGAGGGCAGGGGGGTTAGGGTTTTGTTCAGAACATCCATGTCTGATTTTTGGTCTAGTTCTGCCAGCTGCTGAGAGAACAAGTGATTTAGATGTTAAAACACCCACCACCCCAGTAGAAGCATCTGTCTGTCTTTAACTCTGTCAGATTTTGCTCTCGGCTTTTCGAGGCTCCTTCATGTACACACACGTTTGATATGTTTTCATGACAGATTGACCCTGTTTTCCTTCTCACACGCCCTGGGCTGTGGCTCATGAGTCCTGCAGAGATGCTTCTGGTCCTGACAGCAGGGGTCTTGTGGTGTGATGGGTAGAGGGGAGTGCTGGGGGGCCCGGAGGGCCAGGGCAGCTATCTTCCCGTCTGGGGAGAGACGAGAACGGGGCAGCTCCTACATTTTTCACAGAGCTTAGTTTGGGGAAGCCTTCCAAGAACAATGGTACAAAATACAAATACAGAATCAGGAGGGTGGTCCCACAAGCACAGAATCCCGAAGCCTCTTTGTAACCTGACCAGGCAAGTCCCAGACCAGGGAGACATAAGAGGGGTGAGACCATCGTGCAAGCAGAGCAGCAACGCCGCAGCTCTTCAGACCCCCATTCTGTTTTGCACAAGGACCTGGAGGCTCCTGATGGGGAGACAGGATGAGCCGGGCTCGCGGGAAGTGAGCTGGGGCGGACCCCGCAGACAGCACGGCACAAGAACAGTGAGCAGACCACTCACACCCGAGGGCTTAAAGCCCCAACAGCTGTCCGCTCAGGAGGCTCGGTGTGGGCAGAGAGCTGGGAAGGTGTGCCCTGGTCCTGGGCTGGAGAGTCCGGCTTGAGGATGGCCCACTTGGCGGGGCGGTGCGGGGAGCTGCCTCGTGTCAGCTGAGGGCCAGGGCTGGGGTCCCTGTGGCCTGGCGGCTGGCTGTCAAAGGCGGGACTTCCTGGTGCCCTGTGGGACAGGTGTGTCCTCTCAGGACAGCCGGGTCCAATAGGGCTCATGCCTCTTCACGGGGGAGTGGCCAGGTTCTGGAGGAGCATGGGCGGTGGGAAAACACTTGTGGAAACCTGTCGCTGTAAGCACGCACGGCCCGGATCAGCCGTCACACCCACCACACAATCTCACCTGCTTTCCTTCTGCAGGGGGTTACAGCTGGAGGGACTTCCCTAGTCTTCCACTGGTTAAGAATCCGCCTTGCAATGCAATGCCTTCTCTGGTGGCTCAGAGGGTAAAGCATCTGCCTACAATGAGGGAGACCGGGGTTCGATCCCTGGGTCGGGAAGATCCCCTGGAGAAGGAAATGGCAACCCACTCCAGCATTCTTGCCTGGAGAATTCTGGGGATGGAGGAGCCTAGTAGGCTACAGTCCATGCGGTCGCAAAGAGTCGGAAATGACTGAGCTACTTCACTTTCACTCTTTGCAATGCAGGGGACGCGGGTTTGCTCCCTGGTCGGGGAACTAAGATCCCACCTGCCACAGGGCAACTAAGCTCGAGTGCTCTAGAACCCACAACTAGAGTCTGAGTGCTGTGATGAAAACTCCCCCATGACGCAACAAATGTCCCGTGTGCCGCAGCAGAGTCCTGACGAAGCTTCACACACACAAAAATAACGACTGGAGTGACGTAAGAACACACGCGACTGATGAAGAGAGAAGAGCCTGGCTAAGACTGGGGCGGGGGCTCAGGGGGGTCATTACCAAGTTCTCAGCACCGTCTGTCAGCACCCGTGGCCTCTGGCTCCCAGCTGTGATCAGTGGCCCCATAAAGCATCCTGAGACGGGGAGGGACAAGCCACTTCCTTCTCGGCCTGCGCCAGCTGCAGACAGAGTACACTTTGAAAATAGCAGCTGGGAGGGACGTTTTGAAAATAAAAAACTTCTAGGAGCAGAGATTACAGCTTCCTTCCTCTGCTCCAGTATCAGCGCAGGTCCTGCCCCTGTGGGGAGTGGGGAGCAGCTGGGGACGGCCCCCAGGGAGTGGCTTTGGTGGGGGAGGGGCATAACCAGCCCCATCTCTTGAATCAGAGTCTTGGGTCGCCAAGTCCAGGCTTGAGACGCTGGACGGCTGGGCACCTTAACGGGCTGAGTTGAAACAGCCACAGATAATGGTTTCCGAGAAACGAGGGCCCTGGCTTTTATTTCTGCTGATGCATGAAGTCAGTGTCATCTCCTTATCTGTCAAAGGCCCTGTGAGTCAGAGGAGAGGGTCTGAGCTTTCCCACGGACCCTCTCCGAGCGTCCCCCCCCATGAGCCCAGGTGGAGGGGCTCAATGGAGCTGAAGATACGTCAGGGTCGTGACGTTACGTGCGTGTCACCGCTCCTGTGGGACACAGGGTGGGGTGTCCACACTTGCCTTCAGCAGTAGCCTCAGCTCATGCAGGCACCCTGTCCTGGTGGAGGGGGACGAGAGGGGTGGCAGGCCCCTCGTCCTTTTGGAAGCTCAGGCTCGTCATCAGGTGAGGGACCCAAGAGTCGTCTTGACCTCCCTCCTCCCCCTACCACGAGCCCCTCCGTGGTCCCCGTGATTCCAAAGCATGTTAATACCGTCCCGCAGGACGTCTGATTCAGACCTTTCTGGGAGGGAGGCAATCTCTGAAAGGGCTTAAGAAAATAAACACACAATAGCTTAGCCAAGCAGCTAATATTAAAGCAAAGATTCCAAATTTAGATCCCACCAAGTTCAAAGGAGCGGCTGTAGCATTCCAGGGGTGCACGCGCGCGCACACACACACACACACGTACACACACACATACACACATGTGCACACACACACACGTACACACACACACATACACACACACTCTACTGGCAGGGCCACAAGGAGCTGATCTCCAACGCACAGACACACACACCACCAGCGGGGCCACGAATTGCTCTGTAGGCCTGCTGGGCAGGGCCGGGTAGACCCACATCCCTTTGGGGAAAGCCAGGCAACTCGTCCCTGCAGATAACCCCCTCTTTGAGCCGGCCCTTGTGGGCACCAGGGGATTCCTTCGTCCTGCGAGGCAGATACTCAGATTGCATCTGAAGGTTTAGGGAGTGGAGAGGTGTGTGTGGTCACTGCCTGAGGCCGCAAAGCTGGGGCTGAAATTCTGACCAGGTCTGCTCTGACCTGACCCTCCGTGTCCCAGGGCATTCCCAGGAAAGTCTGCGCAGGAAGAGTTGGGAAGGAAGCAAAGGGCAGGGGAGCTGCGCCTGGACTCCTACCCATGCGGTGGCAGCCCTTGCTCCGCCGCCCCGAGTTCTAAGACGACCCGGAAGCCGTCTGACAGCCGCAGCCCTTCAGGGCGGGTAGCGGCCTGGGTGGGTGGCTGGCTCTCTTGGGCAAAGATGCCAACTTAAACAAAGCCCAGAGTCCCAGGGCCTCGCTGACTTGTTTGTACAGAGAGGGTGAGGCCCTGCAGGAGTATTTTTACCCTGGTGAAGGCCGGGAGGACCAGGGCTCCTCTGGGCCGCTCCTGACCTGAGCTGGAGCCCGTGTGCCAGGGCGGTGGACAGAGGCCTCATCCAGGCCGGCTCCGGCCGCCGTGGCCTGGCTGCAGAGGGCAGCAGGCGCCGGGGACCCCCGCCCGCTCCCAGGGTCTCCAGCGGGAACTGCCCCGTCCTGACAGCTATGGGGTGACTGCATAGAGGACCCCAGGAGCCCCAGGAAACCGTGGGTTTAGGGCCCCAGAACAATAGGCTGTGAACACCATGCTGTGGGGAGGGGCCCCGGGGGGAGCCCCCCAGCGCCTTGCCTTCTCCGGCACCTCCGTTGTCGGGGAGAACCCAGAATAACCGAGGTTTATTTTTGAACTCGGCTTCTTGGGTCAAAAGGCAAATGAAAACAAGCTTATGTCAGGGGTTTATTTTAAAAAGCAATTTCCAAGAAGTGTCCTGGGGCCACGGCGTGTTCGGTCCAGTCCCCGCACCTCAGTGACGACCCAGGGCGACCAAGGACATGCTGGGCAAAGAGGCAAGGGGACGCAGCGGCCCCCCACCCCCTGGGCCGCCAGAGAGGACCCTCAGGGTCGGTCCACCTTGCACGGCCTCCCGGACGAGCCCAGCTCTCAACAGACTGGCCAGAAACGAAGCCAGGCCCCACATGAGGCCTCTGCAGATGCCGCGAGCCCGCGCATCCATCAGCGCTCTCTCTGTGCCAGGCCTGGGCCGCCTGAGAGCGTCCGCCCTGCCCCGCACAGCTGCCCCGTCCCGCCCCCACCCCGCACAGCCACCGCCGCAGCATAGCTGGAAGGCCCCTCAGGCCCCCGTGGCTTCCCCAGGGGCCCCTGATAGTCCAGCGACACTACGCGCTGTTCTTTGTGACTCTCTGCAGTCACCAGGGGTACGTCTGAGGGCCTCTCACTGGCCTGTGGCCTTTGGGGAACCAGTCAGGCCCCCACTCACCCGCCGCGTGGACGGGGCAGGGGTCCCCCAGCGGGAGGCCCCAGAGCGGCTGGAGCCCCCTCCCCGTCTCTTTCCCTCCTGTGGCCTTTGAGCCACAAAAGGAGGTTTCTTTACCCTGTGTCTCCCAACACCTGTCCACAGTAAGAGTGGATTTCAAATGGGGGTCACCGACCGTCTACACTGGGTGGCCTTTCCGAAGCGGGCGGTAGGGGGCGGGCGGGGAGAGCGGGGCTGTGTCTGCCCCCATCCTGCGGTCTATCTTGGCGGTCAGCGGGGACGCGGACACCCCTGGGGAGGCTCTGCCGCTGGGACAGCCCTCCTGCCCTCGTGGTTAAAGGGGGTTCGCAGCTGGTGGCAAAGGGGTTCCTTGAAGGAGAGGGGGAGCCCCATGGGGCCACGGGTGTGGGAAGGAGCTCCTCCGAGGTCAGCACTCCTGACACAGGCAGGAAGTGGGGAGATGCGTCCACCTGGGCCAGCAGCAGCCCGGGCAGAGAGGGGCCCCACCAGCCGGAAAAGGTGCGGAGCCGTCGTCCATCCGTGCCCCGTGGGAAGGACCAGGGCCGTTACCTTGAACGTTCGTTTGGGGAGTCCCCTTCAGTGGAGGGTCCCCGTGAGCTTTAGTCACAACTTGGTCAAACAACTTGATCAGCCTTGTGTAGAGAGGCCAAGTGGAAATACAGCTACAAGTAGACCTCTTCACTGGGGCTTCCCTGATAGCTCAGTTGGTGAAGAATCTGCCTGCAATGCAGGAGACCCCGGTTCGTTTCCTGAGTTGGGAAGATCCCCTGTAGAAGGGAATGGCTACCCACTCCAGTATTCTGGCCTGGAGAATTCCATGGACTGTATAGTCCATGGGGTCGTGGAGTTGGACAAGACTGAGCCACTTTCACTTTCTTTCAGGCATCTTCACAGGGAGATTACAGATGGCTTTGATGTGCAGAGTAAGTTCTGTGTCATTCACGTTTTTAATGCTTACACATCACATTTTCATTCTCCAAATTAACACTATACAATCTGAATCTCCAGGGGAGAGGATGCAATTCCAGAAGTCTAACTGAAAAGAATCTGTCACTTGAATGT
Organism: Cervus elaphus; assembly: GCF_910594005.1. Classification (NCBI taxonomy): domain Eukaryota; kingdom Metazoa; phylum Chordata; class Mammalia; order Artiodactyla; family Cervidae; genus Cervus; species Cervus elaphus. The sequence continues at coordinate 54,106,671 of NC_057824.1, read as the reverse complement.
GATAAGAAGTTCCCTCCCACTGGGAATGATGCTCAGCGCCCGTGGGGATCTACTGATTAGAAAAGTTGCCAGCGCTTTCTAGAAATGGGACGTCCTACTCTCCTCAGAAGGGTTTCCTCTCTGGAGACCTGGACTGTCGTTGATAAGGACAGACCGCAAGTCTTTATTTATTCATGCACGACACGTCCACCCAACACACACCCACGAGATACCTTCTGTTCCGTCGCTCTGCCCAAAGTTAAAAGAAACCTCATCCACCACCTGGGTTACCTCATAGATGCTTGTTCCCCATGTCCACGCCTCCCAGGGTCACGGCTAATGCTTCTGATGTGATATAATGAAAAGGTTTTTTTTGGGGGGGGGGGTCATTATTTCTATTTGTACTAACACGACCTAGACGTTTTCTCTGCTGTGACTGCAGTTCTGACCTGGCTGTGTGCACAGTGTAGGGTGTGGGGTCCCCGCCCGGGAGGGGCATTGAACGGGGGGGGGCACGTTGGGGATGGGACGGGGGAGCACAGCCTGAGGCCCAGACCCCGCAACCCTCTCCCGCCGGGGCCCCCGCAGAGCCGGGGCGGGGCTGCACCCAGGAGGCCCGCAGGCGAGACTCTGCACTCAAGACCAAGGACCTGGGGCCTCGCTCACCGCGGCAGAGACGAGACATACCAGGAGAAGGTCGTTTAAGGCGAATTTTAATCGTTTTATAAAAGTCATATATACAAAACATGTTCAACTACCCACCGTGGCTGTACAGTACACTTTTTACACTGCGCCGCGTGTTTCTCAAGCCGGGACACAGCGTGAGCAGAGGCCTGTCCCCACCGCTGGGGCCGGGAGGGGGGGGGGGGGGGCGCGGGGGGCGGGGGGGGCGTGGAGCTCAGCGCCAGCCCAGGGAGAGCCCTGACCCCGTGAAATTTCCTTTCCGAGTGTGAAGACCCTGGAAGAGCTCGGGGCTCCGTCCCCGGGGACGCTGAGCCGGGCACTGTCCTGGCCTGGCCTCTGTGGGGTCCACTGTGGAGGCTGAGCCGAGGACGGGGCGGAGGGCGTGGCGGGGGGCGGGCGCACGACAGGAACCTCCTGGCTGCTCTCGTGTCAGCAGAGACCACCACACCGGCCCGTTTTCAGCTGGCTCGAATGGACCGAAGAAAAAGACATTCGGAATGTTTTCTGATTTGTGTTAACAGGTCGAAAGGTAATGCCATAAGATTTCAGAGACTCAACAGAGATCTATTTTAAATTTCTCGATACCGAGGCCGGTGGAAGAGTCTGACAGTTAAGGAGACGGGGGGTGGCCCGGCATCACAGGCTGCCCTCACGCCCTCGGCTCCGGCTTCCAGACTCGCCGCAGGCTCCAGCCACCTGCCTGCAGGTGAACCTGGAAAAGATGCCCAGGCTCAGCAGGCGGCTGGGGTGGGCGGGGAAGCGTGGAGGATGGGCTTGGTCAACCTGGCTGTTGGGTCAAGCCTGTGATCCGAATTCTCTCCACCTGGGTGACAGCCCTCTGCCCACTGTGGGTGCCAAACTCTTCCAGGGCACCTTGACAGCCGGGGGTGGGGAGACCTTCTGGATCACCCCAAGGCGGCGGGAGGCTTCCCTGGGGGCCAGGCACTGAACAGAGTGGGTGGGGCCCCCACCTGTCCCCGGTCAGGGCTGAGGCTGCACACTGCAGAACGGGCACCGCGCGCCCAGTCTCCGCCCGAGCAGCGGGATTCTGGAGCCAGCTGGAGGGAGGAGCGCCTGCACGGCCCCGGGAGCACCAGGGCAGGGAGGGGAGGGCCTGTCTACCCCGACCCGGGGTTGCACTGTCAGCCGCCCCAACGTGGACTCCTGTCGGCTCCCGGGGGCACACGCAGCCCACACCCCCGTGGTCCTGAAGGATGCCTCCTAGACTGAATAGCTGGGCTGTGCTCACTGCAGGGATTGGCTTTTGAAAGCACAAGAGAAGGGGCATCCACGGCTGATAAAAGGGCACCCGAGTGACAAGCCTGGAACCGATGGATAGACCAGGACGGCAGGAACCCGTGCGGCTCAGGCCAGCCGCTCGCTGCCGGCCCAGAGGAGATGCAGACCGGCTCAGTAGCCCAGAAGCTGCCCCAGCGTGTCACTCGGGTGTTACCCTCCCCAGCCCCCCACAAGAAAACCCGCACCTCCCTAACCCGCTCAGAGGCAGGGCCGCCAGTTCCAGGTGGAACCAGGCATGCGCTTCCATGAGGCGAGCCACGAGCCGCAGCCTTTGGGTCCCTATAGGAAGAGTCCCACGCCCCAGTCAGCCGGGGAGGGCCCTGCCGCCCCGCGAGGGCTGTTTCGGGGCAGGGATCTTGTGGTCTGGGTCGCCCCACTTTCCCGCCCCTGCTACACTCAGACACGGACTCCTTGGAAGGTCCTTCCTGCTGGGATACCCGAGGACTCCCGAGTTCTGGTGACACCGTGCTCCTCCTGCTATCTCGGGGCCGGGAGCCTTCACACGGGGAGCCCCCACGTGGAGCAGGGCCGTGGGGTGTCCAGGCTCAGGACCACCGTCAGGGTCGGCAGGCCGAGGCAGGCACCGCGGGTGCTTCAGGCAGTATGCAACCTGTGTCCCTCGAAGCAGGTCTTCATCTGAGAGACACCAGCACAGCGTGGACACCAGGGCCACGTGGAGCCCCCCGCGAACACGCAGCCCACGGCAGGCCCAGCATCAACCTCGCAGCAGGGCCCTATCTTTTCCTTCGCATGGAGCTCCCCGAACTTCCAGGCATCACTCAGGAGCAAGGCTGCAGAGCGCATCTGACGGACCTCAGGGAGAAGCTGGTGCCAAAGAGACGGGGAGAGCTGTCAGCCCCGCCAGACTCCTGGACCACATGCAGCACCTGCGGCACCGTCCTCCCAAGGCGGCTGACGGGCACAGTGAGCGTGGGCCTGGGGGGCCTCCACGGCTCTGCTCCCTGGCTCACGACCCCAGCTGCAGAGAGACCACCCAGGAATCCAGGGCTGCGGACCCAGGGCGCCTGCGTCACCCTGCGGTCCAACCTCTACACACGGGGAAACCGGGACCCAAAGCGCCAGGCCCCCAGGCACGTGGTGAGGAGCGCACGCTTCTCTGCAGGGGCGGGCAGGGGGCTGCCTTGCCCACCGCGGGCCGCTGAGGCCCCATGCATGGATGCACACAGCGCCTCGCCGGGCGACGGCCACGGACACTGCGCACGTTCCTTTTCTGGAAAAGAATCCGGGTGCCGCGAGTTGTGCTCACTCTGTGTCGCTGGATTCCCGTTTCCTGGCGGCACGCTGACCCCACAGGGTCCAGAGAAGGAGCTGCACCTTCCCTGGGCTCCTCCGGCCTCCCGTCTCCGGGCACGTCCACATCCATCCCAGGTCTCCGCCGGCAGGTGGGCTCAGGGCCTCCCTCGCACACACGCATGTGTGTGTTCCTGCCGCGCCCCCCGTCCTGACGTCGGGCTCCACAGGCGTCCACACAGAACCACGTTGGTGACAGCTCTCCTGGTCGCCTCGTGTCCCAAGCGTGGAAACAAGAACTGTGGTCAACAGGTAACGAACCTTCAAGGACCGTCCGGGCTCGTTATCCACGGGCTCTGAACTTGGGGACTGAAAAATTTCATGTTGGCTTTGAATGCCGAGTGATATTTTCCATTAACAAAAACTAAGGATTTATTTTAATAAATATCCAGAGATTGAAGGTGGTCAGATCGTCAAACCAGCCCCTCCTGCTGATGCTAAAATGCCGTGCGTGGCGCAAGCCATGAGCAGTTCATTCCGACCACTCTTGTCCCGACATTGCTTTTGCCCATGGTGTCAAGTCAGCAAGCGTCTGTTCCCAGGATGCCCGAGTTAGTCGGTCAGAACTAAGGATCTTGTTTCAAGATGATTTCCTGATCTTAAGAATTGAAATAACCTGACTCATTTTTATCAAAGAAGTAAAAAAAATTACAAGATTAAGGAGTCTAGAGATCTCTATAAATTACAAAGCTATAATGCAGTATCTTTGAGACAATTTCTCTACAAACTGAAGTTAAAAAAAAAATAGTAAAAAAATGCACATGTGTCCTTACGTGTGAACAGTGTGACTACGAGAAGAAAGTCTTAGTTCGAGGAAGTTTATTGTTACATTTTTGCAATAATAGATGAGGCAGACTATCCCCTGCTGCTCCAACATCTCAAAATAAAAGACAGCAAATCACGGATAACAGTGAGATTAAAACAATACAAAGGCCTAAGGTTTGGGAGAGAAGTGACTATAACCTATGTGTGGAAAGACTGCAGATGGTTTTAGCTGAGCCTGCGGAGCCGTCCGTGTCTCTGACGAGCACGGATCCTGGAATGGAGGGCAGAGTGCCGTCACGCCTGCTCGGCTCAGCACAAGGACGGCTCCTGGCTGCAGGGGAGGAAGTGGGTCGGGTCTGGGCCGGGCCCTGGCTGCCAGGCCACTCAGTACAGTCACGGCTCCTCAATACGAACTCGCTCTCGGGTCTGAGAGTGAGCCGGCAGCCACGACAGATGGTCTGAAGGACAAACCGTGCTCGCTGACCGGGTGGACTCCAACTCGCCAGCAAGCCGTTCACAGACCCTGCACCAGCCACACCGACCTCGGGGGCCGCCGCCTCTGCCAGCGCGAGGGGTTTCCAGGTTGGCGGGAAGAGCATGGATCCGGACACGCGTGTGTGACGGGAGCCTGTGGGCGAGGGGCGTGAGGCCCGAGGACAGCGGGGTCTCAGGATGCCCGGATGCAGTCCATCCAGAGGGTTCTGTCTCCTTTAAACCTTGGTCACTGGCCCCGATCCTGGGCACGTCCTCTCGGTTTTCGAAGAGCCACAGGAAGCAGGACAAAAACAGCAACTTTTCTCCAGCCAAAGAGCCCAAACCCCAGCAAACATGGACAGGAAGTCTTGAGGGCCCAGAGAGAAACAGGACTTCATGCTGTCTCCTCATTAGACACTGGTATAACACGGATGACTCAGAAGTGGGTTTGCCCTCCCCTTCCTCCTGGGCCAGCATCTGCCGCGAGTGAGATCAGTGTTTGTCTGCTGGTGAAGGTGAGCAGGACCCCTGCGGAGACATGGGCCGGGAACACGGGGCCTGGGGATGGGCCCTGAACCACAGGCGCGTGCTGGGCCCCTGGCAGAGGAAGGCTTTTCCCCTTTCAAACGCCGGACGGGTCCTCAACGCGCTGGACACCGGTGAGCAGAGCCACACACGGCGGGGACTGGCTTGGAATGTGATGTGTTTTTAAACCCAGTGAGAGACACCTGGACAGGGCAGCCGGACACGCTCACCGACGGTTGGGTTCGCCGGCGCCCGTCACCACTCACAGCCTCCGCAGCGGCCCCCGGAGAAGGCCGCGCCCAACAGTGCTTTCTGCTAGGTGTGCGTGTTAGTGGGAGCGAGGGGCCGTGATGGGCGCCTGGCGTCTAGGGAGGCAGGAGAGCCTGGGGTGTTAAGGCAGGTGCTGCGGGCCCCGCCGTCCGCTCTCAGCGGGCCCTGAGAGGAGGGGGTGCTTGGCCTCCTCCAGAGACGGCAGGCTCCCTGAGCCGACCACAGGCTCCCCGAGCTGACCACACATGTGGGAGACGACTGGGAGGGGGAGGGCAGTCCGCGAGGCCAGCTGGTGTGAGGGCTCTGCTGAGGGGCGGGGTGGGCACAGGGCAAGCAAGCACCACCCGCCTCCCCGTGCAGAGGGGAGGGGGAATCAAGGCAGCGCCCAGCCCACACCTCCCACCACGGGCCGTGGCCGATCGGATGGGCGGAAGGCACAGGTGTGGGGGCGTTAAGGCAGGTCCCCCCATGGGCGCTCACTCCCACCCTCTAACCTGACAGCCGGGGCCTCTTGGGAAGTTGGCACCAGAGACTGAAAAGGCCATGCGCTCCCTCGGGGAGGTAGTGGTGGGGTCCCCCTGAACTCAGCCCGCACTTCCCCACCTCCAAACCCCCAGGACCCCACCAGGCAGCGCCCCCGCCGAGGACTCACAAGCTGGAGAGAAGAGCCACCCTCAGAGACGTCAGCGTTTGCGTCTCAGTCACTAAAAACAGAGTGTGCGTGCACACACACACAGTCCCCGACTAAACTGTGTCAGAAAAGGAACAGTTTCTGAAAAAGAGAAAGCTGTGTTATCAGGCGTCACACGTTAACGTCAAAGTGACCGCTGGACTTTCAGTAGTTTCACGAGTCCCCGGGATTCAGTAGCTACGTCCACATGTCCCGTCCCGCGGCCGAGCGCAGGCCTGGCGGGCCTCGCACCCCGAGCCGGGCGTCCAGGGCTCGGGGTAGGGAACACACACAGGTGGGCAGGCCTGGCCCGCGGCCGGCAGGAGCAAGGGTGGCCCCGTCACTGCAGCATGATGTCCTTCAGGTTTTCCTGCAGGATGGTGTCCTTCACGGCGTGGAACACAAAGCGGATGTTCTCGGTGTCGATGGCGGTGGTGAAGTGGTGGAAGAGAGGCTTGCTGCGGTTCCGTCTCTTCCGGTCGAAACACTGGACCAGGAAGCGCTGGACGTCCTCCAGCCTGTGCGGGTCGCCCTTGAAGTCGGGGAAGTGCTTCTTGATGCTGACGGTCTTCACCTTCTCCACCAGCAGGTCCATCTTGTTGAGGAACAGGATGATGGAGACGTTGAAGAAGAGCTTGTTGTTGACGATGGTCTCAAAGATGTTCATGGACTCCAGCAGGCGGTTGGTGCGCCTGTCCTCCATGAGGACCTGGTCGTACTCGCTGGACGAGACCATGAACAGGATGGACGTGATCCCGTCGAAGCACTGGAACCACTTCTGGCGCTGGGACCGCTGGCCGCCCACGTCCACCATCTTGAAGGGGATCTTCTTGATGACGAAGTCGTGCTCCACGATGCCCTTGGTGGCCTTCCTTGCCAGCAGGATGTCCTGCTTGCTCGGGAAGTAGTTCTGTAAGATAAGGTCAGGAGGCGTTGGGGAGAAGGGCGTGAGAAGACGGGGATGAACAGACGCAGTGGAAGGAAAGTTACGGGGACTTCTGCAAGAAGTTGAACCAGATACCAGAACCAACTTTCACTTACAAGAATGTAAATTCGCCATGAAACAGAGTGAAGGAACCAAGTGGCTCATTTCAGAATGAAGCGGGGGCTCCCCAGGCTGAGGAAGAATGAGCTGGACCCTCAGGTCAGGCCCCAACCTGAGATCTCGTCTCCTTTCCTCTCCATGCGAAACGACCACCGCTTTTCCTCCTGCATCTTAGCTACCTTTCTATTTTTCTAACTTCCAGGGCACATGCATTCCAAACCCTGACTCTGAACTGACTTAACTTAGGTTTTGCAATGCTGCTTAAATTTAGCCTGCAATATATTTAGTATGTTATTCTTGGAGAAACCTTTTAAGTCTTCAGCAGCACACGGGCAACGGCGGTCACTGGAAGCCCTTTGATGCCGCCCTGGTCCAATCCTCCGCTCCTACACACCAGCTCCCAGGCAGCCCCTTTGCCAGAAACCCCAGCAGGGAGGCAGCCTCTCGGCCCAACGACCCATCCACAAGGTAAATGGGGGAGAGGGGAACGTCTCCAACAGCGCTGGAGACGGGAGAAGCCCCACAGGGGAGATGCTCCAACCAGCCCAACAGACAGGCTGAAAGCAACAAACAGATGGAAGGAGAAAGCTCCGGGTTAAAAGAAGGCCAAGTGCTGTGGACCGGCTGCGCCGGATGGACTCGAGACAGCTAAAGTACAGCAGCATCCGCAAGAGAACCTTAGTGGGACGACGGGGAAGGTCTTGAAACCGCCTGGACGCTGGCTGATGTTAAGGAATGAGCGCGGTAACGGTGCTGTGGTCTCTGGACACCAGGCAGGGCTTGGGAGGGCAGCGGGAGCCCTTGCCCCGGGGGCTGCTCTGGGCCGCAGTCATGGGTCACAGGCTCTGGGCATGGGGGTCTCACTCACCAGTTGGCCAATCCGGTCCAAGTTGTCCAGGAAGTACTTCACCGATTCGCCCTGTCGTGGAGGAGAGAAAAGTCACGGCTCAGTCTGGACTGAGGACCCTGAAGTGGTGAACGGGAGAACTCAATCAGGTGACGTGTGTGATGCTCTGCCTGCGTGTAGACAGGAAGGCCAACTGAAAAGACTAACAGCGTGGATGTGTTTTCCAAAACAAAAAACAAATTAAAAGCATTTTAAAAATGCAGTTTCTCTAGCTCTGATGCCCTGGTTCAAATTCAGACTGTGTTTTTCTTTTTCTTTTCCCCAGATTTTTTTTTTTCAAAGCTATGGCGAGAATGCGGACTCTCTGACCAGGTGGGTCCCTCCCTTTGCAGACGGGAGCCAGCTGTGAGACTCGGCTCCTGTGGGTGGTTTTGCTCCCGGCAGGGCCGGCCTGGTGCGCTTCAGGCTCATCTGTTATTTGAGAAGCTGCACACGACAGAACACGTTCCAGCTTCTAGAAACAAGCTGAAGTTCTGTTATGACGTCACGTCAGCACCACCTGACTTACGGGGCAGGACCAGGAGCCTCTGGGCTGGATTTCCGTGGATGGATGGCCAGTCTTTCTCCAGCCCCTGGGCATTTCTCTGGACTGCACGTCGACACAAACTGACCGATCGCTAGCTAAAAGTGACCGTGCAAATCGGTCACTGTCCTGTTCTCGGAGGAGTGAGCTAGCTGACACTGCGGCTCTCTGGGCGTAAGGAAGGTTCAGAGGACCTCCAGTGTCGATTAAACGAAGCAAACAGAGGAAGTGGTGAGTGAACGGGCGAAAACTCCCCATATAAAGTGGGACGCTGACAGTTACACCCCGCGTGCCCAGAGGACTCAACTTCCTGCAGGATTCACCCTGCGCCCCACTGTGCAGACAGGGCCTACCCAGGATGGCCGGGGCGGGGCCCTCCCGGGGAAGCCACGCCAGCCGCGCTCCTGACAGCGGGCGCGCGCGCGCGCGCGCACGTGCACGGCGCAGACATCCTGGACTCGGAAGGAGGAAGCTCATAGGAAAGGCTCCGGACGAGAGCGTGAGCTGGTATGGCGTCATGTGGAAGCCCCTGGGCCCTCCCCCACCACGGTCTCCGACGGTAAAAGGAAGGAACGGGGGTGGACTTCCTCTAGTGAAGAACCCACCTCTGGTTTCGAGGAGGCCTGTGGCCACGTGGAGTAGAGCACGTGTTTAAGGGACGGACGCTTCTCCAAGGGCAGCACAGACCGGGACTCGAGGCAGCTCCGCCCCTGGCGTCATGGCTGCCGGGGCACAGGCAGGCTCTGCCCGGGAGCCGGGGTGGGCACCCATGCGCCAGCCCGGCCCCACCTCCCCCATACACGGCTCCTCCTCGGGGGCAGGCCGGGCACCCCTTCGCCGAGCGAGCTCCTGCTCCGTCTGCACGTCCCACCTCCTCCCGGCAGACAGGAAGCAGCCGGAGCGAGAGCTGACGGCCCGCGCACCTGGTCCAGGGCGCCTTCCTCCCTGAAACCCCCGTTTCTCTCCTCCTGCCACTGCTCACTCGGGGCCTCGGGGCGCGACGAGAGTCCCCCAGCCCGCATCCGTCCAGGCGGGGCGGCGGGGCGGCTCACGGTGCAGCCGCTCCTGCCTGAGTCAGGCCGGGGTCGGGGTGTCTCAGCCTGCCTGGCCACAAAGCGTCCTGGCAACACCGATGCCCCGGGAAGCTGTGATGTGGGTGCAAGGGCGGAGCCCCAACACAGGGGTGCGACGTGGAAACGCGCTCATGAGTAAGCATGTGCTAAGGAAGAAAGGGAATCACTCCCCTAGTCTGACTTTGAACATTTCCAACTACTGAGCTTGAAATCAGGGTCATCTCAACGGACCTTACAACACACCGAACGCTAATATAAAAGGACCTTTATGGCTTCTTTTCCCACCAGGATGGTCGGCTTGATCCTCTTGGCAGCTTGTCTCACTGCCTCAAAGGGAGCGACTGTTCACGCCTGTGAACCACAGGACGAACGGACTAGGATGAGCACCTTTATGGGAACAGTGTTAGGTGAGGCGGGAGGGCGCCAGGCCTTCTCTGGATGGCTGCTGGGGTAACGTGAGCTAACAAAAAGGAATAAATGGCAAGTGGGCTTTTCACAACCCCTCTGTCTGCCCGTGATCTGACCCAGTCTCCCACGCTTGGCTGAGTTCTGGTCTTTTCCGTCAGGATCACAGGAGAGGTGTGTGCACGGAAGAGGGCCCCCCGGGGTCAAGAACTGCTGGCAGAGGCTGTGCAGGGCGCAGAGCGAGGGCGGGGAGGGTGGGCTAGGCGGGGTACAGGCATGAAGGTGGAGGCCGTGGGAAGCAAGCCACACGTGGTCACCAGGGGAACGGCCACCAACGTCCACTTCGGGCCAGGCGGCTCTCCAGTCCCCGGTCCTCTGTCCACACCCGAGCCGTTCCTATGCTCCTGTACTCGGCGGAATTAATTCTTAAATTCTAACACAGGGCTTGTCAATGGTGAGTGTGAGGATTCGAAAATTTAGCTCATTCATTTAGACACAAATGGGAAAGACAAAATTTTAAAACAGCTGAATATTAAAAACAACCTCATGTGACTGCAGCCTGCCAGGCTCCTCTGTCCACGGGATTCTCCAGGCCAGTATACTGGAGTGGGGGGCCATGCCCTCTTC